>NW_020837956.1:8220583-8461069 GCF_003676395.1 Aethalodelphis obliquidens
GAGCACAGGCTCCGGATGCGCAGGCTCAGTGGCCATAGCTCACAGGCCCAGCCACTCCGCGGCCTGTGGGATCTTCCTGGACCAGGGCACGAACCCGTGTCCCCTGTGTCGGCAGGCGGACTCCCAACCACTGCGCCACCAGGGAAGCGCTTAATTTCATTTCTTAATTCATCTCTGATCTTGATATTCAGACTTGTGATTGTGGTTTTAAATAGTTCACTGTTTTTAAGTTTTTCAAAAAACTCTTTAGTTCTTGATTTTACATACTTACAGTGTTTGAAATTAGTTTAGCCTTATTAAAGATAAAATATATACAATTAGACCATTTTCTTTGTGGACCAGTCTATTTCTTCTTAACTGAGCTGAGTTAAAATAATAGGAAAGGCAGGAAAACTTTTATTGCAAAATGAATGCTCATGACCTGACAGCCAACTGATTGAAGGACAGAAATGTTCAATCTTTCAGGTTCTTAAGTACGTTTAAGCATTTAGCATACTTTTACCTGTACACATGGGATATCTATAGGATATGAATAAGAATTGAACAAATACTAAATTTTAGAGTACAGTATCTAATTCTTTGGTTTGCATTATTGGTAATTCAGAAAGAGTAGTCTCATAAAAAGATGCTTTTAACAGAAGTACTTCCCCCTTGGGGAAACAAAAAATGGTCTTTTTCATTTTATTGCGCCGTATAATGTGCTTTAGAATGAGATGCAGAGTTGTTAGTATGACATTGGGTGACAAACAAAATGCACAAACAACAAAAAAAAGTGCTTTTAGCAGACTTTCATATTGCAATTTTATTTAAATATATAGCCGTCTTCTGGTTTAAAGGAAATAGTGAAACAAGTATTCCCTAATTGTTTCTGGCTGTAAAAGTCTCTAAATCCTTTTTAGAAAAATTTTTGTGAAAACAATATGCTAGTTGATTAACTCTTTGCATATCCTCCAGTTCTGAAAACTCTAAGAGTTAACCTTTAATCCTAGTATTTTTGAACCACAGAAAGTTTACATCATTCCATGAAAATCTTTGGCCATGTTAGTATTGTCCACAATACACAGATATGAAAATACTTTTGGTACTCCTGTTGAAATGTTTGTTTATTCATCAGGTAAATTTCCTTTTCTCAGCCTATCATGGTATCTAGACTTGAATTGGTTACTACATTTTTACTACTTAGTAAACATGAAAGAATTCAGGTAATTCTTTCCATAGTTGTAGCTCAAACTAGTAGAAAAGTGGACTTTATCTTGAAGCCATTTTTTTCTTAGAATCGTAGAATCAAAGGTGCCTTGTTGAAAGCTCACATTATATTAATGAAGGAACTGAGAGCCCAGAGAGATTCAGTGGCTGATCTTAGGTTCCACATCTAGTTGTCAGAAGTGCTGGGATTAGAACTAGGATTTCTGTCCTCCTGTTGTAAATACTTATTTTTAATACCGTAACACCTCCATATTAGACACTTGTAAATATGCCGTACTTGTTTTATAAAAATTCTTAGCTATTGGTTAAAAATTAGGTATCGATTTTGGCATTAAGGACATATTTTAAAAGTGGTACCAAGTTTTTTAATCAGTGAAGGTTTTAACTGGAAAAATAGGAAAGCTGGAAAGTTAACTTGAGAGTACAAGAGATTGTCAGCTGTTTTACAGTTTTTAAAAAGTACTTTCTCCTTTGTAGGAAGTCCTGAAATAGAGTAAAGTATGTATTCTACAGTCTTTTCTTCATGTAACAGGGAAATGGCTGTATATATTCTATATAGTTTCTTCAGTGTAAGATAAGAAAGTAAGATTCTTTTTAGTGCAGTGAATTTGTTCTTTGTCTGGGGAAAGTCATTATAAACTGGTAGAAATAAATAATTAACAGAAGAAAATAATGGCTACAGAGATGGAGGATGTAGAGGAGTGTTTCATAAGGAATAAATAAAACCCTTCAGGAAATCAAAGAAAGGTATGTAGAGGTCAGATCAGACTGAACCAAGTGTTCAACAATAGGATGATCAAACTTTCATTGAATTCTAGAATTTTCCTGGCTGCAAATTTGGCCAACCCTTAAAAAAGATTCTTATAATGACTTCCTCATGGCTTATCTTGCTAGTATTTTTCTCTGTTGTGCAAATGGAAAAGTCCTCTCTTAGAATTTTAGCAAATTGGCCCAAGTGAGAGGAAATAATGCAGAGTGATTGAGGGATTATCTACATCCCTTGGTATATTTAGGAAACATGAAAATAAGAATATAAAACAGGTAAAATATAAAAGGAAGGGCTGGTATGAAAACCTAAATGCCAGTTGAGTGAATGGTTGAGTAGATGATACTTTTTAAAAAGTAAGAAATTGCCTCCTCGTAAAGTGAGCGCTCTGGGCAGAGTCTAAAATTATGTGGAGTAAAGAGTCCTAGTTGGTGGAATTTGTTCAGGAAAACCATATATCTTTCCCAATAGTTTGAACTACTTTAATTCTTATAAAACTTTTTGAATGGAGACTTTCCTTTAGATTCATAAACTTTCTTGTGCCTACATTTGAAATATTTTTACTAGATTGTTTAGATTTTCTAAGTTCACAGAGGTTGGGATCCTCGTTTATCTAAGTTAATATATGATTATTTTAATCTTTTATTTTAAAAAGAAATATGAATTGTATTTTTGAGGAGGATATTTGTAGGTATGTCAGATCAATCACCTTTCTTTCTCCTTATTGAGAAGTGTTTCCCTCTTCCTGTCCAACTATAGTTACTGAAGGGAATATCCTTGTATGCTTCCTCAGAGTGCTTGAGGGAGTGATTGAACTTGGCTGAGCAATGGTGTGAACCCAGGTTTTCTTAAACCTGCTTTAGTTTCAGTTGGAAAGATACATGAGTTACAAATGCTACCAACCCAGGTCATCTAAATGAGCAGAATGCACTCCTCTCCCTGAAAAACATTATTGGAAAAATGAACTAAGAGAATAAAATATATTTGAGGCATAGATGATGAGGGGAAGTGTTTGTATAGGAATAGGAATCTTCTATCTGCAATCAATTTGTTGGCCTGTTTTCAAACATTAAGAGTTACCTTATGCTAAATTTTAGAAATTATTAGAGTATTTCAAGACAGCTAAAAAAATTAAATCACTGTTAATGTTTTTTTTTTTTTTTTTTTTTTTTTTCGGGGGGCCCTCTCTTTTTTGTTCTCTCTCTCTTTGGGGCGCAGGCTCCAGACGCGCAGGCTCAGCGGCCATGGCTCACGGGCCCAGCCGCTCCGCGGCATGTGGGATCTTCCCGGATCGGGGCACGAACCCATGTCCCCTGCATCGGCAGGCGGACTCTCAACCATTGCGCCACCAGGGAAGCCCCACTGTTACTATTAACATTTGTTTAGTATTTTTAGGGTTTCACACATTTTTTTTTTTTTTTTTAGTTTTAATGACCATCCTGAGAAGTAAATAGGCAGCTGTATTATCATTCCTGTATGCAAAATGACTTGATCCCACATCCTTCTGATTGGAGGGAAAAGTGTAGGTTTTTGCAGTTTTGTAGTGTTACAAGCACCTGCCAGCAATTAGGAGACAAGGTTTCTTTTTCAAGACACGTCTCTGATCTTGAAGAAATCGCTTACTTTAACACTTTTGTTAAAATACAGATTATTGGACTTCTAAAGGCATTTCCAGCTTTATTTAAATAGAGAAGTATACACCCCCCTTCTCCCTGCCTACCCAGTAGGCTGAAATGAAAGCCTTGTTAGTATGAACCTGATATATTGATCTAAACTGAGTTGTAATACTGCGGTTCTTTTTGTTCAGTATGTTCTGTTTTTTCTATTGTCCTCCATCTTCCTGTAGGCCTAGACCACAGAATTTCTTCCATACCTGTGGGTAATATTTACAATTTTTGTTACTTTGCTTCTATCCATTCAATAAGCATGAACTCTTATAGGTCAGAAAATTGTTCTATTTATTGAGTGCCTTGACTCGTATTGCCTTGCTTAATCCATGGATGGTGGGTAGAAGGATCAAGCCAAAAGGTACATGTTAAAGTGTCTAGAAGGCACGGTTCTGGCATATTGCCATTTCTAGTATGTAAGCTAAGAAAATGGCTCAGAAAAGTGGAGTTACTTGCTCAGATTTACACTGCCATTAAGTGGAAGAACCCGGGTTGAAAGGTAGGTCTCTTTAAATTGCAAAACCTGTTTTTGTTTTGTCACTTCTCTGTAGTGTCTTATCAGACAAAGCAGTCAATACTGGCCAGAAGGGACATTGAGGACATTAGATTAGCACAAGACTATTACAAGTAATTGAAAAGCAGCTAAAAAGAAAAGAAAAGCAGCTATGTCCTCCTGTCAGGTGCTTAGTAATCTTTGCATATGAAGAAGAGCACAGGGCTTCCCTGGTGGCACAGTGGTTGAGAGTCAGCCTGCTGGTGCAGGGGACACGGGTTCGTGTTCCGGTCTGGCAGGATCCCACATGCCGTGGAGCGGCTGGGCCCGTGAGCCATGGCCGCTGAGCCTGCGCGTCCGGAGCCTGTGCTCTGCAACGGGAGAGGCCACAACAGTGAGAGGCCCGCGTACTGCAAAAAAAAAAAACAACACTTTTGTCTTGGAAAGATTTCCTCTCACCCCATTCTTCTAATCCCTTCTCTCTGCAGTATTTCGTCATGTCAAGTTTTATTTTGTAGATCCATATTGCTCTGTGATAGCAGTGCTGTTTCATGATCTCTGTTCAATTGGGATACTGGAAATTACTAAGCATCTTGCTTGTTTTCATTTTTCTTTTAATTTCTAGGGTATTTCCTTAGCACTTTCTCCTGAATTAATAGGGAGAGATGAAGGAAGGAGCAATAAAATTTTTTCATTTATCATCTTATTATCCAGTTCTGTTGTTCTTTCTCTTTCAGATAAACAAAATGCTGAGTACTTTTCCTACATTATAATTCAGAAAGTAAATGAACTGAACTTTTTGATTTTTTGTTAATTTATTCCAAGTTCCTCATCTTTGTGCTTCTAAATTTGATTTTACAGGTATAGTTGAAGTCCTCAAAGAAATGCATGAAATAGGAGTAACTCCTGATCAGGAGACATACATAAATTACGTGTTTCCATGCTTTGATAGTGTAAAGTCAGTTCGTGCTATTTTGCAGGTGAGTGCAAGTGTGGTTTTAATTTCATAATTGAAGAACATTTTTCCTCCCTAATGTTTTGTGGTAATCAAAGAAAAAAAAAGTCACTGAGCTGAGACTAAAATGGTTATGTTGGTATATAATTTTCTGAAGCTTTGTAAAAATATTGGTTAGTGTAACAGCTGTAGTTTTTTGTTTTTTAAATATTTATTTATTTATTTTGGCTGCACCAGGTCTTAGTTGTGGCATGTGGGATCTTTAGTTGTGACATTCAGGCTTCTTAGTTGTGGCATGTGAACTCTTAGTTGCAGCATGCGTACGGGATCTAGTTCCCCTACCAGGGATTGAACCTGGGCCCCCTGCATTGGGAGTATGGAATCTTACCCACGGGACCACCAGGGAAGTCTAGGATCTGTAGCTACTAAACTTAAAAGTCTTATAAAGGTGAAGTAGTATTTTTCTTGTGTGTTGAAAAGACAGTATGTCAATATCAGACAAAATTTAAATGAAAGTTTCACTCTTTAATCCCACTCTACAGTGCAACTGCACCTTTCATTTTTGAATATTACTTTTCACTTCTATATGAATTTTCATAATAAACTCTTAGTATATTTACTGTTCTGTTTTTTTTTTTTTTTTTGTAAGTAATCTTTTGTTTGACCCCAGAGCATTGTTTTCCTGCCAGATAATTCCTGTGCCCACCAGAATAAGTAAGGCATTTATAAAGGGGCATATGAAAAATTGACCCAGTGCACTGGGGCAGCAATGGTTACACTTTCCATTTTCAGAATAAAGTGCTATGCAATTAGGAACAACATGGCGGAGTATCACACATTTTAGTAAGAAATATTTTGTTCAGAAGACCTGTTTCCTAGGTGGTTATTCACATAATGCCTTTATTTTTCTAATATTGTGTTAGAGTGTTCTTTTCTTTCGTTGAAATGATTTCATAATTCCAGTCCTCTTCAAGGGAGAGTTTATGTCTTGAGTGTCTTTACCTTTCTTCCCTGAGTATTTAACAGTGTATTTTGACACTGTGCTATACATATTTTACTGTTAAAAAAGTAATTTTCCCACGTTCTTTTTCCCCAAAACCTACTTTTTTCACGGCACCTTTACATTATAGTGTGTAATTCCACAAATAATTGTTTATGTTTGTATGATGTTTTATTGTGTGGATATACTGTAATTTATCTTTATTCATTTCTTATTATTGATTAATTTTCAATATTGTGCTATTATTATAAAGTGGTTCAGTAAACATGTTTGGCTAAATTTCAGCCCATATACTTAAATTATTAAATACGATGTTGAGATAAGTCATTAGCCATTTGAAGTTAAATAAAAATAAATTTGATCTTTACCTCATTATATGTCTTAAAATACCATTTTAGATCAGTGCATTCAATTTTCATTTTGTTGTTAATTAGAGAATTGTTCTAATGTCTTCAATAGTAAACTCTTCCTAGAAGGAAGACACTCTAAGGGTAACAGATTATATGAATTTGAAGATAAGCATTTAATTTGGGATGTTGGGACTGTATCTCATAGCTTTTGCTGAAGTTTGGTTATTCAGTTTATTTGCATTATTTTAGAAAACGGTCTTTTTTAAATGAAGGATTATCAGAATACGGTCATATAAAGAAATGGGAAAACAGGAAGTTTGAATGACATATCAAAATATTTTTAGCTGAGGTGTATTATCATTGAAATATGCTTTATCCCTAGGAAAATGGATGTCTACGTGAAGATAGTATATTTTCTCAAGCTGAATTGAGAATTGAAGCAGTAAATGGAAACTTAGACTATATTTTATCATTTTGTAAGTATGCAGCATTAGAAGAAAGCTTGACAGGTGTTAATTTCAGTTACTTTTGAGGGCATACAGGGTGGTTCATGCCCTCACTGCCTGCCTCAGGTAGTTGAAAGTATTTTCCTCAAAAGCAAGGAAGTTTTTATATGTTTTATTTAAGTTAGTCTTATAAGATAGTTTATGAGTTTAACTTGTAGATAATTTGGAAGTAACTTTAAAGTTAATAGGACCTTGGAGATAACATGGTGTTAGGTTGGACTGGGGACCCAGAGGACTTGGGTCCATATTTATAATTTACCTGCTGATTATAGGACCTGAAACAAATACCTGTATTGTTCTTTCAGTTTTATGAAATGGGATAGTATTGCCTATCTGTCTACCTTGTGGGAGTTGTGAGAACCATATGAGATCTTGCTTTTGAAAGTGTTTTCTAAACTAATGCTTATTATGGCCCTAAGTTACACGAAGCCATCTCCCAGTCCTCATTATTAAAAACACAGTAAATGTTTCCAAACACTTATAAATGATAGGGTGCTTTACAACGTTCATCCCATGTTAATAAACTTCCTCCATTGATAGATGAAGAAAGGCAGAGAGATGTTAAATGATTTGCCCAAAGTTAGTGATTGAGTCAGAACCAAGATCATCTAATCTTATGAACTTATTTTTCCACTATACTATGTTTTAATTTAATAAATTAGACCTTTTTTAATTTTAATTTTTGACATATCTATGGCATTATCTTGACAGTGTTTCATATCTTGTGAAAGAGATATCATTTAAAAATAAATATACAAACATCAATTTCTAGCACACTGAAATGTTAAAAGTTAAGATTTTATTAATGTATATTCAAATTGTGTAAGTGGAAGCTTTGTTAAAACCAGATTACTGGTATATATTATCTGTGTTTGAGGTATTTAAAATAGTTTATTGTATTATTATAAAGGGGAAGGCGAAGTGTTCAGTATGAAAGCGTTGACTGTTAGAGGTGTAGTTATTTGAGTGTAAAGTTGAGTATTAATGCTGGCTGCTATCCGAGAGTATTGATTTTGCCTTCTACTCTGTATAATATATAGATTTTCCATACTGACAAGATGAAAACAGAAGCATTA
Source organism: Aethalodelphis obliquidens (assembly GCF_003676395.1). Taxonomy (NCBI): domain Eukaryota; kingdom Metazoa; phylum Chordata; class Mammalia; order Artiodactyla; family Delphinidae; genus Aethalodelphis; species Aethalodelphis obliquidens. The sequence goes on from NW_020837956.1 coordinate 8,228,603, forward strand.
GCTGAGGAATCTAGGTGCATAAGGTGGATACATGAGAGCTGCCTTTTCCCTTTATCATACCATCCATTCCACTTCATTGTCAATCTCTTGAAATTTTTCACACTTGTTTGTTGCTAAGGAAACTAGATGCTTTTTGTCAGCAGCCTTCCAGCTTGCTGAGATGTTTCTGGTCACCTTTTTTTTTTTTTTTTTTTTTCGGTCACCTTTTTAATGAATAAAAACTTGATAATATTCTGTAAAATGCTAATTTGAATAGTTTAGAAATAAGTTTCCAAGAGGTTGTTTATTAAATGTGAAAAAGAAAAATACCATGAACTTAAAGACTAAAGAAGATTTCAGCTTCCTCACCCTTTGAATTACAGATCTTTGAAGAGCAGTTAGTTCTATAATTGCTGGTATTCCCTGTAGGCTGCTTATAGATAGGCACTTTTGGTTACTACAAGGAATGGCAGGTAGTAGAGAAAAGTAAATGGCTTGTCTTTTTTTTTTTTAAATTGAGGTATAGTTGATATATAATATATTAGTTTCAGGTGTACAACATAATGATTCAATATTTGTGTATATTGCAAAGTGGTCACGATAGTAAGTCTGGTTAACATTCGTCCACATACGTGGTTACAAAAATTTTTTTTTCTTGTGATGAGGATTTCAAAGATCTACTCTCTCAACAACTTTCACATATGAAATATAGTATTATTAACTGTAGTCACCATGCTGTACATTCCATCCCCCTGACTTATTAAATGGCTTATTTTGATCAAGTTTGTGGAGTAGTAAGAAACATTTTCCCACTTGATTTTATAGGCATGGAAATTAATTTGATCAAGCAAAATTAAAGGTTACCGAAAAGCATGTGGTATATCCACTTTAAAATTCCTGAGTGACTAAATACAGCTCATTTCAGAGACGATTTTTAGAGTTTTAAATGCCACATGAAACCACTGAGAAACTTATGCTTCCTGTTCAAGGGATCTAACAGTCAGTCTAAAGTATTTCTCCTTGTGTGTGCGGGTTAAATTTTTATTCATATTTAGGGAGATGAGCAAATATTAAAACCTACTGTGATTTTTCCCATGAGTTTTTTTTTTAAGTTAACCAGCTATCTTAATCTTTACCTAAACTGTATTTATTAATTCTGTCTTCAGAATTTGCCTCCACTACGAGTTCCTATCTAATTCCATCCCTCTTGAATCATTCAGCAGCTGCTTTGCATATATACTGAAAAGATTAAAACAATTACTTATAACATGGCACCATTTTAATATAATGACAGGAAAAAATAAATTCAGGATATGCCTACTGTGATTCTGTCCCAAGATAATTATGGCAAGGGTTATGTGGAGAACCAGGTCTTATGCATTAAGGCCTGATTCTTATACTAAGGCAAATCAGGCTTAGAATGTCAGCATTGAAACATACAAGGCTGTATAAATACCAAAATGAATAGTAGAGCAAACAAATCATCAGAAAAGTGAAAGATCAGTATAAATCAGTTACATAACAGAGGTAAAGAGGTTATTATCACTTTAGGTTGTCACTCTTGCATGAATGCAGGTCATAGATCATGTGGAAAATAGAATGAGGAAGTGTGAGTGGTTCAACAGAATCCAACAACACTCTCAGAAAAGAACTTTCCCCCTCATCTTCTGTCTTTAAAGGGTAGTTACAGTCTCTCCCTTCATAGTGCCATGTTGTCCAGTAACATACAGCCTTGGTATGTGTACCAGACTGACTTGGAGTATGCTGGTAGATTAGTTAATTGCCATTTATAGAAAAGAATATTTATAAATTCATTAGTTGTATAGATTTATGTAAATGAAGTAAAGTGTTTTAAAAGGATAGCTTATATTGCCAGTATATATTTCTGCAATTTCTAATTAACTTTGTATGCAAACTTTAACATTTTAAAAATAATATTTCCCAGATGAAAATTGAAAGGTGTTGGTATAAATGTGCTTTCAAATAAATTGATAATTTAAGATTTTGGTTTTGGTCTGGGGTTTTATGATGATTATTTTCTTTTGCAGTGGAATCAAATACATTGCCTCTCTCATTTGCTTCATTGAGAGGCAGCCTAATTCTAGGCTTTAGGAGGTAAGATGATCACCTTATATAATCTTTGCCTGAATATAGACTGATTTCTCCTTTTTGACCTACTGTGTGAGGAAAGAAACAGATACTCTTATCTTCCAGTATACTAGTTACCTGAAATAACCTTATCTATTTTATTCTTCCTACTAAGTAGTTGTGAGTTTAGGCTGCCTTTTTTTATCATCTATTCCAAGAAATTCATACTGATTTAGTAGAGGTCTTGTTTCAAAAAAAGAAAGCACTCTTTGAATATGGCAGGTTGGAGTTATAGACAAATTTGCATGTATATTTGATTTATACTTTGAGCATTTAATTACAAGAGGAATTTTATTCAGTGTAATACTACTCTCCTCCTCGGTGTGCTCAGGGAATGTTAATGACCTTTTTTCCCAATTTTGTTGTTTTGAAAATATTCAAACATAAAGACAAGTTGAGTGGTAAAGGAAATACTCACATACCCTTTATGTAGATCACCAATTGTTGATATTTTGCCATATTAACTTGCTTTCTCTCTCATACACTTTTTCTATAATATATACATATGGACATATACATATACATATATACACTTTTTCTCCTTTTTTGCTGAACTCCTTGAAGTTGTAGACATCATGATACTGGATCCTTCAATATATCTCTCTTAAAAATAAGGTCATCATCTATGTAATCACAATACCAGTATCACTCCTAAAAATTAACAATACTATAATATCAGCTAATATACATTGTGTTAAGATTGTCCCAGCTGTTCTGAAATTCTTTTACAGCTGTTTTACTTTTTGAGGATTCAGTTAAGTTCATGCATGGTATTTGATTGCTATCTCTTTATTCTCTTAAAAACAATTCCCTACTTTTTTGGTGGTGGTGGGGAAAGAGTCGAGGCTTCTTTCTCTATAGAATGTCCCTCTCATATTTTGTGTTTACCTAATTTTTCCCTCACGATCAGACTCAGATTGAACATTTTTAGCAAGTATATTTCATAGGTGATTGGCAGTTCTTAAGGAATATAATGTCAGGTGTCTAACTTTGGTGCCATCAGCTAATTTTGATCATTTGCTTACATTGGTGGCCCCCACTTCTCTTCCTTGCAAAGGAACCTCATCTCCTTTGTAATTAGTAAGGCGTCTGTGGGGTGATACTTTGAGATAGTGTGTCTACCCTGTTTCCTAGCACCTTTCACTCAGTGGTGATAGTAGCCATTGGTAGTCCTTGTTGAATCAGGTGTTAGCAGAGGTGGTTGCAAAAGGGTAAGTTTCTAATATTGTCATTCTTTCTTTGTTTGTAATGTTAATATTGTCATTCTTTCTTTGTTTGTAATGTTAATGACTTCTGATATTGATCCCAGTAATTTTTAGACTGTTTGTTGATGGAAGCACTAGGTTTTCTGTTGACATCTCCGGAACCTCCATTGCAGGCAAGAAGAGAGAGAACAAGTAGGAGGGATTCTTGTTGCCATTCTTTATTTAGCCAGTGCAATTCCACTCCTCTTATACACCTACATACATTTAAATAATTGCTGTTTTCCTGAAGTTAAGAAAAAAAAAAACCAAGGTCTGTGCCTATAAAGTTTGAAAATACAGAACACATAATCAAGTAGATAAAAATGCTATTAGAGCCAGATTTTAAAACAAGAACCCGTAATGCATTATGAAGTGAAATATAGTGACTTTTCATATAATTGTCCTTGACAAAAGACTTGAAAAAAAGTTTTTCATATAAACTTCCAGACGATGGGTATTTCCTTCTTTACCTTTATTATTTTTCTTAGTCAGTTTGAAAGGCAGTTGTTATATTTCACAAATCCGACACTTCTTTTTTTTTTTTTTGCGGTACGTGGACCTCTCACTGCCGCGGCCTCTCCCGCTGTGGAGCACAGGCTCCGGACGCGCAGGCCCAGTGGCCATGGCACATGGGCCCAGCCGCTCCGCGGCATGTGGGATCTTCCCGGACTGGGGCACGAACCTGTGTCCCCTGCATTGGCAGGCAGGCTTCCAACCACTGCGCCACCAGGGAAGTCCTAGAGCAGCTTTTAGTCTAGGATTATTCCCACTAAAGTAGTCAAGCCCTACTATTAAGGTAGTATCCTCCTGATACTGATAATTCTATCTGCTAGCCCATGTATTTTGAGATTATTAGGAATGTGAACTATTCCAATTCCATGTGTGGGTTCTGGGAATTGTCTTTTTTTGAGCTTCTGGAAAGTTCTCAGGTAGTTTCCTGGACTTCAGATTGTTTCTTCACTCGAACGTGCTTATCAGTACTTAGCTGAAGCCTGAGGACAACCCTCTGCAGTTCTCCAGGGCTCTGTATTTGTCAAGGTCTCTCTGCTCTGATAGTCTGCCCTATAAAAACAAGTTTTAATTAGTCCCTTCCAGAGAAATATTTTAAATCTGTAGGTTCTAAAACTGTATTATGTTGATGAATTTCTTCTTGTAGATACCGAAAAGTTTCAGGTTGTGGTAATTTGGCATTAATCATAAGAATGTGCAAAATCTGAAGTATTTGACCAGAGGTAATTTCTTTCTTTTCCTCCCACCCCCAAAACTATTAAAAATTCAAAACATAGTCATTACAGTCCATTATCTTGGCATTAATGTAGCCTTCTATTCTTTCATTTGATGCTGAGCCAAATAGTATATATATTTTCAAATCCCTTTGTCAGTACATTCAGTACAGCTTTTGAAACAGTCACCTATCACATGCTTCTCAGGGTCCTGTTGTACTCTTCTGGCAACTTTAGAATTGGCTGAGTGACTGAAAGCTGTTCTGAAAACCAAACTGATTGGTATTGCCAGTAGACTCCTGCAGCTCCTATAAGGATTAGCCCATAAGAGATTCACTTAAAGTTACCAGAAAAAATTATTCATAGTTATCAGAAATAAGTTATAAAACATTAAATGAGATAGCATAGTCACTTCAGCTAATTCTAAGGGAAACTTGGATGTGCATTTCGGTATTGGAATGCAATTTTTGTAAGAGTTATCTGCCTTTAGTATTACCTGCCTAATAGTGGTAGATCCATGGTCCAAGAGGCAGTAGTTCCTCCCATGTGTTCTGTAACCTATTTGGGCCCAGATTAATTTTTTATGCTATCCCACAATATTTTTGAAAGACCAACACTATTTTCTTCATATATGTTGAGAGTGGTGTTTAAGTGGCAAGCTAGTATTTCTGTAAATTGATAAGCTCAGGAGATGGTCATTGAATACCAATTAAGTGTCATGCCTTCCCGAAGTTTCCCAGTGTATAAACCAAACTGGTAGCCTATAGAGGCGAAGTCACCTATATAAAATGTTTAAAATTCAGTATTGCTATTAGTTAGGATGAGATTATTCAAGGTTATTAGGGAATTTTTACTTTAAAATTTTTTTAAAAAAATAAAGCTATTTTGAAGTATTTGAAAGGACATTTACTCTGGTAAAGTTAGTGAGTTCTTCTGTCAAATCCAGGGCAAGAATATGTTTAGTATGAATAAGACTTTCTTTCCTCTTAACAATAGTTCCAGCTGAAAAAAGTTCAAATGAGAAGGAAGGCAGTGTACATTTTGTATATTAGTGAAAACTCCACCCCAGAAATATTGAGTCACTTCTAAGAGACAAAATGTCGCTGAAGATAGTTCAAAATTTGGTTGGCAAATACCAAAAAGAGAAATGTTTGAGAATTGGCTTGGAGGCACTTAAGTCTTCGTAGTCCATAGATAAAGAGTTCTGTGTGATATAAGGAGAGATTTTTCTGACCCAATGGCAAGAGTTTGAACTTGACAAGTGGGAATCTGTACCATTGGAGCAGAGCTGCCTTTCACATGTTGAAAAAAATCAAGTTTCTGACACTTGCCCTGTCACAGCCAACCAAGTTAAGTGCCAGGTGTTAAGTTCCTCTTTTCAGTCAGCCAGTGAGGCTCCCACTCATGACATTTTTACAAGGAGAAGGGAAGTACTTCATGAAGTACAGTTTGTGAGTACTCAGGAAATATTAGCTCTTAGCGTGTGTTAAGGGCTGGGACTGTGAGGTAATAGGTAATTCAGGAATGAATAGGAATCTTCTTGCCCCCAACTTGTTAACTAGGTACCAGAAAATAGGAAAGCAACTGCAAACTTATCTTGATAATTATGAATATATAGAGGAGAAGACACTATCTGAATGGATAAAGAAGATGTGGTGTGTACACATGCACACACACACACACACACACACACACACAATGGAATACTATTCAGCCATAAAAAGAATGAAACAATGCCATTTGCTGCAACATGGAGAGACCTAGAGATTATCATGCTAAGTGAAGTAAGAAAGACAAATGTCATATATCACTTTTATGTGGAATCTAAAATATGATACGAGTGAACTTATTTACAAAACAGAAACACTCACAGCCACAGAACACAAACTTATGGTTACCAAAGGTGAAATGGGTGGAGGAATAAATTAGGAGTTTAGGATTAGCAGATGCAAACTACTATATATAAAAGAGATAAACAACAGGTCCTACTGTATAGCACAGGGAACTATATTCAATATCCTGTAATAAACCATAATGAAAAAGAATATATATATATATGTATATATAACTGAATCACTGTCTCTTTCTGCCAAGGTTAGGGGAGGAATGGGTCAGGGCAAGATGTGTAGAGAAGGTGCTGAACTGAGGTTAAACGATGAATAAGCATTTGCCCAGGGGAAGGAAGGGCATTCCAGGCAAAGGCATTGAAGCTGAGGGAACAGTGCATTTGGGAACCTGATGATAGATTGACATAATGGTTGCCCATGAAATAATGGCAAGAAATAAAGCCAAAGTGGTAGCCTGGGGCTCTTCACAATTGCTCTCATTCTAAGTTATGAAGTTTAGACCTTGAGTCATGGCTTTCAGCCGCTGAAAGATTGACATAATGAAGGTTAAGACTGACAGTGGCTATTTGAAGCGGGGAGAAAAGGGTACTGGTAACGGTAGGTGGGGGAATAGGACAACAGCAAGAGATAATCGACAATTCGTGGGATCATTTTAGGTGCCCGTGGAACTTCCGGTGAAGATAATTCTAAACTTAGCCTTTCTGAGTCTGTTTCTTCTTCTGTGAAACAGGGAATTTAAATGCCTGCTTGCAGGATTGTCTTAAAAATTAAAAAATAAAATGCACTTGGAACCTAGTACAGAGGATTGTTTTTAAGGAGCACCTAGGGAAGGAGAATTCTGAAACAGATTGAGTAGCATCACTGGAAGACTGGCAGGGAATGATCAACAACACAAATCTCAAAACTTAATCAAAGGGGACCAGAAGGTGTTAGTTGAATTTTGAATTGAGATGAGTGGTAATAGTAAGAGTACTTTCAGTGGAGGTTTGGGGCCAGAAGCCAGATTGCACGGATTGAGTGTGTGATGAAGAAGTGTTAACTATCCTTCACACAACTTAGTTGAAAAGATTCTGTGTGGGGTTTTTTAGTTTGTTTTTTCTGGACCTGTGCCATCTGTCATGAAGCTTCACATTCAAGGTAGTGCTTTTAGTCATTTTCAGTTACTTTAGATGTATGTACAATTTTGAAAGTTTGCCTCTGTGCCTTCCCTAGGTACTTCATGCCAGGTTTGATGGCAATTTACTATCTTAGGGATACTTTTTGTTCTACATTAAGTTGATGTTTGATGAAAGATATGATTAAAGTAGCTTTTCTTAAAAAGAAAGCCCAGTTTATTAATGCTGAGAGTTAGAATAGAGATGTAAAATTTAGACCAGAGATGGTATGTGTTTATTTTTCATTATGGAGCTTTCAATCATTCACGAAAGTAGAACTCCAAAGTAGCCACTGCCCAGCTTCAACAGTTAAGATTTGGGCAGTCTTGTTTCATTTATTCCTTCCCCACCCCCACCCCCCTTTTTTCCCCTAGACTGTTTAAAATTATGGACCTCTTGTCATTCTGTCTCGTATATACCTCAGAACTTACTTTAAATAAAACAACCACTGTAATGTTATCACACCTGACAAAACTAACAGTAATTGAGAAAACGAATTCACCGAAGTCCCAAAGGGGTCCATGGTACAGGACAGATGACAAACCACTGCAAATCTTGCCACTTAATATTGTGCACTTTTGGGCATTGGCTTCTCAAGTCCTTGGAAGCTGATTTCCCTACTCCCCTTATTCCCACCTTCCTCCCCAGCACCACCACCCCCTACCCCAGTTCCTTAGGTGTGGTAAGCATCTATCTACAGGTTCAGATTTCTTGGAATTAAAGTGGATTCTAGCCTAACCAAAAAAGATGACTGATTTTTTTATCAATATAGATTTTTAGTGTATCTTATTCTTCACTGCACAGCATTTTATCTTCTTTTTTTTTAACTAATTAATTTATTTTGGCTGCGCCAGGCCTTAGTTGCAGCATGCAGGATCTTCTTTGAGGCATGAGGGATCTTTAGTTGTGGCGTGCAGACTTCTTAGTTGCGGCATGCGGGCTTCTTAGTAGTGGCATGTGGGCTTCTTAGTAGTGGCATGCATGTGGTATCTAGTTCCCTGACCAGGGATCGAACCCGGGCCCCCTGCACTGGGAGCGTGGAGTCTTACCTGCTGGACTGCCAGGGAAGTCCATATCTTCATATTTTGAGTGCTCACTCTTCTTTTACTTACTATTTGGCCCCAAAAAAAAAAAATTTTTTTTTAATATATGGAAGTGTCAGGTAGTCAGAGGAGGCTGCTCTGTAATCAGTGGATGGATGAGATGAAAAACTTTCTTGTAACAGTTGAGAGATTGTCTTCCAGTTCAGCCTAGAGATATAATTTTTAGGTCAGTTTATCATGTCTTCTGCTAACTGATTACTCAAAGAGTTTTTTCCAAAAGTGGAAGAAACACTATTAAATGCAGGGCTTCGTAAACATTTTTTTCCCCCACTTACTAATAAGATTTCATCTTTTTCAAAACTTTTTCTTAATGTGCTTTAGTAGGAGGGATGGTTTTTATCATAAGGCAGAGGATTCTAGAGGGGCATGGAACATGTTTTTATTTTTTGTTTTGAAGTACTTATGGAGTCATGGAAGTTGCAAAGATAGGACACAAAGGGCCTGTATACTCTCCATCCATTTTCCCCCAGTGGTTACATCTCATTTTATCACACGTATGGATTTGTGTAACCATTACTGCAGTGAAGATACAGAACTATGCCATCACTACAAATTACCCCCTGCCCCCAGTACCTCTTTATCTCCCATCCACCATCCCTAACCTATGGCAGCCACTAATTTGTTCTCAATTTTTATAATTTTAGTTTGCAAAGATTATATAACTGGACTCATAGAGTATATCATATTTTGAGATTGGCCTTTTTTCACTCAGCGTAATGTCCCTGAAATCCATCCAAGTAGTCATGTGTGTCAGTAGTTCATTCTGAATGTTTTTAAAGTTGAAATAAGTGCCTTATTAACTCACTATACCAAAACAGTCCACCCTAAACTACCCAACCTCAAGTTTAAAGAGGGCTATGAATTTTTAAAAAGACCTGTAAGTTTTGTGGGTATTTTACAATGTTAAGTATAATATAGATAATTATAATAAATATATAAATCATATTCGCATTGTAAAATTATCATTAAAATGTAACTAGTCTCTTTAAAGTAGATTCTGTGTTTGACTTAAATATACAAAGCTTATAGACATTAAGTTTACAAAGCTTAAATAGTATAAGACTAGGGTTCATTGGTTACCCAGTTTTGTAAATGATTTTTCATTTAAACAGTCAGAATTTGGGTGAGCCGTTCTTTTTGCTTTCCTGAAATAATTTCACATTTATAGAAAATTACAAGAGTAGTACAGAGAACCTTTATATATCCCATTTATTTAACTTTTAGCATTTTTGCCATTATCATTATACATTCTTTCCATCTATTTATACATGCATGTATATATAAATTTTAATTTTTTGGAACTATTTGGGCTTAGGTTGCATATGTCATGACCCTTTATCCTTAAATATGTCAGTATATAATTCTACAGAACAAGGATGTTCCCTTAACACAACTCCATCACAGTTGACAAATTCAGGAAATTTAACGTTGATGGAATATTTTTATCTAATATAGCTCATATACCAGTTTTATCAATTATTTTCTCTTTCTCGCTCTTCTTTTTTTTTTCCTCCAGAACAGAACAGAATCCAGTTCAGGGATGGATGTTAGTTGTCTTTTCTCTTTAATTTTCTCTGATCTGGAACAGTTCTTCAGGCTTTGTCGTTTATGACATTAGTAGTTTTGGAGAATACAGGCTGGTTATTTTCTAGAATGTTCCTCATGGTTCCCCATGATTAGTTTCATGTTACATCCCTGATTGGAATACCGCAGGAGTGATGTTCTGTCCTTCTCAGGGAATTAAATCTAAAATGTGTCCATCAGGGCTTCCCTGGTGGTGCAGTGGTTGAGAGTCTGCCTGCCGATGCAGGGGACACGGGTTCGTGCCCCGGTCCGGGAAGATCCCACATGCTGCGGAGCGGCTGGGCCAGTGAGCCATGGCCGCTGAGCCTGCGCGTCCGGAGCGTGTGCTCCGCAACGGGAGAGGCCACAACAGTGAGAGGCCCACGTACCGCAAAAAAAAAAACAAAATTAAAAATAAAATGTGTCCATCAGCATTTCATTAGTGGTATTAATTTTGATCACTCAGTGAAGATATTGGTTCGATTTCTCCATTATGTGGTTACTGTCTTTACCATTACAAGTCATAAGCAGTCTTGGGTAGACACTTTGAGACCATGCAAATATCCTGCTCCATCAAACTGGGACCCCAAGATTTACTGATTCTTGTTCTTGAATCAGAGCAAGAGCAAGAATCAGTAAATCTTATTTTGAGGGTTCGAAGTAAATGAGAGTCAATCTTTCTAAATTACCTTGGCTTGAAAATTCACCTTGAATTTGGAAACACTTATTTACTTACATTTTTTAGGACTTTGATCTGTATGCATTGCATATAATAATTGCTAGTGTCTTTTAACTTAAAAATGTTTCTTAAACTTTTGGGTTTATTTTTAATCCTTTGCTGCCCCCTGCAGGTCTATGAATATAAATCTTTGGAGCAAGGTAAGTATTCGTAATATTGCAAATCATAACATGGTATATAAAAAGCAAAAGTTATAATAGCTTCATATATTTGTCATGTATCATTATAAATTAAGTGAATTTAGAATCTTCAAGTTGGTCATTTTAGTTTTAAAACTGCTTTCCTGGAGCATGAAATTTATTATTGAAGTGATCCTTTACTTTGTCCTAAATTCTTCATAAGGTTTTCAACTTTTCCAAAAAACAACTGTTAACGTTATTGCAGTAACCATACAGATTTAATAATTATTTTTAAAAATATATGCATGTGTGTATATGTTTGTGTATCTACATGTATATCTATATATGAATGATATACAAATAAATTTTAAACTGTTATCTTTTTAAGAAGTTAACTGCTTTTATGCAGGAAGTACAATGATCCTTATGCTGAATTACAAGAATATTTGTAGCTTAATAAAATCAGAATGCACATTATTGATTGGAATTCCCAATTTAAATAATTTTTAAAATCTTATTTTCATTCAGTTCTGTTTTTAGTATTAAACTGCCATTCAAACTATATAGTCAGTTATAATATATGGTTGAGATATTTATATTTAGAACTAATTTTTTGACTAGAAAGATTTTTCATTGGTTTATTAAATGTGTCTTTGTTCAAAATGTGGTGTTAAATTTGGCTGTCATGTCTGATGTATGGCTACAGCTTCTACGCATGTCTGTGTTGGTTAAAAAACAGTTTGTAGGTAAGGATTGTTTTGTTTTGCTTTGCTTTTGAACAGTTTCTACCTTAACCTTTGAATTGCTATTAACAGTAGCATGATTTTATGGTGGAGTGAAGTGGGGTATGGTCAGTTTTGCCTTATTTTCCATATTAGAAAATAAATAGTTGAAGAAGCTGCTGTAGTTTGAGTTGTTAATACTTATGGTATGTGCTGGGCACTATTTAAAGAACAAATAAGTTCAATCGTAGTATACACATGAGGTAATTCAGAATTCCTAACTCATATCACTTCAGAAAACTATGTTCCTTTCTTATTATCTTCTGCCCGTGGATATATAGTCAAGTACTGTGATCAAAAGTTAGATGTCAGTACTGTATGTAGGTTTTGTAATCGTTTTCATCATAAAATATATATTTGAATTTTTTAAATTGAAATTTTGTGGGCAGAATTAATGTTGATGAGTAAGTCTTTAGTTTTTGTGTATTCGGTTGATAAGAATCAATGAGAACAAACATGTTAGAACTTTCAACCCCCTTTTGTTTTAATGCCATTAAAATGACTGGGAAAATGTTGAAAAACTTAAAAAAAAAGTTATTTAGTGGTTCAGGGAATTTTACTTTCTTATTTCTGTAAAACTACACTTAAAAGGAGGAAACTGGACCAATTTCAACAAGACCAAAAACAATACAATGACAAATAACATTGGTTGATAATTTCTATAAGATAATTCCTGTTATAACAGTTTATTTAAAACAGTATATAAAAGATCAGTTTAGAGGCTTTCTTAGTGACATTTCATGAAACATTGCAGTTTTCCTTCAACATGGATTTGTTTTGTTTTTGTTTTTAAAAGACAAGCCTATTATTTAAAAACGAAACAATCTCCTTGGCAGGTGGGGATGGTGTTGAATTACTATGATACAGAATAACACCTTACTGGGGAGAGGCTTTATTATTTCAAGAATTCAATTTCAGATTGTATTTGTTCTTGTTTGCTTCTCTTGCTGCAATGCACGCATTTCCTGTCTTACCAGATAACAGAACTGTTGTACAAGGATGGACGTTATTGCCAGGAGCCTCCAGGACCAACGGGTAGCGTTTCAATTTCGATGATTGTAACTTATCCACAAATCCATTCTTCTGTGTAATGATGGACTAGAAGGATTACAGCAGTAAACATTTTCTTTTTGAAAGTGAAATTTGAAAACATTTGGTTATAAATCTTTATATTGATAACCACAACATTTTGAGATCTGTGAGGTGTTTGGTTTTATCATAATTGTTTTTTTAAAGGGAGGGTTGGGAGGGCTTTTTTTTTTAGATATTGAGGAAATGCTTCTTATAGAATCAATCAAAATAGGCTTAAAAATTAGTAATCTTTAGTGTTTATGTGATTTTAATGTTTTGCCAGTATAATCAAACATATAAAATAGTAAAGCGGTCTTGTAGATTTTTCCACTTAAATATAATTTATTACCTAAAATATATTATTTGACATTTAATGATTTTTGTTTTCACATAATAAAGCCTAGAATATATGGGTTTCTGTAAGAGGGTACCCTTCTTGAAAGTTCGTATTTTTCTATCCTAGGTATTAACACATGGCCCTATACATTTTATGCTTGAATGCATAGGAAAATTACTGTTGTTACAAAGCATCTTTGTTAATCTCGGTTTTTCATTGGCTAATAGGCAGCTCTCCACAGGATTACTGTATCTGCTTATTAAAATTATTTAACTTTCTATACTCAACATTTAACAGTCCTCTCTAATTTTATGTTTCCCTACTAAGTATTGCCCACCAAAAAATTAGTATAGAAATGTGTACAAGGCATTTATTTATTCTCACTATTTGTGATTTGGACAGGAAAGGGGTAAGGCCTTGGGCAGGACAACTTCTGTCACAGAGTGGTGGAAAAAAATAGATTGAAGTAAGATTCAGTACTGAAAAGCTGTCACTCGGTCTGAAAATAATTAATATTCCTTTCACTCACCAGTTAGATATGTGCTCCCAAACCACATAATCTCTATGCCTCAGTGATCATTGTTGCCATTTCAGAGCCTCTCATCAGGGTGACATCTCACACCAAAATGATTTCTTATAAATTAATCTTGGTAACATGACAGTCTCAGTAATTTTAGTGGAATGCTTTCTCTTGTTTTTTTTCCACAGAAGCTGTTGGCTATTTTCTTTATAACTTGATTGACAGCATGAGTGACTCAGAGGTACAGGCCAAGGAGGAGCATTTGAGACAATACTTCCATCAGCTGATGGAGATGGTACCATTTCATTTTTTGCTATATAATGCCTGTCCTGCCTGACATGTATCTATTAGATTTGAAATTGCTGCTTTTAAGTACAACCAGACCACTTCTCAATGACATAGACGAGTTGGAGACTTAAATTATGTCTGAGATAATTTCTGTTCGACAAATCTCAGTTTGGTTGTCTAAAACTCAGTTGTTTTTTCTCCTCCCTTCCCTTTGCACAGAATGTAAAAATTCCTGAAAATATCTACAGAGGCATTCGTAATCTGCTGGATAGCTACCATGTTCCTGAATTGATTAAGGTGTGTGTGAAACAGTAATCAACTTTTTAAAATGCTTAATTTATATATAAAAGCATGTTAAAATTTTATTTAAATATGTTGCTTTTGGCCAAAAGTTTATTTAAATGACAACCTTTAAAACAAGGCTTTTCATTGATTGTTGGTAAATGCTGTTTATATATTGAAGAACGTGTTTGAAGTATTTATTACAGTGGTTATAAAGCATGAACAGAATTTCTGCAAAATTTTGGAAGATGGAAAAATAACAGTGAAATGAAATGAAATTTCCAAAATTTGCTTTTGACATTTGCTAATATATTTTACACGTTTTCTGATTCTAATTTAAATCCCAATTTTAGGATGTTAATATGTTGGTTGAAAGAGAGAAGACAGACTCTCGAAAAGTAAGTAGGCTTTTTGAGTAGATTCTACATGCTATAGTAACCACATTTAATGAGAGTTCTAGACTGTGTCCTTATAAAACCAGTGGTTCCTAACATTTTCGTCATCAGTGTACCTCTAAGAAGTTGGTAAAAGCTATTTCAGAAAAATCAGCATATCTCAAAAAAATCGGCATATCTGAGAAATTTGCATATAATCTCAGGAGCTTTATAAACCCCTGGAGTCCATCCCCAGATCCCCAGATTAATATCCATGATAGCATTTATGACATTTAGGAAAGGTCAGTTTAAAGGGAAGAGTGAC
This sequence comes from Aethalodelphis obliquidens, assembly GCF_003676395.1. Lineage (NCBI taxonomy): Eukaryota > Metazoa > Chordata > Mammalia > Artiodactyla > Delphinidae > Aethalodelphis > Aethalodelphis obliquidens. Next base: position 8,243,701 of record NW_020837956.1, read on the forward strand.
AAAGGGTGCATTTTCTTTGTAGGAAATTTCTTTCCTTCTTTTTTCTTTCCATTTCTGTAGACTACGCAGCCTACATCATCTGATTTGGAGTCTAAACTTGAAAAACTAAAAGCTGAAAATCAACCTATAGGAGATGTCCTGAAGCAACTCATATTAATGCTGTGTTCAGAAGAGGTAACTTATAACTATTTCAAATACGCTATTAAGGTAAAAAGAAATTCTTTATAGATAAAAGTAAGCAAAGCCAAATATAATATTTATGATTTTTACAATTAATTATTATACATCATGTCTGTGAAGAATGCAATTAAATGAAAGGTTAGCTAATTTCAGCTACACCTTGAATGGCATGTTTTCCGGTTACTGTAGTTTGTTTACAATAACCTGCAAAGTGAATGATAGTAACAGCCATGATAGGTTTATCATACATGCCAAATGTCCTTTCAAGCCATGGCTCCGGTCTCTTATATCTAGATTGTCAAGCAACTGATACATGCAGTCGTCATTTGCAAGTCAAATATTACTGGGTTGTTAATGCAGGGATTGAAATTCCATTTTCCTGCTGGAAAAAAGTCTTTCTGAGATAAAGGGTCTCTTGCCTTTTTTCAGCAGGCGTCCAGCTGTACTTTGTGTTCATTTTAGTGTGCGTCTGCAATTTGTGGTATATCACTAGACTTTTTCGGTTTTTAGTTCAGTATCATTTGGTCTTATGCCTGTGTTTCTAGGGGAACAGAAATAACAGCTGACTTTAAGGTTATAACATGGTACTATTAAATTCTAAAATATTTCCTTACATTACTCGGATATTGACTAGACTGTGAGGAACGTTGCAGTGATAGACATTTCTGTGCCTGGAAATTGGACGGTGAGTAAGGGCTCACTTGGTACATATTTAATCTGGAAATCTTTTTTTTATAATACAGTACCCAAACCTTAAAACATCAAATTTGGCATAGTGGCCTGTTTTGCAGTGTAGATAACAAATCTTTTAAACCGCACATATATATATATCTTTTCCTGCTTTTTAAAAGGCAAATAAAAATACCAGGGAGCAAGGTGAAGTTAATACCATGAATCCATTTCTTTTCAGGGAGCAAGGTGAAGTTAATAACATGAATCCATTTATTTTAAAAGTACTATTAACTTTTTTTACACTCTGAACATTGAAACTAGAAATTTTATTTTATTTTTATATTAATTTCTTATTTCTTTTTCACTTCCATCCTTTATTTTAGAACATGCATAAAGCTCTTGAATTGAAAGCAAAATATGAATCAGATATGGTTATCGGTGGCTATGCCTCTTTAATAAATTTGTGCTGTCGACATGATAATGCAGAAGAGGCATTGAACCTGAAACGAGAATTGTGAGTACCCTGGCACTGAAGCAAATCATCAGCATGTATGCTGATATACAGTCCTTGATGGATCATGTAGATTGACTACTACTCTCATACAATGTGAATTTAAAAAATTCTCTTTTGTGTTTTTGAAATTTCATACTATAAGACTCTTTGATTAATTATGGCTTGTTTTCAGCAAGGAGTCTTTGTTTAAGTATGATAAGACGTTCTATTCCTTAAAGCCAAAGTTTTTTTCCTCTTGATTATACAACTGCATATGACAACAGTGGTGATGGTAACTATTTTATAAAGCTTGTTAAATATTCCACTTTCTGTACTGTAGGGTAAACAAAATTCTGTCCATTTCTAAGGTATCTTTGGTTTCCCATCCTGATACATTTGCCAAATAAAAATATGTCTTTCAGGGGTATTTCAGTATTCATGACAAAGTTAGAATCACCTTAAGTGCCATGAAGCAAAAGAGTTCCTTATTAGTGTCATTTGCAGATGGAAAGATGCAATATATATGTAGTGTTAGATTTTTACTTCGTCACTTTGAATATAATTACATGTGGATTTGTATATGGCTTCAAAAATAAACCTTAACTAAATTGTAGAGGCCAATGTTAATAACAGTTCAGATTCTGATGAGTTTTTGAAAAGTGATCAAGTAGATATTGCAGTCCTTTTAACAGTTAAACAACTTCTAACATAATATAAATATGGCTTTAATTTTTAGTGACCGTTTAGATTCTTCTGCTGTCCTTGATACCAGCAAGTATGTAAGACTTGTAAAAGTATTGGGAAAACATGGCAAGCTCCAAGGTAAGCATCAGCACATAAAGGAAACATGTGATGCAAGTATCTTGCCACTGGAATAACATGTGAATTGATATTAATGGTATATCATGTCTTGCAAAGTGCTTGAACACTTTGCAAAATTTGCATGTGAATCCAGCCAGAGCTGCATGGACAGTGTAGGCCATTAGTTTTAATGGATTGGCAAGCTTGTCATTTACATTTGCACAGCTCAGTGCTTTTTGCATTTCTGCAGCTAGTTTTTATTAGCATTGCTGTTTGGATTGAGTTTGAAGATCATGACTTATGGCACAATTTGCCTATATGCCTGCACTAATGGCTTTGTTTTCGCTTAAGAACATTAGAAGGCTGAACATAAAACCTATAAATAAAACCTTTATTCAAGAATATGAATTTTGCAGGAGTCTTTGTCTTCACTTTTAATAACATTAACAAAATGTGTACTTTAATAAGGTTTTACATAGAAGTTTGCGGGGAGAGCCTAGCCGATTATATTGTTGATGTATATACTCTAATTTTCTCGTAGTTGAGATAATGCTAAACGTAATGTAATTACACTTGATAATTTTTTATTACTGTTTGCTTGTTTCTTTCTCATTGGGCTTTATTTTGAAACTCTTTTTTTAACCTCCCTCTCTTTTATTCCTAGAGAAGATTTTTTAAAAAATCTCTGTAGTCAAAAATGTGGAGAAAATATTTGATTTGAACATTGAATTTTTTCCTAGGAAGCCTTTCTAACACAAAATTCTTTATGAAGATTAGACTGCTTTTTAAAAATAATTTTCTGTAAAGCGGTCAAACCATTTTTTCTGTGCAATAATTAAGAACAACATTATAAAAATGAACTTATTCCATATCCTAAAATGTTTGTTTCTGCCTTCCTAATGAAGCTTAATGAATCTAATGTATTAACATGCAGTCTTTTGGAAAGCTTTCATTGGCTCTGCTTGGCTAATTAGTATCGACATAGCAAACAGGCCCTATCGGTATCAGACCATTAGTCTGGCTGTATATACAGTGTAAACACATCTTTATTATCTGGCCTCCTGACAAGCCATCTGCTGAAGAAACAATGGTGTGATTTAGCAGATGTTAGCTCTGAACGATAAAAGCATCCATTTAGGAGGATCTTACAGCTATAGGGCAGACAGTACAGGGTTATGTGGTGCAGAGTGGGCACACAGTCCCTATCTATAATTTGTAGTCAAAGTTGCAGGGAAATGATAAAACCATGCTATTGTGGATTTATAATTGTAGTCTCGTTTAGAAATGCAAGTAGTAATTAACTTGAAATCGGCATTATACACTAGAATTTACATTCCTGCTGGGCTTGAAATGCTGTTTTAATAGCAGTTTGTTTTCCCTACATGAAATTACCTAAGGGTCTTTTGTGCTACTTCATTGTAGATGCTATTAACATTCTAAAGGAGATGAAAGAGAAGGATGTTCTTATCAAAGATGCAACAGTCTTGTCCTTTTTCCACATCCTAAATGGCGCAGCTTTAAGAGGTGAAACTGAAACAGTGAAACAGTTGCATGAAGCCATCGTGACTCTAGGGTTAGCGAAACCATCTACTACCTTAAGTTCCCCATTGGTCACCCTATATCTGGAAAAGTAAGTTAATTGAATTTTCAATTTTAAATGTTGGCATTGAAAGAATGAATCTAATCATTTGGGGATTATACTTTGTAAATTCTCTGTAGTGCTGTGGAAGCCTTGGAGGTTATTCACCACAGAATAAGAGGACTTCTGTGGAGTAGGTGACCTATAAAATCACCAGCCGCCCTGTGGTCCTGTGGATTACTTCTCAATGGAATGATCTATGGTGATTTTTTTTGTATGGGGCATGTGATGATAGTACATGAAGCCAAATCTAGTTTTTCCCAGTTTTGAGCCTTATAAGTGTTAATTATTAATAAATATAAGAAAGAAGGATTCTCTGGGGCTTTTGATTATGCTTCATGACTGTTATTCAGGTAATGATGTGGCAGCGTCTCTTCATTGCTCCTTTCCTCCATGTAGTATTTTAATTGCATGTACCAATACAGTAGTTATTCTGGCTTCGATAAATATTGTAGAAGATGTCTCTGTGTCTTGTGGGAAGAAGATGAATTTTGTTAATAGGGTGAGATTTACTGAATTTGAAAATTTTTACATTTGGAATGTTTATGTTGGTGCCCAATTTAAGGTATTTTTTCCAGTGCAAATCATAAAGTCAACCTACTCTCTTGTAATGAGTGAAACATTTTAGTAAGATGATAAAGTGTCCTTTATTCTTTTCCTTTTGTGTTTGTTTTTCTTTTCCATTTTAAAAAATTTCTCAGATCTTACCTCTTTGTCATCTCTTCCATGGCTTAATGCAATTTTTAATCTGCTTATTTTGTGATTGTGATTTTCTAATTTTAGTTTGGATGTTGCCGTATCAGTGTCAGGAGAAAAGTAAAAGATAAATCTTAACGGTTCTCATATTCTTCCCACATTTCTGGTAGTTTTTCTTTATTTATTAGGGGGTATAATTAATTGAATATAATGAATGATTTAGTATTGAATTTAAAATGTGGAATAAAAACATCTCTTTTAACTAACTCTTTTTAGGAAATATGTGTACACACACATATATATATGCACACACATACATGCACATAAATGTTTTATGAAATAATTTCTTTGCCATCAATCAAAAAATAGTTTATCAGCTTAATATGATTTGGCTAAATCTTAACCTCCACAATCTCAGCATTACATCTTTTTAAAGAAATAGTGATTCAAACAATTATTGTGTTATTGAGTTCTCATGTTCGCAGCCTACTTTATATAGAAATCCTATAATTAATATGCTTCCTCCTAGAATTTTTTTGATTGTTTAAAAGACCCGTCTCTGCAAATTGCATGTGGAGCTCTGCATAGGGATTTGAAAGAAATGGGCCCAGTGCCCAGAAGAATTAGGCCCTCCTCCACCACTGGGCAAAAATAAAATAATTAACAATGAAAATGAGGCCATGGTAGAAAAAGTATCTTACAAATAGAAATACTTTGAAGACAGAGGAGATACAAAAGTTTTCCAGAAGAGGTCTGCAGATGGGGCTCATGAACCAAGGAGAACTTCCCCCAAGGGAAAATGGAAATAGCATGGGATTCAGATGTTAATGTGGAGCATACTCTGTGCTTCAGATTTTACTGTACAGTCAGAGATTTGTGTGTCTCAGTAAAATCTGACTGTCCCTGTTAATTGGGCTCGAGAAATCTAAATTAGTTTCTTTTATGATTTTTTTTTTCTACTTTCAGATACAAAGAGAAATTACCTTCTATTTTTATTTGCCTGAATTTGTTTTTGTTTTTTGCTATCTTTGCTTTGCAGAGGCAGTTTCCATGACAAGATCTTCAGTTTCATCTGTCATGATAAAAAGGTTTTGTTGACTCTTTTAGAGTCAGGAGAATAATTAAAAGGAGATAAAGGAAATTTCATATTTAGCAGAAAACAGTAGTAGCACTCCTGGTGGGGGCTAAGTTGGAGGAAAACATTGACTTTGCAACTTATTTTCAATTGTGTTTTCCCAACTGATGGAAGATAGCTAATTAATTCAGAATCATGACAAGTGCAGTACTAGGATTAACTATGCTAGCCTGCCCAAAAGTCTACATGTATTTGATTTGATTAAATATGTTTAATCTTCAATAATATCAGGTAATTGGCCTCAGCAGGTATGAACTCATCTGGAGAATGAGGCTTTTATTCAAACTTGAGGTAGAATTATGAGAAACATTTCAGAACACTTTACAAAATCTTCATCCTTTCAAAGGCAAGCATCTTTTTGGAAAGTCATTGCAAAGACTCTGAAGAAGGCTGTCACTTACAAATTGTAATTCTAGAACAAATTTGCGAGGTTGAGTTCCTTAGAAAGATGATCTTTAAGATTCAATAGATATTAATTTTGGACTGACTTTTCCAGCATTGGATAAAACACAGGAGAAATTTAATATTGTATCAGTTTGTTACTTGGATATTGTTTTAAAAGTTTTACAGTTATGAAAAATAATACATTTTGTTTTTATTCATTTGCCAAAGGAAATCCAAAATAACAGGTTTGCAAAATTTTGAAGAACTTGTTAAACTAATCTGATTTGTATTATCAAAATAATACTTGCACTGAAAAGAAGTATGCTGATTTGAACAAAATTTTCATGTGTTTCATTTACACTGGGACTGTTCTGTAAGTCACATGTCTACATGTAGTCCACATGAATGTTAAACATTTTCCTTTGTAACTACTTAAAAAAATTTTTTTTAATTGAAATCATGCCTGATCCAGAAAGATGACCTGGATCCTCCATATTAGGGAAGAAAGAAATGCTTTAAAATAGGTTAAAAGAGCTTTTGATTAGTCTTTATGCTATGATAAAGGAAATAAAATTAATGAAATTTGGGCCATTAGTTTTTTTTTTTTTTTTTGCGTTACGCGGGCATCTCACTGTTGTGGCCTCTCCCGTTGCGGAGCAGCAGCTCCGGATGCACAGGCTCAGCGGCCATGGCTCACGGGCCTAGCCGCTCCACGGCATGTGGGATCTTCCCAGACTGGGGCATGAACCCGTGTCCCCTGCATCGGCAAGCGGACGCTCAACCACTGCGCCACCAGGGAAGCCCTTAGTTTTTAAAGCATAAAAATTTGTATGATGCAGTTTCAGATTCACTTGTATAGCTGATCCATTTTGGTTTCATTTCATATGAAAAATATCTGAAGCTGTTTAACTGGATTATTTAGTGCAAATGATCAAAGAATCTTTAATTTCTGCTTTCCATTTAGGATTTTTCTGTGCTGATTTGTGCTATAATCTGTATATACCCACATGCATTTCATTTAAGTGAATCATGGACTTTGTCCATATAATCCTCCCAGAACTCTTGCTAAATTAATCTTGAGTTCTTCATAAAGGTCACAATTTCTGTAAGATGAACCTATACCAATACGTTTTAAAACTTACTGTAACACTTCAATATGTTGCAGAAGTGGGAAATACACTTTTTCTAATGCTGGTTATTCTGTCATATATACTCCCCTTTAATTTTGGCATCTTCATTTGTACTGGATACTTTTATTATTTGTGGGAATGCTCGCCTTCTAGAGTAAAACTCTTTATGTGCTGAAAGGAAATTAAGGAGGTTTGGCTCTTTTACTCCATTATTGCAATTAAGAATTTAGCATCATCAGTGCCAAAGGACAAAAGTGGTTCATTTGCCCTAGGGGGACAGGACAGTGATAAGATGATTTTTCGTCAAGGATCATTGGGTCGTAATTAAGTTACATTCATGGCTATTGCTTTTTGAAGGATGATTGGTAAATGACAGGCTTCATGTGCTTAGTACGGACAGTGTTCAGTAGGGTTTTTTCTCCCTCTGTCAGAAAATCCTGTTGAGCCTGATAATGTAAATGTGGCATTTTATTCTGAACAAAAGAGCAGGGAAATGAGCTATCTTGTCTAATCATTCAGTTGTTTAACACCGACTTCCAGTTTAGACTCAATTGGCTGGAAAGCACTTGACATGTGAAGTTAGTGCTGTTCCGAAAGCATGTTTGAGTAAATTTGAAAGTAAGTGACAGCTAAATTGTACCTAGGGAAATTACAAAGCCTTCAACACAGTTAATTTTTTTGGGAGGATTAGTTGTAATTGCAACACTAGTCTCCTTGAAGATTCCGCATTTATAGATGATGAACAGAAAAAGAAACATTTAGCTCTTTCAAGGGCTGGTTCTCTTCACAGAATAATTTTTGTGAAGTCGATGGTTTCTCCTGAATTGATTTCTTTCCACACTGAACATCTGCTTAAGATTTATAGAATAGTCAGTTTTTAGAGTGTTAAGGTGTTTTTTGTTTCCCCCTCCCTTGTTTTGAACTTTTTTCTCCCCTAAAGCCCCTCTTTTCTCCAGTGATTTCAGATTTTGAGAGTTTTTCAGTCAGTAAGCTCTTTAGGTAAATCGCCACTTCACTAACACTTTATGCATAATGTTGAAGCACTTTATTCCAATTAAAAAATTAATATTTGTCATTTAAAATTTTGATTAAATTGGAAGTTATTTGCTATAGGTAAGGAGACTAAGTTTAAAACTACCAGTAGGTAGATAGTTGTCACTGGTTGTTCTTGTTCAAGATTGTATGAAACACATTTGTGATTTTTACAGTTATATATAAAGGAATTTGAGTTAGGAGGACTTTGTTTTCTGGTACCTTTAAGTAGATAGTTTTATGATCAGTCTCATATAAATGTTATGTCCAGGGTTTGTTTTTCTGTCAATGACATAAAGCATACTTTCATTTCATAATAAGGACTAACACAAGAGGTAACATCAGATTTGCCATGTTCTTATTGGACTCAGTCTATTATATATATGTGTGTTCTTAAAATTTAGAATTATAGAATCTTCCTTTCCACTGTTCTGTTTTTATTTCATAGGCTCCCAGAATTTTGATAAAGGCTATGTTGAGTTAATTTACATCAATCAAAAATATTTTAAAATGATTGATTACTTTTTATTAGCATGTATAGTTTTATTTATGAAAATCACTTTATGTATATCATTGAAATACTTTGGGAGGGTGTCTAGTCGTTGAAAATATCACAGTGGATTTTTCTTAGAGATAATAGTATGTTAATAGAGTTGATTTTCACTTAGTATTATTTGAGGTTTGTGAAAGCAGTGGCTAAATTTTTATCAGGATTGGACTTTTAAAAATTTGTGACCCGTTTGTATATAAAGCTTTAGGAATTATGCGTGTATACTGAAATAAGCATGGAGTAAGTTTTGAATCCAGAATTAATGTTTTCAACAAGATTTCTTCAAAAGATTATTATTTTAGAGTAGAGTTTTAAATCAGTTCTAGTGTTTTAAAGTGTACAAAGGAAATCACAGAATCATTTTAGGTCACAGAAACTAGAAATACACTGATTGATAAAGTCTTCCCCCACATTTTGGGTATAAGGCAGTTTCCACCTTTTCCCATTTGATATTTTACTGCACTTACTGATTTCATCCAGCCTAATAAAAGTGGTATTTTCATGTGATGATTTTTTCTGCTGGTGTGAAACATTTGAGATGATGAACCTAACAAGCTCAAGTTCATAGAACCTTGCGTTAGAGTATTAGAACTGGGAGGGAACCCAAAGGTCCTTGAGTTCAACTGTTGTGATAATCTGCTTTCATCACCACTTCTAGAAATGTGTCACACTGCTGTAGCCAAGCTGCATGTAGTACTTATCAATTGGGATTGAAATTCAAAAGTCCTATGCGTATACAACTATTTTCACAGTAATGTGAATTTTATATACTTTCTCATATTTTTCATTTCCCTCACCCAAAGTTTTCAAGCTTTAATAGGAAAGATTAATGATGACATCAAATCATACGAGGAGTGGACATTTTTATCTCTTTAAAGTGACGTGATCCAACCAAACACAAGTCAGAATGTAGATAATAAGGACTGAAAAGAAACGACTAGACCTTAGTTCATTTCTATCATCAGTAAGCACACTTTGTACAAAATGTTTCACTATAGATTTCTAACTCATTTTGTTGGCAACCTGGAGTCAGTGACATTGTTACTTAAAATTACTAACAAATATATATGAATTATTTCCATTTTGCTATACTTGTCTTTTCTGTTGTTGTTCCGAGCATGTATAATCTTCAGAAGCATATATTTGGAGACCAAAGACTATTAACATGTCTCTTTGATTGACAGAACAATTATTCACTCATTTATTGATAGCTTTGACCTAGTGTAGGGAAAATACAATTGAGACAATATTATCCTAGTTTGGAAATTGATCTGAAAAAGCAAATTATACTGCTTTTTAAAAATCAGTGTGTGTTAGTTTTTCTCTTAAATATTTTGGTAGTTTTCCATTAAATGGAGTTGTAAAAAGGTAATAACTTGTATCTGAAGCAAGGGAAAATACTGATTATATAAAGCTTTATATCATATGTGGTAGCATTTCTCTTGTATGACAGTAATCTAGCCTGCAACATCTACTTGCAGTTTTGAAATTAACCTGTAATTTAGTCTTCACCCCAAATGACAAAAATTCAAATGACTCTGTGGGGTGCCGGAAGATGCACTGTAAACAGGGCTTAGTAAGGGGATAAGGTAGAGTTCCGTCAGGATAGGCTCATTTTCACTGTGTCAGTATTGTAGTAAAATTAATGCTTCTTCATGATACTTTACTTTTTAGTACAGTTTAAAACCTTAATCTAGATAAAATGGTAATTCAATCTAGGGCAACATAACATTTGTATAATGAACCAAAATGTTAGGGCTTCAATGGAAAATTTTAAAAGGCTTTCTTCCTTTTGAAAACTGTTGCACATGTGAGAGAAATGTGTTTTCTCCACAAAGATTGTCACTGTTATCGCTACTTGTACTTTGGTCCATGTCTCTAACCATGCTTTTTTTAATACATTTCATACTTTCTTTTCAAAAATCTTTAATTTCTTATTCCATATTACACCACCTTATTAGGTTAAACAAACAACATTGCTTTTAATAGAGCATAATGTATAATTAGATGTACTCAACTGAAAGGGGGGAGAGTCCAGGGACTTGATGACAGTGCCTTTCTCTGTTTACCTGGTGGCCTTAGGCCAATCAGTCAATCTCTAGATGCCTTAATTTCCTCATCTATTTAAAAATAAAGGAAGGTGGCAAGTAGAATTGGATCACATAATCTCTACAGCTTTTTCACGGTCTTAATAATTTCTCATACTGTCATTTTCCAAGGGAAATAGTAGGTTTTGAGGACACACAAGAATGTGTTTCCACACTCTTATTTAATAAACTGACTTAATGAAAATATCTTTTTATTTTAATTAATTAACCACATAAGAGAAGCTTCGATTTTATAATTGGAAATAATTTTTAAAAGCTTACCCTCTTATGAAAAGCTTTTAAAGAGTTCTAGAATTCACCAATCCTAAGAATATCCTAGGTTTAGCAACAGTAAGTTTCTATATGTATGAATCCTAAAGTTACTTCTTCCTGGGATTTCCTTGTGGCACATGGTTAGGAATCCTCCTGCTAATGCAGGGGACATGGGTTTGAGCCCTGGTCCGGGAAGGTCCCACATACTGCGGAGCACCTAAGCCCGTGCGCCACAACTACTGAAGCCCGAGTGCCTAGAGCCTGTGCTCCGCAACAACAGAAGCCACAGCAATGAGAAGCCCACGCACTGCAACGAAGAGTAGCCCCTGCTCACCACAACTAGAGAAAGCCCACGCGCAGCGACAAAGACCCAACGCACCCAAAAGTAAATTAAAAAAAAAAAAGTTAGTTCCTCCTTATCTGGAGAGGCAGCAGTATGAAACATATGATGAGAAAGGTGAAAGTGCTTGAAAAGTTCTTGATGACTGTTGATGGACATTTAATAAAGTTTCCCAAATCTGGAATTATTGAGGACCATAAACACAAAGTAGTTGGAAAAAATATTTGACAGTAGTCCTTGTTTTTAGAATAATGCATTCTTATAGCAATTTATATATAATCTGAGAGAATGCCTTCATCTTTTGGACTTTTTAATAAGTACCATTTAGCAAGCAAAATAATAAAAGTTGAAGCAGGGAAAACAGGGAACCACTAATGATGTCTGTACTCTGAGCATTGATTTTTATATAAGGATTGTTTCTTGTATTTTTTTTTTCCAATTTGGCTTCGTGGTATTCTACCTTAAATAAAACTCACTCGTGTACCTTTTGACTGGTCATTGTATAGCTCTCAAATTAATTAGATATATTTTATTCATTGTTAATATTTTGATGTTTCCAAGGGATGACTTACCTACTGCTCTTGAAGTCACGATTGACTGCTATAAAAAGTATAAAATACTACCAAGGATTCATGATGTCCTATGTAAACTGATAGAGAAAGGCGAAACTGATCTGATTCAGAAAGGTTAGTCACCTTCTAATTCGTTAGTGTTGTTAGTTTTCTTTTTTCCCCTCTTGCTTATTTAATCTTAATGTGTTGCTGTGAAGAGAGAATTTAACAGGAAGGCAAGCACATCCAGAGAAACTTTATTACACTTCTGAGTTGAAAAATATCAGGTATATTTTTAACATTATAAATGTACTTGATTTTAGTAACTTCATTTTGAAAAGTCACCCCTCTTGTTTTTTGTGTGTGTGTGTGTGGTGCGCGGGCCTCTCACTGTTGCGGCCTCTCCCGTTGCGGAGCACAGGCTCCGGACGCGCAGGCTCAGCGGCCATGGCTCAGCCATGGGCCCAGCCGCTCCGTGGCATGTGGGATCTTCCCGGACCGGGGCACGAACCCATGTCCCCTGCACCGGCAGGTGGACTCTCAACCACTGCACCACCAGGGAAGCCCCCCTCTGTTATTTTTTGGTCCGCTTCTTGATGATCTGCCTTTGTGAGATTTTCAGCCTTATCCTCACCAGTTCTCTTTGAAGCTAGTCACAGGTACTTAGTGTCATAAATGTACGCTGTTACATAAGGAATGTGACAGAAAATTGGTTGATTTAGCTATAACCTTTAAGTTATTCTAAATATTTGTTTTAAAGTTTTCTTGTATTTGTTCAGAACTCTTCAAGTGATATAGTGTTAGTCTATATTTTGTCTTCTAATATATTTTCTTCTTTCCTCTCTAGCAATGGACTTTGTGAGCCAAGAACAAGGTGAAATGACTATGCTGTATGATCTCTTCTTTGCCTTCCTACAAACAGGAAATTACAAAGAGGCCAAGAAGATCATTGAGGTATGATTTTAACTCCAGTATTCTAATTGTACAGCTATTTAGACTCTTAATTAGAATATGTTTACAAATTTTAACCTTTAATTACACATGTTCTGATTCATGTTAATATAATTCAGTCTCAATAATGTGGGGTGAGAGGGAGAGACTCGGCCAGCTTCTTTATTGTATATAATTACAGTTCAGAAAAGGCAGCCTGGTTGTATATTGAATTTGTTTCTTCACTTTGTTAAATTCACTGTTATATATCAAAATGATATTTGCATATTAAATCTTGGATTGTGGAACAATTAAATTAAACTGGCATTCCTGTGTGTAAAGTTGCTAATCCTCTTTGCCAAGGAATTCTTTGTTCTTAAAAGCAGTGGAATTTAATTTGCTGCAGACCATGCTCAGATTTATTTGTAATGCTTGTCTATAAGTTAATCAGCCAAACAAGTGCTGTCTGCAGGTGTTTGGCATTTAAAATTTCTTCTTTTTTTTTCACTATGGTAAGCAGCTTACGGGAAATGGTAGGTGACAAACCTGGGCTATTTAGGATTAGTATATTTTATCTAGGCTTGATTGAAATTTTGCTTACTGAAATTGATAAGTCAAAGGGCAACGATAAAGTCTGTCCAAATTGTGATTAATTTCACTATTAAACAATTCTGTATCTCCTAAAAAAATCATTTCAGAGAAGATGGACCCATCGCCTTAAGAAATATTACTTTTAATATGAGTAAAATAAACTTGTGAATACATCAGTAATCATTTTTCTCTCAGATATACTTTACTGTTACTCCATGTCTTTTCCCAAAATTGACCATGGTGGACGAGACATAAAGGTGGTGTTTGGCCTCCTTGTTTTTATGTTGATGACTGCTTATAATGGATTTGAAAATAGAGGCACACATCCCAGAAAATTATTAGTTTCTCTTGACATTTTTCGAAGAAAAGTCTAGTATGAAAAAGGACTGTGAAATTAATTCAGAACTTTCTTATATTTCTATCTGTCTTTAACTCAATCTGTCCTCCTGTCGGAGGGAAGTGTGGAGTATGCTGTCTTGGACAGGTGCTTCTATAGCTCGAGTAGTTCATTTGTATTTTCTAGAAAATGTTATAAATTCTTTCATCGAAGGTGCACAGTGTATGTATCTGAAAATGAGAGAAGCTGTCTGCCTGTTGAGTTCTGTACTCTGTATGCATGTTATCAGTATTAGTAAGGCACTGATCAGAGCAGAAATAAAGCTCAGGTATTCAGATAATAGTGATTAGATAATAGTGATTAGAGGTTCTACAGCAGGAAATCATGTGGCTCTCTTTGTGTAATAAGCAAGACATGAGTGGGTTCTCCTTCTGTCATCTACTTGCTAGTGTGATAATAAATAAGTTACTAAACCTTTCTAAGCTTCCTCATCTCTAAAAGGAAATATAGTATCTTTCTTTAAGATTCAATCACATAATGTATGTAAAGCAGCTTGCATGTTTCCTGGATTATGGTAGTAATCAATATTATTAATTCTCTTTGCCCCTTAAAGGTAGAGATTGTGTTTTCTTCATCCCACATAATTCACAGTATGATGCTTAGCATAAGGCGCATGTTTGTCACATGAATAGGCGAGAGGAGGCTGCATCTTAATTACTTTAAAGCTTTGCCAATGTACAACATCATTGAGTGTAATCATTTAGGAATGGCTGTCTACTGATGACACAGTTTTTATAGTGAATGTGTACAGAATTGCTTAAAGGATACAGAATAGCTTTACAGAATCCCTCTGCAGTACCCTAGGGTAGAACAGCAGGGTGTGCAATATATGGAATACTGAAGCACGTTTTTAGGGTTTTTTTTTTTTTTTTTAATGGTTAGTTGGAATTGAATTAAAGTGGGAACTTGATTTTTTTACTATTAAAATTCAAGACCTGGAGTTCTCTCTTGTGGTTTTCTAAGGATTATTGGAAATATTAAAAGTAATGAAAATTAATAAACTAGGACTGTATCACCATATGAAAGAATATTATAAATACTGAGGAACATTTTTATTATTCCCCAAAACACAATAGTGTCTTATTAATGGGTAGATTCACTAGAGTTGAATTTCCAAAGCAAAATATACAATAAAGCTTCTTTGTATTTGAAACACTGTGGGAGATAAGATAAACCAAGTCATACAAATGGTCTCATTAAGTAAAGAAAGAGACAAGATTCAGTGTATAATATGACCTGTGCTTTTAAAATGAGTTGGTATACATACATATATATAATACGTTTTAACATAGTTTTATATTTTAATTCTACCCATGGATTATTGCAGGAGGGTGGAATTATAGCTGGCATTTTGCTATATACTTTTCTGTATTTTCTGAGTTTTCAGTAATGAGCATATGTATTCTTATTGTATATATACTCAGAGTGTTATTTTCTAGTAAAAGAGAGGGAAAAGTAAATAAGACTTACATCCACCCTCAAGGAGCTAATGTGAGATTAATACGTGAAGATAATGTCTATATAAGACTGAGAAGTGTTGACTGCTGTAAGAAAAATACAAATAGTTCTGAGAGTTCAAGAGAGAAAATTATTCCCAGTGTAGGAAATTAGGTAAGACTTTATTGAGAAAATGGGGTTTAGGGTGTGGCTTGATGGATGTGGTAAGTACTGTTCACGTTTGGGAGTTTGATAGGGTTGGGCAATGTATTAAAGGTATTAGAGGTAGAACAAAGAAGTAGAAAAGGGAAATCTCTAAGTAGTTCCTTTTTTTTCTCCAGCTTCATTGAGATACAAGTGACATTTAACATTGTATAAGTTTAAGGTGTACAACCTGTTGGTTTGATGTACTTATATATTGCAAAATGATTACCACTGTAGTGTTAGTTAACACCTCCATTACCTCATGTAATTACCATTTCTTTTTTGTGGTGAGAACATTTAAGATCTACTCTTAGCATCTTCCAAGTATATGAGTGTGTATGTGTGTGTGTGTGTATGTGTGTACGTGCACGCTGTATAGTTAAGTATAACTGCCATGTTGTACGTTAGATCCCCAGTACCTGTTCGTCTTAGAAGTGGAAGTTTGTACCATTTGACCAACATCTCCCCGTTTCTCCCCACCCCAAGACGCTGGCAACCACCATTCTATGCACTGTTTTTTTGGAGTTCAGCTTTTTTAGATTTCACATGTAAGGGATATCATACAGTCTTTCCATGTCTCTGTCTGACTTATTTTCCTTAGCATAATGCTTTCATGGTATATCTTCTTTGTTGCAAATGGCAGAATTTCTTTCTTTCTCATGGCTGAATAGTGTGTGTGGTGTGTGTGTGCGCATGTGTGTATGACTTGCAAATATTTTCTCTCATTTCATGGGTTGCCTTTTAATTTTGTTGATTGTTTCTCTTGCTGTACAGAAGCTTTTTAGTTTGATGTAGTCCCACTTATTTATTTTTGCTTTTTTCACTTATGGTTTTGTGTCTTATCCAAAAAATTGTTGCCAAGACCAGTATCAGGGAGCTTTTCCCCTGTGTTTTGTTCTGGGAGATTTATGATTTCAGGCTTTATGTTAAAGTCTTTAATCCATTGCAAGTTAATTTTTGTAAGTGGTGAAAGATAGGGGTTTAATTTTATTCTACTGCATGTGATTATCTGGTTTTCCCAATACCATTTATTAAAGAGACTATCCTTTTCCTGTTGAGTATTCTTGGCTCCCTTGTCAAATATTAGTTGACTATATATGTGAAGGTTTATTTCTGATTCTGTTCCATTGGTCTTTGCTTCTGTTTTTATTCCAGTACCGTTCTGTTTGATTATTATAGCTTTGTAGTGTAGTTTTAGGAAGTGTGATGCCTCCAGCTTTGTTCTTTTTCAGGGCTGCTTTGGCTATTTGTGATCTTTTGTGGTTCCATACAAATTTTAGGATTGTTTTTTCTATTTCTGTGAAAAATGCCATTCAGAATTTTGATAGGGATTTCACTGATTCTATAGATAGCTTTGGATAGTATAGACATTTTAACAATATTAATTCTTCTGATCCATGAACACGGGGTATTTTTTCATTTATTTATGTCTTCAGTTTCTTTCATCAAAGTCTTACAGTTTTCAGTGTACAGATCTTTCACAACCTTGGTTAAATTTATTCCTAGGTTGTTTTTTTTTAATCATTTTGCTCATCTTGTGAATGGTATTTTATTTTTTTCAGATATTCTGCTAGTGGATAGAAATGAAACTGATTTCTATATGTTGATTTTGTATCCTGCAGCTTTACTGAATCCGTTGATTAGTTCTAATAGTTTTTTGGTGGAGTCTTTAGGATTTTCTGCATATAATATCTTGTCATCTGCAAACAAAGTTTTATTTCTTTCTGATTTCTTAAATAGTTCTTTCATCCTGGGGTATAGGATTTATAGGAAGTATTTTGTAAGGGTAGATTGTTCCCAGAGACCCTTCAATATCAGAATAAGCAGGCTTGAGTTCATGCAGAAGACAGTGAACTCTCAGCAGTGTTAGAAAGAAATTTATACTAGCAAAAGAATGTGTGATAGATGAAATGGGGTTGGGGACAGTGAGATTAATAGTATCTGAATTAGGATAGTGGTTGTAGGGGTTTTGTTGTTGTTGTTGTTTGCGGTACGCGGCCCTCTCACTGTTGTGGCCTCTCCTGTTGCGGAGCACAGGCTCCAGACACGCAGGCTCAGTGGCCGTGGCTCACGGGCCTAGCCGCTCCGCGGCATGTGGGATCTTCCTGGACCAGGGCACGAGCCTGTGTCCCCTGCATCGGCAGGCGGACTCTCAACCACTGCGCCACCAGGGAAGCCCTGTTGTAGGGATTTTTAAGACACTTTACTCAGTCATCTCAAATGATATCTAATAATTGAAGGATAGTGACCTTAGCAGAAGGTATGGTGAATTAACAGAGGCATAATATCATCTAAGCTCTGACTTGAGAGAAACTAAGCTCTAACTTAGATCTGACACAGCGTCTCCCATCATGAACCCTTATAAGTTGGCATTGGCAGATTTCGTCACCTAAAACTTCCTGGATGAAGTCCTTTAACTAAGGTGGTTGTTAATATTTGAGTGGCTTCCCATTTTGACCAATTTCCACTCCTTCCGTCCCTCCCTCCTGCCCTTCAATAAATAATTATGGCTCACATCTTACAGTCTTGTTCTAAAGATAGACCTTAAAAAGATGAATCCGTAAAATGCAATAATTGCTGTAACAGAAAGTGCTGTGGAAAGCATCTGTTTCAGACTAGATCTTTCTGAGGAAGTGATGTTTGGGATGAGAACTAAAGGATGAACTGGGAGCCAGCCACATAAAGAGTGGGAGCAAAAGCATTTCACTTAGAGGGCACTGTCTGTGCAAAGGCCTGAGAAATTTTGTTATGTTTTTATAGATGGTACCTCTTTTATGGTTCATAGTAGCAAAGATTTGGACTAAAACTCAGGCCTCCTGAGTTCTAGTCCCATGCTTTTTTGCTAGAAATTATGATAAAATAGAGTGGTATTTCTTTGTTTTAAAAAAAAAATGACTTCATTCTTTCGGCCAAGTGTCTTTTAAGGTACTTCATTCACCTCCCAGGAAGGAAGTGTTGCAGGTCATTTAAATAAATTAACAGTTTAGATCATTCATTTTGTGTATTAAGACTGGAGATTAAGTCCAGGGAGAGATGATAAAAACAAGTACAAAAAGTTAAATAATGACATGAAATGTTAAGTAACCATATTAAAGGTTTCTATAAAGCATTATATTATTTAATTTTATTCTTAATCCTTTGAGCAGTTCAGTAATCACTTACTGATTGCCTGCCATGTGCCAGGCACTAAGTTCTCAGGATACAAACACAAAGATGAGTAAGAGTCTGCTTTAAACTTATTTAGCATTTCGTTTTCTAACCTCATCCCTTGAGGTTCAAACCTAGATTACAAATTAACCAATACTGGTAACATTTTTATACTTCTCAAATGATTTTCATGTACATCTTCACGTGAGCCTCACATAACAACGAATTAGGGCAATGAAACTTCATTCAGTTCAGGGTGTGAGTGTGGAGCTTATTTAGTTAGTAGTAGTCATGGAATTTGAAATCACGTCCTGATTTCACATTTTCTGTTGGTTCCCTTACACCATTTCTACCTCCATGATCTCTCTCTTTTAAAAATTGAGATAGGATATAACATTTCATAAGTTTAAGGTGTAGGACGTGTTTATTTGATATATTTATGTATTTCAATACAACCTCTATGATCTCTCGACCCTTAATATCTGAACCACCAAAACAACTTATCGTTTCTCCAAACTTACTCTTTCTTGACTTTTCCCTCTCATCTTATCTGCTATTACCCTTCCATCACACTTCAGCCAGAGTAAATTTGCTGTCTTCTCAGGGGGCAAAACTCTTCTTTTTATGTCTTTGCCTTTAGGACCAAAAGTTTGGATTACAGCAATCTCTCAACCTTTGTTCCTCTTCCCTTTGTTCTTTAATAGATCAAATTCAGGGTTTTATACTAATTTGCCTTCCTTAATAAGCCAGAATGGATCATATATATAAAGAAGGGATTTTAGAGCTAGTTTCCCCCTCCAGCCCTAGAATTTCAAGAGATGTCAGTTCTCATGCAAATTCATACCCCCCTCCCATGAGTTAGTTTACTTAGTATTTTCTGTAACACCTGGATCATATTTAGTTAATGATAGTTAAACTGTTAGTTTGACTTGCTCAGACATATTTTCCTCCTTACTAGACCATGGTCCTTAAGTCTGTCTCTGGAGATTTTACAGAAGAGGACAATTATTGAAAGGTTTAATAATTTCCATGATACTCCTTTTTCTCCTTGCTCTCCTGGCTATGGGGATAAGTAGTTGCGTTCTTGCTGTTTTTGTTTGTCCCATACACCTCGTGCACTTGATTTTCCTCCTACTACTCCAGCTAAAGGACATGAAGCCAGAGTAGTTGTTTGTTTTCTATTTTCCATTTCTAGCAGTAATGGTAAGAAAACTCAGAGCAGGTAAAAATCACTATTTTAGTTAAATTTAAAATGATTGCCTTTGAGATAGAGTTTGAAGTAGAAGAATCTTCATCTGTTTTCATTTTAAAGGTAATAATTACTTGATACCTATTTTCACTAGTGTACATTGAAGCCTATTATGATAACAACAAATTTACATCAAGGTAATATAATGAAATTAATGAAAATTATTTTTTTATTTTGGATTACTTTTTTTCTTATACAAGTGAACCTAGTACTGAATTGGAACTGCACAAAGAGTGTTTTGAAGCACAGTAACCTAGGTGGAAACAAACATGCTGTATTTTGGTTTTGGTGTTTTTTTTGTTTGTTTGTCTGTTTGTTTGTATTTTTGCCTGCATTGGGTCTTCGTTGCTGCGTGCGGGCTTTCTCTAGCTGTGGCAAGTGGTGGCTACTCTTCATTGCAGTGCGCGCAGGCTTCTCATTGCGGTGGCTTCTCTTGTTGCAGAGCACAGGCTCTAGGCGCATGGGCTCAGGAGTTGCGGCGCACGGGCTCTAGGGCACACGGGCTTCAGTAGTTGTGGCGCATGGGCTTAGTTGCTCCGTGGCATGTGGCATCTTCCCGGATCAGGCATCAAACCCATGTCCCCTCCATTGGCAGGTGGATTCTTAACCACTGCGCCATCAGGGAAGTCCCTTTTTTTTTTTTTTATTACAGTAATTACTTTATCCTCACTGTCTATTAAATAGATTGTATGTAACAAAAACAGGAAAAATTAAGAGTTGAGTTCATTGTTTTAATTAAGCAGTAACTGGTTTTGTTTTAATTAAGCAGTAACTGGTTTTGGATAAGTTACATTTAGCATCCCAATTAAAATTCTATTCTTCTCCATGTTTTATTACATTTTTCATTTTTACTTTAAATTTGCAATGTTTAAAATTCAATAAGATGTTAAGAGATAAGCCAGAAATGTAGACTATTACAGAAGCCTAGGAGATTTAGTTAATCTGACCTAGATGTTGTTTTGATGATTGAGATTTATTTTTGAAAACAGTTCTCAATTTCAGAATGAAGCACACAGCTGCCGTATAAGTCAGTTGTCCTGCCAGTGACAGGCAGATTAATCAGCCACAAAAAGGAAGAGTTTGCCATAAAAGTTGTGCTAGTCAGATCATTGGCATTTGGATGAGACATAATATTGAAAGTTATAAGTGAATGTAGCTCTTGGATTTTGCCATGTTCTAAAGAGGATTATCTAGTATTTTTTCAAGGACTTTTTGTATACATTTGGTGTTGGCTTCATTTTCAATGTAATGCATGTGAAACAAAACAGATAATGTGAGAAAATCCTTGAGTAAAAATTGGGTACAAATGTAAATATTAATGATGTTTGAGAATATATATCAACAGTTAATTTATTCAACATTTATTTCGTGTATCGCAAAATGTGGGTACTTGCACAGTTAGAATGAGAACACTTATACAACTTCTTCTGTACCAATTTTTCTGTCATTCTACCAAAACTCTGAGATGTTAGTTCTTGTGTCAGTTTTTAATTTAACATTGTACAATACTATTTTTAAAAATTTATTTATTTAATTTATTTTTGACTGCATTGGGTCTTCGTTACTGTGCACAAGCTTTCTCTAGTTGCAGCGAGTGGGGGCTATTCTTCGTTGTGGTGTGCGGGCTTCTCATTGCGGTGGCTTCTCTTGTTGCGGAGCACGGGCTCTAGGTGCATAGGCTTCAGTAGTTATAGCACGCGGGCTCAGTAGTTGTGTGCGGGCTCTAGAGCGCAGCCTCAGTAGTTGTGGTGCACGGGCCTAGTTGCTCCGCGGCATGTGGGATCTTCCCGGACCAGGGCTCAAACCCATGTCCCGTGCCTTAGCAGGCGGATTCTTAACCACTGCACCACCAGGGAAGTCCCTACAATACTATTTTTAAGAAATAAAAAGTAATGAGGGGGCTTCCCTGGTGGCACAGTGGTTGAGAGTCCGCCTGCCGATGCAGGGGACACGGGTTCGTGCTCCAGTCCGGGAAGATCCCACATGCCGCGGAGCGGCTGGGCCCGTGAGCCATGGCCGCTGAGCCTGCGCGTCCGGAGCCCGTGCTCCGCAACAGGAGAGGCCACAACAGTGAGAGGCCCGCGTACCACACACACACACAAAAGTAATGAGGACTTATAAATAAGAGATCAGATGTGAGGGTTGCCTGGTGTCGTCCACAAAACTGAGTGGAGAAAGCAGTAAATGTACGTCCTCTGGACTGGAGCAGCCAGGGTAATGAGTATGTTGTTTTCTTATCATAATGCTGGGAAATGTAGTATTTAATAGGGAAGCCCTATTACAGATGATGAAAATACTGGAAGTAGAGTGACAGATCCTTGGAATTATATGTGAAGTGGTTTGTCTTTTATTTCAGTATCCAGAATTGTAAAGTAATTGTTTTGAAGCCAGAGTTATTGACTAAACCTTAGTAATTCCTAATTGAGGCTATAACACACATCTCAATTACTGAAATAAACTAAGACTATGAACTAATTTTAAGTACTTAGCTTGTTTTTAGTACTTAGCTCTTTAAACGTTTAGTTTTAGATACTAGGCAAATGTGTGGTAATCAATACTTTTATCACTGATTTTTACAAAGCATGTTTCTTTAAAAGCCATTGGTTTTATCATTGTGACAATTGTTAATAAGTCAACATAACATATTAATAGTTTTTGCTTCCTGAATCTATTGGGATCTCTGAAGTTGTGTGTGTGTGTTTAATTTGACATATTTTGGAGTTTTTTAGTCCATCATTTCAAGGTTTGTTTTTGAGCTACAGAAAGCTTAACCATTTTTAATAATTAAAGATTTATGGAATGAAAATTGACCTACAAAGTAACGTTTTGAAATAACCCGAATCTTCTAGACACTGGTTAAGTATAGGTTGTTCTAATCCTAAAGGTCTTTGATAACTGTGGGATTAAGTTGTAGGTTTCTTTTAGTATATACATTTGGCAGGGAGGAAGCAGGGTCATTAGAAGGAAAACTATTTGTCTTTGAGGGAAAATTAACATTTAGCTAAAGCCTTACCTGTGTGCTGTATGATTATTTTATTTTACAGACTCCAGGCATTAGAGCTCGGCCCACAAGACTTCAGTGGTTTTGTGATAGATGTATTGCAAGTAATCAGGTTTGTGTTTAATTTCTGGTCTCACTCACCTAAAACTGTGAGTAGAAAGCAAGTGTCCTACATGTCCTGTGAGCGTTTGGGGAGTTCAGATGATGCAGCATTGCTTATCTTGGTTGTTTTCCAAATAAGCAATAGCTTAATTCTGGTTTCTGAGGTCCAGTGGAATCCCTAAAAATTTTAACTTTGGCTCTGAAGATTTTAGCTTGCTTCATTCTACTTGTTGGTTTGAGCAAGCTAATGTTTCTTTGGCAATTTAAATCTGCTTCAGTCGTTAGTGACCAGAGGAGTCACTTGATGGGAGTCCATTGGAGTTTCTACTTTACCTCTACTCCAGCACAGATATCTGTTCACATCCTGCCAAGAAAAAGCCACAGGGAAAGAGGAGTTTAAAGTTTGGGTGGAGGAATATTCCTATGAACAAATATAGATATACTCACTGAGTCCTCCACCCTAAATATCTTTGAATTCTACAGAATACTCCTTTGTGGAGGTTCCCTCAACTAGATAATTATTCATGTGTGTTATTGACTCCAAAGTGTCCTTTAGCCCTTTAACTTAACATTTAAAAAAAATTATGATAAAATACATATAACATCAAGTTTATCATTTTAGCTATTTTTAAGTGTACAGTTTAGTGGCATTAAGTACATTTACGAAGTTGTGCTCAGTCCTTTAACTTTTGAAGTGAAGTTAATCTGCCCTTTGGGTAAAGTTAATTTGAAGGATTATTCAACTGTGATTTGTCAACTATAAAATGTCCTTTACACAATCTAGATCCATCTGTTAATCTTATTTTTAAGGTTGAAACTCTAGAGAAATTAGTGGAGCTGACACAGAAGCTATTTGAGTGTGATAGAGACCAGCTATACTACAGTCTGCTAAAACTATACAGTAAGTAAGCTGACTATTCCTCGTGTTTTCATTTTGAGACATTTATTCTATGGAAGGCAGTGGCCAGAAAGGAATATCAGGCTGTGAGGAAGCTCCAGGGGTTGTCAAATGTGGAGTCTTAAACAGAGGCTCACGTAGAGGCCAGATTGAATTTTCTCACAAAATGTTATATTGTATCACTAGACACCCTACAATCTTCATAATTTCTGACGTTCTTGCTGCAATAATGAGAAGGTGAGAAAAATCTTCATCAGAGCCACAGAATTTAATAGGAGTTTTTGAGGAGAGACTGTTCTTTGTTTTCTTTTAATTTAATTTCTGTAGTAGATTTATTAGTCACTTCTATGAATAAGTAATCATTGACATGTTCATGTATATAGATCTTTTTCCAGAAAAATGCATATTGATGTACAAACTCATTGCTGAACAATTACTTTTTAAAATGTGATTGTATTATAATATAGTTTTGACTCAGTTCTATATTAAAAATGTTTTTCTACATTTTTTCACCTACAAATGGCTACATTGAACAGATATACTAGAATTTACTTAGCCAGTCTCCTACTGCTAGACAAGTGAATAGATTTCAGTTTTCCATATTATAAAATAACACTGCATTAGTCATCTTTGCATCTAATCTTCGTTAACACCCTTAATTGTTTCCCTAGGCTGAATTTGTGTTTTTATTAAGGGTTAAAAGTGATGAACTTTTCTGAAACGTTTGACCTCTATTGTCAAACAGTACTTACTCTAGGACTGTGCAGTCTCTTAGGGTATTTGGGTAGAGAGGAACAATACTTAGAATAGTCAGTGACCTTTCTTCCTTCCTTTCCTTCCTTCTTTTTCTTCATAGATATTTGATCTAGATTTCTTCTTCTCTTTTTCTTTTGGGAAGTTTTCCTTCACCAAACACAGACAGCAATGAATAAGGTGATTTTATTTGTCTTTTTGAACTTGTGTTTATTGTCATTGGAAGCTTTGTCTTACATCTTGATGGTGTATGTAAAATAAGACTTGCTGTAAAATTTACATTTCATTTGTTGGTTGCATTGACATACCACAACGTAATTCTTAAAACTTTGGCTTGAATATGATCAGATTCTGGCACACAATGCTCAGGTTGTTGTTGAATGTATAGAATTTAAAAACTTAGGTTTTAGGTATTTAGTCCTTAATTAGTGGATTTGAGTGCTGATTCTCCCTCCTTCCCCTGCTTTTTCTTACTTTTGAAGAACTGTTTCTTGCTTAAATTCTAATTTTATGCAAACTAAAAAAAAAATACTAAACTTATATGTCCAGATGAATCTCAGCCTTTAAAATCATCCCCATAAGAAGACTATATAAACTTTCGTTCAGAAATACTCTGAAGCCCTTACTGTGCTACCCGTTGAGGTAGGCACTGCAGATAGAAAGGCAGTGCTCTTCAGAAGAGTTAGACCTGAACCAACACTGAGAATACCTTGGGGTGAAAGAACAGCTGTAAGGATGCATGAGGTACAGCGGTAGTCCAGGGAAGGATGAGAGGCAGCCAGCCTTACGGACTTCCTTCTCCTCTGCAGATGACCTTTTGCTGTTGCTTTTTTAAAAAGAAAGAAAAGAAAAAACAACTTTGAAGTTCATCTTAAAATTTCCTTTAGGGATAAGCAGGAACTCTTATAAATAAACTCTGAGGTTTATTACCCTTTTCTTTTCTTTAATCCCCTCTATCTGTTCTGATGGACACCCCGCTTCCAGCTCTGTATTTGAGCCAATAGTCTGAGGCGCTCTCCTCTCCTTAGCTGAGGAGCCTCTGAGGCTGAGGTAACATGAGGGTGGCCTCTCATGGAACTGGAAGCTGGAGGAATCATTATAGGGAAGTATACTTTTTAACCCAGTTTGTTTACTTCCCAACTTCTATACGGCTATAAATCAATAATGTGGTTGTGATAAGCCTGATCCTTCCCTTTCTGAAGAAAAAGCAAGGTTTCTCCTCCTGAGACCTGGCCCCCTCTGTGTTGCCCTCTGACTTGGACCACTACTTAAATATGTTAAATAAAGCACTGTGGACTCAATTTATTTGAAAAGGAACATACAGTATGGAATGACATATGAAATGTGGCCCTGTAACACATGAAAAAAATCCATGTTTTAGATTGTGGATTTCTGAGAAAATGATTTGTTTCACCTATTGGAATTTTTTATGAGCTCATTCTTTTTCATGATGTCATTTTCACCCTTGAAAGGAGTTCATTTAATTATTTGGGTTTATTTGTTAAAGAGCAGTTTTGCTTGTTTATTTTAAAACAGTACCTTTCACACAGGTATACACACTTATTTTGTTGTGAATTACAACATACTACAGAAACATGCACAAGACAAAGATACATTGCTCCATGGTTTATGACAGCAGCATCCATATGACTATAATCTAGATTAAGGAATAGCAAGTGTAACTCTTCATCCCTTTAAATACTAGCTGACCTAAACCTGTTTTCATTTTCTACTTGTTCCATATAATATGATGTTCATAGGTGGTCTGTTACAAGAATCAGCCGTAATTCAAACTTCAGTTCTATCCTTTCTAATACATTTTGACCTTTCATTGTGATAGTCTTGTAAAATTAGTTCCTAAACATTACATGAATGAAACAACTCCCTCACCTGCATATGTACTATTATTTCTAAATGGCAATACTATAAGGAATATTTTATTTCTAAATGACAGTATTTTCACCTTCTTAACCATTTTCTTATATTTGAAACACTTCAGTTTCTTTACATATACAAAGTAAAGATAGTTTATTCTTTGTATACATACAGTACTCTAGCCAAAACTAAAGCTGTCTTACATTCATAATTTTGTAATAAAAATTCTTTGAATCTGTTTTTAAAACCCCAACATTTAAAACCTGAGCATTTATCCTAAGAAGTTATTTATGTGCTATTTTCTTCAGGTACTTATGACCACTGACATTTCTTTTTACACTGTGTGGTCTTTCCCCCCCCCCAGTATTACACAAATACAACATGAATATATTCTAAATTACTGAAGATTCAAGCAGTACAGTAGTGTACAGAGCAAAATTTGGAAATGTCATTGTGCGTCCACACCTTAGAGTTCACTTGTCAGTGTCCATCCTTCCAATTAATTCTCTCTACATTTCTATCCATGTATTTTTTTTACATATACACCTATTATTTTGATTGTTTAATGCTCTACATGTTTCATGCTCTGTGTTCTGTGGCTTTTTAAAAATTATTATGAAATAAATTCACAGGAAAAGATATATACTTGCTTTTTCTCCTCTTTTTTCTTTTAATTAATTTATTTATTGATGACTGTGTTGGGTCTTTGCTGCGCGCGGGCTTTTCTCTAGTTGTGGCGAGCGGGGGCTACTCTTCGTTGCAGTGTGTGGGCTTCTCATTGCGGTGGCTCCTCTTGTTGTGGAGCACAGACTCTAGGCGCACGGGCTCTCTAGAGTGCAGGCTCAGTAGTTGTGGCGCACGGGCTTAGTTGCTCAGTGGCACGTGGGATCTTCCTGGACCAGGTCTCGAACCCGTGTCACCTGCATTGGCAGGCGGATTCTCAACCACTGCGCTACTGAGAAGCCCTGCCTTTTCTCCCTTTAATTACCAGCTTCAAGTGCTGGTGTCCCTGGAACCTCCTAAGTTGATCATTAAAATTTTTTTTAATGAGTTTATTAATTTTTTTTGTATATTTGTTTTTTAATTTGTCGCAGCCATTATTCTTTTGGGTGCTCAAATTGTCCCATCTTTGGCCACTGGGAACCCCGTCGCATCAGCTCCTGTGTCATTTGACACACCCCATTAGTTTGTTGTGTTTTTTTCCCTGAAATAACCTTTTTTTTTTTTTTTTTTTTTTTTGCGGTAGGCGGGCCTCTCACTGTTGTGGCCTCTCCCGTTGCGGAGCACAGGCTCCTGACACACAGGCTCAGCGGCCATGGC
This sequence comes from Aethalodelphis obliquidens, assembly GCF_003676395.1. Taxonomy (NCBI): domain Eukaryota; kingdom Metazoa; phylum Chordata; class Mammalia; order Artiodactyla; family Delphinidae; genus Aethalodelphis; species Aethalodelphis obliquidens. The sequence continues at coordinate 8,271,568 of NW_020837956.1, forward strand.
TCACAGGCCCAGCCGCTCCGCGGCATGTGGGATCTTCCTGGACTAGGGTACGAACCTGTGTCCCCTGCATCGGCAGGCGGACTCTTAACCACTGCGCCACCAGGGAAGCCTGAAATACCTTTTTTAAAAAAAAATTTTTTTAACATCTTTATTGGAGTATAATTGCTTTACTTTGTTGTGTTAGCTGTATAACAAAGTGAATCAGCTATACGTATACATATATCCCCATATCCCCTCCCTCTTGCGTCTCCCTCCCACCCTCCCTATCCCAACCCTTCTAGGTGGTCACAAAGCACAGAGCTGATCTCCCTGTGCTATGCAGCTGCTTCCCACTAGCTATCTATTTTACATCTGGTAGTGTATATATGTCACTGCCACTCTCTCACTTTGTCCCAGCTTACCCTTCCCCCTCCCCATCTCCTCAAGTCCATTCTCTACGTCTGCGTCTTTATTCCTGTCCTGCCCCTAGGTTCTTCAGAACCTTTTTTTTTTTTTTTTTTTTTAGATTCCATATATATCTGTTAGCATGCAGTATTTGTTTTTCTCTTTCTGATTTACTTCACTCTGTATGACCGACTCTAGGTCCATCCACCTCACTATAAATAACTCCATTTCGTTTCTTTTTATGGCTGAGTAATATTCCATTGTATATATGTGCCCCATCTTCTTTATCCATTCATCTGTCGATGGACATTTAAGTTCCTTCCATATCCTGGCTATTGTAAATAGTGCTGCAATGAACATTGTGGTGCATGACTCTTTTTGAATTATGGTTTTCTCAGGGTATAGGCCGAGTAGTGGGATTGCTGGGTCATAACCCCATTAGTCTTTGATAGGTCCTTATTTTCAGGCCAGACAAGACCATCCAGGCTTATGTGGCATAATTCCTGTCCCAAACCTGGAGTCCTTATTTTAGAGGGGAATGATATTTAGAGACCATTATCAGGTGATTGACACATGGGGAGTTTAGAAATTGCCCCATCCTATCAGTAATATGTAAAAGTTTATCAGCTTTGTAATTAAAATCCTGATCTCTAGAAATCTTCATCTCTTAGTTTAAATACCATAGAAACCCCATGTGAAGTGCCAGCTGTTGTTACACACTGGTCAGATAGCCATAAATGAAGCCCCATAACTATGTCTGTTCCTGTAAAATTCACTGATAGTGTCAAAAATCTTTGGTTTTATAGCTTAAGAGTTCTCAAATCATTTAGTAGTCAGCGCTCTTGTTCTTTAAAGAGGACACGGTGAGTTCCAGGAAAGTGATGGAATTATTGAGGGAGTGTCCATTCCCTGGTCACAGCCCAGGTTTGTGGCTGTTTGATTCTTCAAATAACAAGTATGATTGTTGTTGTCTTGGTTGAAGGAATTTTAAGCCCCAGAGGGATACTATGAAAGAAAGGCATGGCCCTTGTGTGCCTTCGTGAGAGCACGGCTGCAGATTTTGGCACTGACTAGTTTGATTGCCTCAAATTTTTGTTATGTATTCTGTGATCCAGGTACATTTCCAAGATTTTTTTTCAAAAAAAAAAAAAGTGTCTATATCTCAGTTGTTTTATGCTGTATGCACTGTCTAGTTCTCACCTGTATTTTGAAAAAATTTTCTTGTTACAAGCTGCTAGTCCATTTGAATAGGTGCATCTCTGTTATATCTTGTCCTCCCAAAGTTGAAGCTTTTCATATAGTTTGTGCTTTTTTAAAAAGAATTACCTTCCCAGAGTTCTTTCAGTCTGAAGGCAGAGTTGTACCTCATCCACCTCTTCACATAACATAATAGTTACGTTAGCTTAAAAATTAATCTCTTTAAAAAACACCTTAGCAGGGCTGTTCCCAGCGCTTGGAAATCTTCCCTGTGTCCCCACAGTCCATAGTACTCTTTGGCACAGAACAAAAGCGGTTCCCCTTTCCCCTTCTACAGAATTACAGATTTGGGGGCTTGGGTTTTTGTTTTTAATTTATTTAATCAAATAAACTAAAGTGTATTTGATAACCTTTATGTATAAAGTTTTATACATTAACGTACTTGAAAAATTACTCTTGAATTTTACATTACATGAGAACATTTTAATGAAAAGCATAATTATCTTATGAGAGTCTTGCTTTGAAAATTGATTGTAAATTTAATAAGGGTTTTATATTAGGCTGATTTTTATTGTCAAAGTATGTATAAAATCACTCTGAACTTTAGGTTAATTTCTACTGTTTGGGCCACCTTTCAGCATATTCCTTATGAAAGTTTGGGCTGCAATCTTTGTATGACCCCTGGGAAATTCTCTGCTTGTTATCTTTTTCTTTATTGCAGGTTTCTGATGGAGTGTGAATGTGTTTTGTTTTTGTTCTTTGAGTTTTTTACTTCCAGGAGTCAGTTATCAAAAAGCTTAGCTTTTCAGTTTTAGGGTGGGAGGGAAATCTAGGAAAATTCCATGTGTTTTAGTATTTTGGTATTTTTGAGAAACAAATCTACTCATGTTTTCTGGAACATTTGTGTCCTGAAACACACCCTCTTCCTGGAGCTGACCATATACCATTAAGATATTCCTTATTCATATTAGCAAATTTTTTTAAAAAGGCCACATTTAAAACAGTACTTCTTTGTGCCTAATAGGTATATTGAATTTATTGTCATAAGACATTTTTCATATTTTGCTCTAGTTTTTCACAAGCAGAAATGGCTTGATCTTTTCTTTTTTCAAAACCCGTTAGAATGTTTAAAAATAAGTTCTTGATTCTTAAGTCTTTGCTATTTGTGAAGACTAGGTTACCACATAGAAGGAACTAGATATTTCATTATGAAGGAAGCTGCCTATTTCTTTCCAGTAAACTTCCTGTGATCTTACTTAGTCTGAGGGCATTATCAGAAATCTATTACACACTGACATAGAAATTCTTCAAGTTGACAGAAGAGACAAAATTCTCCCTACTTAACTAAGGGAAAAAGGTTTGTTGATTTGTCACTTTTGACAAAAATCATACATTTGCACACTTTCAATCATTTTAGACCTTCAGCTGTGTACTGTACTGTATATGTGTATCCCATCGTCTTTCCAAAGTCTACTGGTCATAGTTGAATTGTTACCTGTTTCTGATTTTGATTTTAACAGTGGGCAATTTCTCAGTTACTTTAAAAAGGTAAACTTTGTATCAACATGATTTTCAAAGTTCTTAATAAAGTGTGGATTTTTTTTTCTATTTTTTAATAGGTAAGTAATTTCTATGGTTTAAAATTCAAAAGATACAAAAAGGTATACAGAAAGAAGTCTTCTTACCTTTGGTCCACAATCACCCTGGTCCTTTCCCTGGAGGCAATGTTTGGAATACTTCCTTCCGCATCAAATAAAAATAGTTCTAAATATTGTCATGAATTCTATTGAGTACGTTCATTGATTTCTGCTTATTTTTACAGAAGTGAATGGTGACTGGCAAAGAGCTGATGCTGTCTGGAATAAAATGCAAGAAGAAAATATTATTCCTCGTGGAAGGACATTAAGGTTATTAGCGGAAATCCTTAGGAACAGTAACCAAGAGGTTCCATTTGACGTACCTGAGGTAATTTGTTTTTAACTGTAAGCATAACAGATTTTGCTGTTTGTCTATAACTTTAGGTTATAGATTAGCCCAGCTTTACAATGAAAAGGTCACTGTTGTGTTTACCACTTTTTGTTTAATTGAATAATTTTATTTTTAAGTTGTGGTATGAGGATGAAAAACATTCCCTGACTTCATCACCCTCACCTGTAGAAGTTAGTCTCCAGAAAGAGCTATTGAATGCCTGCCACAGGAAGAAAGACAAAGGTAAACGTGTACACTGGGGTCTTCTTTCTGATAGCAACATGGGATCTAAGCCCAGCAAATCATTAGTGATCTCGGGTAGAGATGGAACTTAAATTGTATATATTAATTATTTTCTTTCATTTTTTAAGTTAACAAAGACATTTTGGGACAATTGGGAAAATTTAAATATCGACTGAGTAGTGGGTCATTAAGGAATCACTCATTTTATTAGATACGATAACAGCATTATGATTTATAGGAAAATGTCCTTAAATTTTGAGATCTATAATGAAGTATTGAGAAATGGGAAAAAAAATCAAGATTTCTGTAATTTATTTTAAAGTACTTAAGCCATAAAAAAATGGTTAAACAAATCTGGCAAAATGTTAATTATTAGGTGTAGGTGATGGGTACGTGGAGGGGGTTATTATACTATTCTTTATATTTTTCTGTACATTTGAAATTTTTCATAATAAAAACTAAAATAGTGCATTTTTCAAAAATTACACTTTGAAAATAGCATTATCATTAATTTTTTGGCAAGTGTATTTGTTACATATTTTTACGTGAAAGCAAAAAATGATTAGGGCATTAACCATCATACTAGTGGGTGTTAAGCTGTATCTCGAGGTTGAAGGCAGGACATGAGCCCTGTTTCTTGCGTTTCTTCCCTTTCTTCAGCGGTAAACTTACCTGAAGGTATGCCTACCTCTATTGTGACTACTTTAAAATTTCTTTGACCATCTTGAGCCCTCTGATACAAGCTTGCCTACCACATTCTAGATGTTTTCATTTAGACTTCGTTGTACTCTCCCCAGATCATATATTACTTTTGTTTCCTTCATTTTTGTTAATTTTTCTTCATAGAATGCTACTGTTACCTTTAACTCCTCCAGTTTTTGTGTACATTTTCAAGTATGCTTTATGATAATTTAACCATTATGCAGCAGATTTTCTTTTCATTTTAGTATTGACAGTTTTGAGCTCCCTTCAGTAGGAAGTCATCAATTTAGAAATTTATAGAACCTTTTAATTTCTTTTTTTTAATATTGTACTTTTAATTTAATTTAATTTATTTATTTATTTTTGACTGCGTTGGGTCTTCTCTGGTGCGCACTGGCTTTTCTCTAGTTGCGGCAAGCGGGGGCTACTCTTTGTTGTGGCGCGCGGGCTTCTCGTTGCGGTGGCTTCTCTTGTTGCAGAGCATGGGCTCTAGGTGTGTGAGCTTCAGTAGTTGTGGCTCGCCAGCTCTAGAGCGCAGGCTCAGTAGTTGTGGCACATGGGCTTAGTTACTCTGTGGCATATGGGATTTTCCTGGACCAGGGATCGAACCCGTGTCCCCTGCATTGGCAGGCAGATTCTTAACCACTGCGCCGCCAGGGAAGTCCGAACCCTTTAATTTCTTAACTAGAAATTTTGTGACACTGACATAAAGTGTCTGAAGGAGGAATTAAGTTAAGCTCTTAAGCTTGCTTAATACTGCAGAGTAACTTTATTCTTTCTGAGTCATTTTCCTTCGTTGCATATTCAGTCTATATATCCTTGAGTCTTTCACCATGTATCTCTTAAACCTAAATATAAAGTTCATTATTATCAATGCTATTTAAATATTCTAATGGAATTTTGATTTGATTGAAATGAATGTAAGGTTAGTATATACTTCCTGTTTAAAGATTCCAAAGCCCCATATATTGCCTTTTTTTAATTGTTGTTTTTATTTAAGTAAAAACATTTTAACCAGCTAACTAAATGTAATGCAGTGTATATTATAAATGTAAAGATATACCCCTATTCTAGTTTTTTTTTAATTTTTTAAAAAAATAAATTTATTTATTTAATTTATTTTTTTTGGCTGTGTTGGGTCTTCATTGCTGCGCGCTGGTTTTATTTGCGGCGAGCGGGGGCTACTCTTTGTCGCGGTGCACAGGCTTCTCATTGCAGTGGCTTCTCTTGTTGCAAGAGCATGGGCTCTAGGCACGCGGGCTTCAGTAGTTGTGGCTCGTGGGCTCTAGAGCGCAGGCTCAGTAGTGGTGCACAGGCTTAGTTGCTCTGTGGCATGTGGGATCTTCCTGGAACAGGGCTCGAACCCATGTCCCGTGCCTTGGCAGGCGGATTGTTAACCACTGTGCCACCAGGGAAGTCCCCTCTTCTAGTTTCAATATACAATTTACATTTATCTAGTTGGTTTCATTCTGTTAATTCTGCAGAGGTTTGAGTTACTTTTGTGTATATCTCAGAATTGAATGCTTGGCAAAATATGAATACTTTGAAAATTGAATTCAAGACTACAGTTTTAGAAAACCACTAGTAAGCTTTTCTAGATTATTTTGTTACCTTAAATATTCAAATTGTACTTACTGTGTATTTTCATTCAGCAAAGTAGTGAACTATTATATACGCTTGTTGGGATGTAGCCAATAGTTGCAGTACATCATAACTTCTAAGCTCTATTAAAAGGAAAATATATGCATTATGTACTGAATGATAGATTCTATCTTTTCTTAGTTAACATACAAATATTAAGATCATAACCTTTTTCTCTTGTTTTCTCTGAATTTAGCTTGAAAGTTAACTAAGTTTTTGATATTGTCACTTCAGTTTAATTGAAGGGCTAATTCAAACTCCCCTAACTTGTAATGTAAACACAAGCATAATTTCTGCTTGTTTAGAAACCTCCAAAGTAGCTCAGAATGTTCTTCTGAGCGTTAATATCATGTTCATTCCTATTTGTGTGTTCTGTATTTCTTTACATGGAGCTTTATATCCATAAAAGTTCTTATGTGATAGTTCAGTTATGCCCCATCTTTATTGTGATGTGTTTATACACACCAGAGTGTGGATTGTAGTTTCAGTTGGATGTTTATAGCCAGGCAATTTTATTTCAGAAAAGTAAGTGACTGAAAAGTGTAGTTACTTCTCTTTTGGTAACATCTTTTCATTCACTGACAGTTATTGTGAACAAGTGAAATAAAACTGTTAATCAGTCAAACAAATGTTGCTTAGTTTACTTGTTAGATATCTGTATATTTGAAAATTGTATGTTTTTGTATAAGTCCTGTCGTAGCCAAATAATTTGATCTCCTAATTTTAGCATTACAGGCTATACTCACTGTAATGCTGTTGTGTTGGAATCTTAACCGCAGGAACCACCCACTTACAGATTCAAGATCGCTTTAAAGTGAATCTTTTGCTCCCCTCAATCTAAATTATACCCCTGGTTTATTTGGACTTTAACACACATTTTGCAATTTATTTTGAAACTGGAAACTGGGATCATCTTTTGATAAACAAATTCAGAAGAGCTCTTTTTCGTTTTTATTGGCATGAAAATAATTTATTGACTTTAGAGAGCTAGTATGAAAAATAATTTTAAAACGAAGCCCTTTCTGGTACCATCCATTTGGATTAAGTAGTAGTTTTCATAACTGTCACTTTGTTTTTTAAAGATTAGAAGAGTGATAACATCTGCTTGCTTGGTCAGTGTGTGTGTGTCTCTGTAGAGTGGTATAGTGAGTGAGTATTAAAAGAAGCAGAAATATGGGGGTTTCGGGCTTTGTTTTAGGGCTTTTCCCCCTCCTTTTTTGCCATTTCAGAATAATGTCATCTCATTTTTTGTTGTTTTTTTCCTTCATAGATGCATTTAATATTTTCCTGAAAGCAAAAAAGCAAAACGTTGTGTTCAATAGTGAAACTTATGCCAGTCTTATAAACTTACTGTTGATGAAGGATAATCCTACACAAGCAGTGCAAGTGAAAGATTTGTAAGTATTAGTTCATCTATTAAACCTCACACTTAAAAACAAATATCAACTATCATTAGGATTTTTCTGATATATTGTAGTAGCAGTTGCTTAATTGTCTTCAACTAGTCACAAAAATTATATGAAATGTTTTTCTAATTTTATGGGGGTTTTTAACCTACAAAAAATATAACTTTTATTAGCCCTGCACACTGCAGTATATTTTATTTTACCTTATGTAACGTCACAACTCATGTATTCTATTCATATATAGAAAAGTAGTTTTTTAAATCATATTCTGTTTCTTGTTCAGCAACTCGATCTGTGTACCTTTTATGGTGGAAGCAGCCTGATACATGAAGACATCAAGGGCTTTGAACTTAGGCAAGGGTTTGAATCTTACTTGAAAGCTCGTGGGAAAATTTCCTCCTATCTCTGAGCCTCAGTTTTTCTTCTGTATAATGAGTAGATGATAATAAGTCTTACATTAATGATTTCTTCTAGCTATTGAAGGAGATAGAGTGAAGTAGAGAAAATATATGGTACTCAACACATTTTAAATACCTTTTCTCTTTCCCCTTCTTGTTTTGTAATCTGTTTAGTGGTATTGGTGTTAGTGGTGGTAGTGGTTTTGTCTCTGGCTAGTTCCCTAAAGTAAAATACTTTGTTAATCAGAACGAGAATACAGTTTTCTTCCCTGGTGTTGTGTCAGTTAACTGACTCTGTTGTCTTATCCCCAAGGAGTTACCTTCAAAGTTAAGTAATTAATCAGAAAAGGCCTAGAAAGGAGAAGATCAAGGTCACCTGCTCTGGAAGGTACACCTGTCCTGTTGATGAGTCAATAGCTTTATTTTCAATGGCAAAGGTCAACCTTTTCCTAGTATATTGTAAGTTTTGAAATAATCTCTCCTGGCTAACTTTTGGCCTTCAAAATTTTTAAGTCGCAGCACTTTTGGAATATTAGAATCCTGAATAGAAAATGGATGTTTGCCATTCTTGGAATTCACTGGAAAACCTGGCATTAATATTAGTGTTATGTTAAAGTTATGCACCATAGGGCCGTGTTTACTGTTTATGTTTCAGTACATTTTGAAAAATACGTTGTGTATGACTGTACTTGTCTGTGGAAATATATCTGTATCTATTGACGTATACACACACACACAGTATATATAATTCATATATATACATATAAGTACTATATATGTATGGATACACACATATACCATATATATCTATGGTCTTGAATCACTTCTATGTCTTGATATAGGACGGTCACACTGAGACTTTTAAGTTCAGGTTTTTAATGCATTGTGTCTCATTTGTGTTTTTACTCAGTTGCTAATTAAATTATCTCTCTCTGGAATACTCAGTACATCCTCAATTAGTGACTTGGAAAATGTGACATTGAACAGCATCCTGTCATCTATAACCATTGAAGTCATCCAGGAGGTGCAGGTTTTTTCCTACAGTTACTTTTCTTGGAAAATTATTATCTAAACACTGTCCACAATTATCAAAGGTGTTTTGAAACAACAGTGATTTGGGAGGAAAGGGTGGCAGAAAAAAGAAAGGAACATTTTGTGTTGAGAATTGGGTATGATTAACTGAGGAGATGGAAGCAAAGAAGGAAATCTTTTTCAAGTCTTTTAGTCCTGAGGTTGGTCACAGAGACCTCTGAAATACTTCCCAAAAGTACAAATTATAATTCTTTCATTTTAATTGGGCTTGTTCTAGAATGGTGAGCCTCACATTCTGGTAGCATAAACAGATAACCACCACCCACCCCAAAGGTTCTGACTCACCTGATCTGGTGTGGGGCCCAGGGATCTGCATTTTACTAAACACCCCAGGTGAGTCAAGGATCACGTCTTAAACATTTTGATCACATTACCATTATCAGTGAGCTGTACTACTGTAAGTATATGATATGTAAGTATATTATAGAGCATACTCCAAAAATAGCAGTTTTTTGGAGAATAAGATTTAAAAATGGAAACTTAAACATTTTCTTGTCTCACCCTAGAGCATTCACACAGTGTGCATACCTCTTGCTGGAGACCCCTGATCTAGAGTAGTTTTTCAAATTGCATTTATAACCTGTTAGTGGATCATGGACTCTCTTTAGTGGGGCAGAATCAACATCTTTTTTAGTTAAATAGAATAGAAAATATCAAAGCATTCCATGTAGTAGAGATATTTTGTGAACATTTGCTTTCAGTTATATGTGCATCTGTATATCAGTGCACTGGTATGTACCATAAAACATCGTTTCTTACTATGTCTGACTGAGAATCTTGATCAAACAAGTGTGAAAGCTGTTGACCTAGAAGATGGTTATAAGCACAGCCCTTCTATTTACACTTATGTCCACAACCTGTAAAATGTAGGTTTATCTTCTTTTCTTCCCTCCCTCTCTAGATGTTCATGAAACCTTTCTGTACTCCTGAGGTTACTTTTATCTTCCCCTGTGTTATCTTCCAGGAGTATTTTGTAGCTGCCTTCCCCATGTAGTTGTGTGGGCCCAAAGAGATTCCTAGATTCCAAGCTTTAGAATGCCCAGAGGCACTTAATCTGGGGATCTGTGCACATCCTTTTCTTTGAACCAATAAAACGTTATATCTGACTATGAAGAATCGTATCTTGGGTTAGATCTACATTGAGTACTTTTGAAAATAACTCTGGACTGGGAATTCAGAAGCGGAAGTTAGAGTTCCAATTCTCTGTTACTGGAGGAATGTCGTATAACTTCTCTGGATTTGTTTCCTGGTTCCAGCGTTGCCAGTGTTCCACTAGGTCATCTCTTCCCCTTCTGGCTCTGCATCAGTGATCAGAATGAAAAATAATTGTTGCTTTTTTTTTTTAGAGGCATCTTTATTGTAACATGGTGTGACCAAATGAGCTACTGTAGCAAGTGGTGGTACCCCCAGTATTACTCTGGCACTACTACTCTATTATTACGCTATAAATATACTCTATAAATAGCAGTCTGTTACACTTACCTACATGATGCCACCTGTTCATTCTTAAGAGCAGTTGTTTTCTCTGTGAACTAATGCAGTCTTTGTTTTTGCTGTACCTTTGCTGTCTCTAATGTATTGCGGATTCACATGACTACTAGTGAGATTTCTGCAGCTTAAGGTTACTTAACCTTCCCAACAAGTAATGGAACCTCAAAAGTAACAGATGCCTTTAAAATTTTTGAAAGAAAAAAAGAATGACTTTCTTTCATTTTTAGTTAGAATTCAACATTTCCTTGTGTTTCAAAATAAAAATTTAGGTATAATGAATTCTTTCAATGGAGGGGAACTGCTTATTCATAGAGCAGTAATGGTTATGAATTGTTATTTTAAATCTCTGTTAACACTGAACTCTATTCTTAGGAAATTTGAGAATCATGTGGTGATTAGCTCTGCTTTATCTTTCAAGAATAGCACTTCATTTTCTCTTGTTCCTACTAGCTTCTTATTTTATTCTGTCTAAAAATAATGCTAAATTAATAACTGATGGTTTTTACTGGATTGGCCAGTTTTTGTTTTCCAAAGTAAGATAAATTCTAATCACTGCCTAATGTCCTATGTACGTGTTATATAAGTACAATCCATAGACCAATCAGAGCTCTGAAATCTCTAATATGAACCTTTCCATGTGATACTATCTTCTTTGGTTAAGACAGAGTAATTTTTGCAGTTGATTGTAAGTTAAAAGATTGATACCCTTTCACTCTGCAATTTTTTTTTTCCTTTATTTTAGCAGTTCTAAAAAAGAAAAGAAAATGTCTGGAATTCTGTGCTGTCCAGTCCAGTAGCCACTAGCCATAAGTGCCCACTTAAATTTAAATTACTAAAATTAAATATAATTAAGGTTTCCATTCCTCCATCACAGTAGCCAGGTAGCCACATGTCGCTGGTGGCTACCCTATTGGACAGCATGGGTAAAGAATATTCTCATTATCACAAGGAAGTTTGATTTGACATCTCTGTACTAGATTTTTTTCCAAAAGGAAAGATCAAAATTATGATTCAGAAGTAAACTGCTCTTATTTTATTGTATGAATGAGTACACTGCAGAATCACCAGTACCTTCTGTAGTTTTTCTCCCTTTGCCAGTTTGGAATATATTTTGGTTGTGATTGGTCAGTTTCTACATGTGTAATATATGTTCAGCATTAATAGAACTGGGGAGAGTTTTCTTCCTATTTATCCTCACTTTCAAATATATATTGAATACACACCTTGAGATAGCAAGAGATTATTAAAAGAAGAATGTTCTGTGTTTTGAGATTTTCAAAAGGTTTGACAATCAAGTGTGATGTCAGAAGTTTTGTTACCTTATGGTTTTAATGAATTTTAGGTAATATTTTCAAGTAAATATGGTATAATACATGTAATAATGTTGGCATAAGAAATGAGCTTAATTTTAATAGTGTCTGCTTGTTTATTTAATCATGCTAAAGATTGAGAAAGTAAATCCTTTATTTTCTGCAGTTTATAGTCTCACGTATGAGTTTTTGACTTAAGAGCTTTGACAGATGGGATAAAGGAAAAAAGTCAAACTGAGCAGTGGGTGCTTTGGTGGGATTAAGAGGATCGTTGGGGGGATAAAACAATCCTTCCCCCAGGAACAGTAGGGGGGGAACCTCAGAGGCTGAAAGTGACTGAGAGGATGGGCACATCATGGTGTCTTTGGAGGATTTTCTTGGGATTGACGAGAGTAATTTAGCAGTGACCCTGCTTTTCTCGCAATCTGCTCAGCTTAGATGTTCATGTCGGTAGGCCGAGGTTGTTGGCAGCAAGATCATCACTGAGCTTGATAAGGCAAATGGCAGCAATTGCTTTTGCTCCTTTTGACCTGTGGAGATTTCCTAATTGGGAGATAAAGCCTAGGGGCATTAAGGATGCTGAAATTTCATCACAGGAGATATGCAAACAATGTAGCAAACAAATCATCTCTGGCTAGGGTTCTTCTTCTTTCTTTCTTTTTTTTAAATTATGTAGGTTTTAGTCATAAGAAAAGTGAGTTTTTGCTCTTGAGTTTTAAAAAGTTGGGGGGGTTTGGGCTTCGCTGGTAGCGCAGTGGTTGAGAGTCCGCCTGCCGATGCAGGGGACACGGGTTCGTGCCCCGGTCCGGGAAGATCCCACATGCCGTAGAGCAGCTGGGCCCGTGAGCCATGGCTGCTGAGCCTGCGCGTCCGGAGCCTGTGGTCCGCTACCGGAGAGGCCACAATAGTGAGAGGCCCGCGTACCGGGGAAAAAAAAAAAAAGTTGGGTTTCAAATTTAAGGCTGGGACAAGATTGTGTGAAATTTTACATTTTAATGTAGCAGTGGTTTTAGTTCTGCAGTATGTTCACCTTTAAAAATTGTATGTATCTAGATGACAGAAATTTGAAAATTAATCAGCCAAATGATATGGTGTTACTAATATGCTTTAGTTTATATTTAAAATATAAAGTGCTGAAAATAAATGCTCATTTTTGTTGCCGAAAGAATAGTTTTACATTTTATAATTATGGTGAGTGTAGAAAAAAGAGGAAAAAGTATCCAGCTTAGGATACAACAGAACAATGCAGGGCATGCAGTTATTTTAGTCATCTAATATGTCAGCATTCAAGAATCTGAACCGATTGTTTAAAAAAAATCTTGTACTTTGTTTCTTTTGTTGCTCATTTCCAACTTTGTCATCTGTCAGAATGCAAAAAAAAATTATCCTTCTATAACCATTGACAGGATAACACAAAAGCTGTCTCCAGGTCGATATTTTGCAGCAATATTTTTAACATATGAACAGTAGTTTTTATAATTTCACCTTGGTGCTCAACCATTTATTATCGTATCAGAAGCATGTCAGTAATTCCTTTCTAAATGTCTGCTTCTTTTAGCGCTGAGACCCACATCAAGGGCTTCACACTGAACGATGCTGCCAACAGCCGCCTCATCATAACGCAAGTTAGGCGGGATTATTTGAAAGGTATGTCACAATGCTTGACCTTTACGTCACATTAATGCCTCTGCAGATTTTTCTTGTAACGCCCTTCGAATACTTGGATAAAGGAGTCCATTTAGCAAATTACCTGCTTATCAAGAGCCTTTTGTGGTAGCTGAGAGACATAAATTACTGTACATGCATTTATAATACAGCTTGAATATGAATGTACTTGTCATTTGACCACTTAGTCCAGTTTCCATTCCATTTAACACAAGATGGGTTTTCTTAAGATGAATCACAGCTCTTCAGACATGCAAAATTTGTGTTGCAGAAGGAGAGAAAGTACAGGCTTTCAAGTGCGTTAAAATTCACAGCACAAGTCATTTTGCTCTGGAAATTAACATACTTTAGAGCATCTGAAACAATTCCCAGCAGTTGTTTCTTGCATATTGTGTTGGTTGTATGTGAGTTAGCAAATGAGTTAAATTGAGTGTTAAATGTGTGGGATTGTGCACCAAGTGATTATAATATTGATTTTTAAAACTTAATCTAATACTTCTTTAATAGTTCGTAATACCAACAGCAGTAAGATACAGTGTTTGTTTGGAGTTTCGAGTTTCGAGCTTTTGAATTAAGAGGATAACATCAGAAAAATGTGGAGATGACTTTGGGGAGGGTTGGGATGAGGCCATTTGTTTGGTAGAGGCTGTTTATGGGTTTGCAGAGGAATGGATTTGGATCGGATAGTCTTATGAATGAGCTCCCAAGGGGAAAAATGATGAATCTCTTAAATTTAGATAAGCATCTTTTCACATTTAATTTTACATTTGAATTTTAGTTGATACAGTAACACCATGGTTTTGCCGATACAACAACAGACACTTAGGAACTCTTTAAGGAAGGTTGAAACAGCTCTTTAACCGTTAAATATGTTGCCTAGTTTTTTCCTCACTCTGTATATACTCCTCACTTGCATGCTTATAAAATAATATCACATCTCTGAAAGTTGCTGTCTAATTGTGCGGCTTTAATGTTGCCTGTAATGCCTAGAGGTATTGGTCTTTGGATGTCTTCCTAACTGGTTAAGACTGAGTATGTAAGTGATCATTTCTGCCTATGCGGAATTGCTGCCTCAGTATTCTGCAAGGCAGGACCAGCCTGTTAGAGACAGCTTCAGTCATAATTGAGTGTTGTAGGGCTTGCTATTAAAACTTTAAAAGCTTTCATTTCCTTTGCAATAGAAGAGGCTTTTTGGCAAGTAGATATTTAAAAACAGTTTTTTTCTACTTTTTGAAATTTTATTTTTTGGCCACGACACGCAGCATGTGGGATCTTAGTTCCCTGACCAGGGATCGAACCTGCGCCCCCTGCAGTGGAAGTGCAGAGTCTTAACCATTGGACCTCCAAGGAAGTCCCTGATAAACAATTTTAAAACATTGAAAAATTAAACTTGCTCCCATATAAATAAGTTCATTTTTATAAATGACATTTTGTAGACATGGAGATCAGAATAAAACACTTTTTTAATTTCAAGGAGTTAATTTTTGAGCTGAATCTAATCAGTGTTTAACTTGACTGGTATCCCACTTGTATGTTAGGTACCCTGTGAAGACAACAAGAAACTATGATGTAATTTCACATCTGTTTTCAGCTGTTCACCTGGAGGTTGGTTGAGAGTAGAAGCTATGAACCCACCTCCCAGTGCCTCGCCACGGACTAACCTACTGTGGTCATTGTCAAGGACGGGAATGCTGTTGGCACTATCCGCATCTCCTTATTTTGTTCCATGGCTGACTAGAGCTCCCAATTAAAAAAAAAAAATTCAGGTTGCTTTTTCTCAATTCCATCTAAAGCAGGAAGAAAAATAAAGCCAGTTCAAATGCTGTTCTGGAATATTAATAGCTGATACATCACACTGTTGCAGTATAATCAATATTACTAGTAAATTAGGTGACAGTGTGATAAGGACTCGGGGAGGGGTGTGGATGGATACTGCTTTTGGTGTCCCAAAGCAGTAAATCATGAACTGTCCAGAAGTCCAGCCCTGTATGGGAATATGATTTCGGTTCCAAGGTCCCATGCTCCCTTTGGATAGACATAAAGTGATCTCTTCTCCTCTATCCTCCACTCTTTCACACACACATGCACCCATAGATGCAGGCTCTGGGGTGGTTAGATTCTTGGGTTGGTGTCTTAACAGTATGACCTTGGGGAAATTATTTAAATTATCTGTGCCTCAGTTTCCCACATATAAATTTGTTACTTACCTCAGAGGGTAGTTGTGAGTGTGACTGCTTAATACTGTGTCTGGCATGTAGTAAGTGCTCAACAAATGTAGTAAAAGCTCAGTAAATGCGCGTTACTATCATCACCATTGTTATCTTATTTTTGTTGCTATTTGATCGTGGGAAGATCCTCCTGGCTGACAATATTCTTGGCTAATAAAAATATTCCATATTATCTGTGTATGACCACCAGTTAAGATTTTATCAAGTTTATTTTCTATAGATAATATTATTAAAGTAGTATAAATAACATTTTTTGTTTCCTGTATGTTCGTGTGTATTTATAAAATTTTATTGAATATGCCTTCTAAACTGCCTATTTTCCCTTTTCCCCATTTGAGAATCACTGGTTTAGAATGTAGATTTGGAGTAATAATAAATTGTTTATTCAGTAATAAATACTTAAATTCATGATGTCTTTTACTGTATCACTTTTAATAGAGTGTTTATTACCCTTTCCCCATTCTTCTGTTAAAGATAGACTGTTATTTGGAAAGCTGCTTTGAGGGTCTTAGTTCTGTGTAGGTTACACTGCTTTAATTTCTATAGAGCCATGAAGTTTTCTTTGGTAGCAGTGATTGTTGTGCTAAGTATTGCAATTTCCCTGCAGTCCATCATTTTATTTAATATAATGATTTTGCTACCCTGGCACTTAAATCAGTAAATCAGAAGGATATTCCATATATATCCATAATCACATACTTGTAAGTATGATACTTTAAAAAAAAAAAAAAAAAGAAAGAAACTCCTGAGGGGTTTCTCCCTGGGAATCTGGTGAGCTTTATTTTTTCCGAAAAATCAGTGTAAGAAAATATCTGCAAGATATGTAATCGTGTAAAATAAATTTGTTAGTCTGTAAGTTGAGTGTTCCAGTTTGGCTGCTCTTCTTGTATGATCAGTCCTTTTTGGATTAGAAGGCGACATTGTTTTCAAGAAAGAATCTTTGCGGTATTAGAAGATTTTGATAATCATGAATCTTTTGAGTGTAGTAAAATCTGGGAAGGTATGAATGTGGGTAGAGGTTACATATTTTTGGAAGGCCTTTAATTTTTAAAATTTTTCCTTATTTATATTTCTCTGAACTTGTCAACTTCTTTGAAATTAGTCACTAAATGTTATCCCTGAATGGAATCCACATTCTGTCAGTAACATCTGCATTTTCTCTGTAACTTAAAGAAGAAATTTCTCTGGTCTCTGATATCTTACAGTCAAATAAATCTTTATTTTTTTTTTAGGTTTCTCATAAAGTATTAATATTTTCTGTAATATAGAATAAATTATTCATAGCTTTTTGTGTATAGTCATTTTGTGCTCATATTTAAAAGCTAGTTTTCAAAACACATTAAAGTCAGTACGGTTCATATAAAAAAAGCTCTGTCACCTGCTCTTCTATTGTAGACGCTCTAACAACACTAAAAACAGCCTTGGATCTGGAGCAGATACCTTCTAGGATAGCAGTGACCCGCCTTATTCAGGCATGTGCCTTGAAGGGTGATACAGAAAGCATACAAGACATTCAGAAGTTGGTAAATGGACTCGAAGATTCAATTGGACTTTCCCATATGGTTTTCATCAATAACATTGCTTTGGCACAAATAAAGAAGTGAGTATTTTCGAGCTTTCTTTTTCTCCATTGGATACTGGAAGGAACGTTATCTCAAATCCCACCTTTTGTAAAACTAGGGTATTAGAAGCCGTATCAACTACAGAGGAAGTATCGATGCCAGTTGCTGATTATTCTGTAGCTATCAGGGAATAATTATATGTTAACAAAATATGTTTTAGCTTTAAATTAAATCTTAAATCAACATTTATCAAAATTTGCAAATTCATAAAACTTGCTTCACGGTTGGTAACTTTTCTCATTCATACATTCCAGGCCCTTATTGAAACACTTGGTTGCAAAAGTGAAAAATAAGTTCATTTGAATGTTAGCAACACTTGAAGGTGACACTCTACCAGTACATAGTGAAATGGAAGGCCTAGCAAGCTTGTTAAAAATACACGTTTCCATCTTCTCCTACCCATCCACCTGTGTCAACACACATCCACACAAAGGGAGGTATTTAGAGATGATTCTCATACCACCATTTCTAGATTCCTTGTTGAGGATCACTACTGTAGAAGTAAATAAGAACTTGATTTTTATTAACCTCACTAGCAAAGTTAAAGATTCATGGGGGTAATAATGGAATTGACATTTTTCATGCTTTTAGGAAAAAATGTTCTTTAGCAGTTAATCCTACATACATTTAATGGGTTGTGATACGAAAATGTCATGTTGGTTTTTACAGGGCTTTTTGTTCCTCTTTCTTTGGGCAGAGAAGAGGTTTTGTTTTGTTTTTCACCCTTTTAAAACTATTTCCCCAAATAGAACTTTAAATTTTTCCTTTAATAAGAAAATGTGATTATTTTAAGTTAGAAGATCCAAAAAATTATCCAAGTCTTTGTTGCTGCACACGGGCTTTCTCTAGTGTGGCAAGCAGGGGCTACTTAGTTGCGGTGCGCAGGCTTCTCATTGCGGTGGCTTCTCTTGTTGCAGAGCATGGGCTCTAGGCGCACGGGCTTCAGTAGTTGTGGCACGCGGGCTTCAGTAGTTGTGGCTCACAGGCTGTAGAGCACAGGCTTAGTAGTTGTGGCGAACGGGCTTAGTTGCTCGGCGGCATGTGGGATCTTCCCGGCCCAGGGCTCGAACCCATGTCCCCTGCATTGGCAGGCAGATTCTTAACCACTGCGCCACCAGGAAGCCCCTGGATGAAATTTTAAATGTTACCATATAAACAGAGTTTTATATGAGGCTGAGAATATGTTTTTATTCACTATTAAATAATTCTCTAACTAAAACCCATAAGAAAACTTTATTGTAATGGTGTACTCATTTTTAGAGAATTCTTGTTTCAGGTAATAATTCCAACATAAAATTGATTATTTGGATTTCGAGTGCCATATCATAACTGTAAAGTATCAATTAAAGAGCATCTTAACCAAAAAGATAGTCATAAAGATAATTTTTTATCATAACTTGCTACATAAGGCCATGTAATTAATTTTTTAAAATAAAAAGTGTGAAGATACTTTTTTCTGAGAATTTTAGTATAAATTGAATATTTTTCAAATGTTATGTATTACCTGACAAAAACAAATTGTAGTGACTGTGGGTTGAGAGACATGAAAATATACCTTTTGAAGACATCATCAGCATTTTTAAGAATCCTAAGATATAATACATTATCTTTACTTCATGCACTAGTGACCAGTTGCAGATTATAATGCCAGAGTTATATAGCATTTAAACAAGTTTTCATTTTACATTCCAAACAGCTGCAGAATCAAGTCTTTGAGATACAATAATTTTTTAAGTTATTGTCTTTAATTCTTCTCTATATAGTTGTTTGATCTTGTCTCTAGAGCAGTTTTTTAAAATAAGCAGCTACTTCAGTTACTGTAGCATAAAGCACCCAGTGATTGCTTGTGCCACCTAAATGTGATTGGGTTCAACTTGCATAGTGTTTTTTATCTGGTTAATTGTAAATATATTTCCTTTTTTTCCTAAAGTGCTTGCATGTGTGAATCCCAAAGTACTCATACTGAAACTGCCTGCAATATTAATACTAAAAGCAAATATTTCCTTATAATTTATTTTACTTTCTTTTACAGTAGTAACATAGATGGTGCAATAGAAAACATTGAAAATATGCTTACTTCAGGGAACCAAACCATGGAACTTCAGTACTTTGGCTTGGCATACTTATTCCGAAAAGTCATAGAGGAACGGTTGGAACCAGCACTTGAAAAGAGTAAGTTAGCTGTTCTAGCCAAAGAGCACAGAAGCACTTTTTCTCTCTAGTGAGTCTGGACTGACTTTCTTTGGTGGATGAGTTAGTTATACCACTGTTTAAATGAAAGATTTTTCTTACCTGTCATTTTTTTCAGTAAGCATCATGGCGGAGAGATTGGCCAATCAGTTTGCAATTTACAAACCTGTCACCGATCTTTTCCTTCAGCTTGTGGATGCAGGCAAGGTGGATGATGCCAGAGCTCTCCTACAGGTAATGACCCACCACACATGGAGCAGTGGGGCTTGTGGCTTGTGAGAAGTCAGTTAAGAAATTACTAGACTTAGGTGTGTGGTAGAATACCGGAAATGAAGTGTGGTGCTGCCTGCACATTTAAATTTGAACGTGAATCAAGGTTACATGACCGGGACTGGATTGTAAGTTACAGGTTGCTGGTTTTAAAGATGCCAAATCAGACTAGAAATGTCTTTAGATTTAAGTGGGGGTGGGGGAAGACATGTTTTGCCAAAATGATTTAAAGACAAATGTTTCTGTGCAGATAGGTAATGCAAAACAATTCCTTTGATTTCCTAGTTTAATTTCTCTAACGCTGCTCTATAAATACTGTGCATCACCATGGCAACACAGTTTGCAAACAAAAAGTAGGAAATGTTTGCTTTTCAAGTACAGCTTCTCTTGAATACTCAAACATTCTCAGTGCCTTATTCAAGATTTATTAAGAATTTGCTTTCTATTCACTTGTGTGTCACAGACACATTAAATGACAAATGCAGGTCTCTGTGGCCCGCACTCTCTGTTAAATTAGCAATCTTCAGGGAAGGAGACAACTGCATTCATGCCATTTTAACAGCACTAAATATAAAGCAGCGCGCCACCAGTGGGTGATCGTAGCTGCCACTGTTAATGTACACAAACAGGCACCGCCGGGGAGCCCCTTCCCAGCAGGTGGCAGTCAAACAGTCACCGTGATCCCGCCAACGGCTGTGTTTGTATAGACTCCCTGTGTCAAATTGAGGCCTGGGACCAATTTCTGGTAGTAAATAGTATTATATTCACTTAACGTTTTTGCAAGCTGCAGCACCTCTTAAGTAGTAGATAGGGAAGGTAAAACTGTACTCATTTGCTGGAACTCTGCTTTTGATCCTTAAAGTTCATCTAGTTTGACAGTAGAATCCAAGTCATTTTTAAAAGGAATTCCTGAGAAATTTCTCTGTGTTAACATTTTTGTAAAACGTGTAAATTGGCACTGCCTCTAAGGCTTTTTTACTTTTGTTCCTGGAAAGAGAGAAATGCTAGTTAGTTGAGAATTTTCTTGATTGGTTTGGTATGTTTACCTTTTTTTTTCCTTAAAAAAATTTTTTGTTTTAAACAGAAAAGGCAATTTATGATGGGGATTTCAGGAATCTTTTCATTGTTTTGTTGCCTTTAGTATTACAAGTTTTATCTTGAAAAGAATAAATTCTAATGCTTTATGTTTGTGTGTACATACCTAAGTGTACCCACTCAGGGTATATGCATGTCTAGCTGGACGTGTGATAGTATTCATTCAGCTTTAACACATCATTGTGATAGCTCCTTAGGAAGTCACACTTGATATTTCATTTACCAGCTTGTTGATCAAGGCTCTTCCTAGCGAGCAGTCCAGAGTGGGAGACAGTGGGGATGTGGCAGCCGCCTTCAGAGCTGCATGTACCCACAGTGGCCTGTCTAGGGCTCTTGGCAACAGCCGAGCGTTGCTGCAACAGCTGTCTTTTCATTTTTATCCCTTCAGTAGACTGAGGTTTCAGATGATAAACCCTTTACCCATTCTTTACCTGCTTGTCAAACAGTAAAAGATTATTCTTGCTGTAGTGAAGAATACTTTATTCACAGATGTCGAAAGCATCAGTTTATAGTGTAAATGTTCTGTGTGTCCCCAAAAGTTCTTTTTATACTAGTCATTTTAGTATTGACAGTGTTTTAAAGCTTTGAAAGAGCAATGTGCTTTTAGAAACTTAAGAGAATGACATCTGTGATGAGTGTAAACTAAAATAATGTCTTGCCATATTTGATTTTACTATAGCATCTAAGATGGGATAGACACTTGATTTATCTGGTCTGTCATATAAACTTTTTTTTTTTTTTTTGAGTTTAACTTTTGTCTCTTTCTCAAGCACTGGCTGTCTATCGCAATGAAAGCCTTTTATAAAATAGAGAGATTGAAATCAGTCCTTTTGTATGCGTAAGTGTAGGTAATTATACTTTAAAGAGAACTTGCTTTGTACATTTTAATTTTTATAAAGAAACGAGCAGTTATCTCCCTGACACCTTATTAAATGTATAATTAACCTTATGATCCCTAGCTCACTTGTGAATGCTTGGCAGTATAATTGGAGGGGAATAGTGTTTCTTTTTTCCCTCTTTCTTTGCAGTCCTAAACCTCATTCTGTGGTTGTGGAAGCGTTGGTTGAATTTTTCCCTTTGCTTTTTAAACAGACCTTACACTTGCAGCGCCAAGGACAACATGCATGAAAGCCTGGCCTAGCTTGCACTTGGTTTTCTTTTTTCTTGCCTTAAAAAACATTGGTCGACTGTTAGACCTTCCTGTTGGTAATGATACATTACTGTATTATTGTGAACTTTCTTAACTGGAAATATTCACCTTGGTCTACTTGTTTATCAAAAACCTTCACTTACCAAATAATGTTTCAATTTTTAGAGATGTGGTGCAATTGCTGAACAAACCCCAATTTTCTTGGTGTACTGTATTAGGAATTCTCGGAGATCGGGAAAGGTACGGTGCTATTGTACTTGCTGACAAATCAATAATGCTATGAGCTAGTCTTGTTCAGAGGTATTGAATATCATGTAAGAGCTTGTCAGTTCAGGACGTTTTCTAAAAATACTATAGAGATTGAACACTTGCTGGCCTGTGCTTGTTTACTTCTTTAGATGTTGATGCAGAGTCAGTTCTGGCTCCTTGGTTGTATTGGAAATGCAGAACAAGTTCATACAGTGAATTCTCTATCCTTGTAGTTATGCATTGAGCCCCAAGAAAGGGCCCTTAGAAATGTAAGAAACAAATCCCGTTGCTTGGGTCACTGGGTAAGTTTCACAGTGCAGAAGCACTGCTGAGGGAGACACCTACTGCAGAGTGTCTCCTGTCAGGTGGCTCAGGTAGAAACCATGAGGTAGATGAACCCGTTAGCTTTAAAACTGGTATGTGCCACGGATTCATGTTCAGTTTGTACAGTAACCTTATTTACACTAAAAGGTATGTGTGTATGTGTGAAACAGAACCAAGTCTTATTTTTGATGTTTAAAAAAAAAAGAATAAAAGCATATTTCAAAATTTTTTTTTTTAGATTTGATTTTTCATGGTGAGTGGGCACCAGAAACCCTGTTCTTAGTTTATTTGGGCATATTATGAAGTTTTAAACTGAGCACCAATTGTAATGTTTGTTTTATGTGAAACATTTAGGTTGTTTACAACTCTGGGAGGTCTAGTTTTCCTTAATTTTCACATACTTCCCCCATACATACACACACTTTAAAAAATAATTTACCTAATTGCACTTTTTATCTCTGACTCATGTATTTATTTACAACAAACATCATTTAGAAAATATTTAGTTGTCCTTTTTTTTCCTTTCAAAGAGACTGTATAAAATGGTGTAGTATTTGCAGATAACCTACCACACATCACCTGTATACTTTAAATAATCTCTAGATTACTTATAATACCCAATACAATGTGAATGCTATGTAAGTATTTGGTGGTACACAGCAAATTCAATGTTTACTTTTTTGGACTTTCTGGATTTTTTTTTTTTGGTCCGTGGTTGGTTGAATCTACAGATTCAGAACCCACTGGATACAGGGGGCCGAGTGTACTAAGATATACAAAAGGGAAAATAGTCCATTAAATTGAATAGGCAGTTCTGTTGCTGTTGTCAGGTTTTTTTGGTATAATGTCCATATATCAGTGTTTTATTTCACTGTTCTTTTGAGTCATGGTAATGTTACCTATATTTAATTTTCTAGGCACCAACTGTGAAGTCTTTGTTAGAATTGATTCCTGAATTAACTGAAAAGGAAGAAGCATACACTTCCATCATGAAAAGCTATGGTAATAAGTTTAATCTGACTTCATTATTTAAGTGATTTAAATATTTGTAGTATAGTCAACTAAGTCTTCAGCTCAAAGGCAGTAATCCTAAATATCAGATAATTGCTTATGGTACAAAATTTATTTAGCCTTAGGATATGTTTTAAAATTGTATTTAAGAAAAATATGAAATTATTCATGTAGTGTTAACATAAAGTATCTCTGAGCATCTTTTGAGGGGCCCTGATTTGTTGAGTAAGATCCCAGGTTCCTGGAAGGACTTAGAAGTCCACTTGGCTGTACACATTGGGAACCAATCCAGTCTCTCTAAGATGTTACGGAAAAACCTGTATGAACTTTTTGACCAACCTAATACAATGTAAAATGGGTACATATTTGAGACTGCCACTTGACTTGCCTGTTTACTCCTTCAGTGGTCTACCTACTCCTTTGAAATAACAATCACCTTAATTGAAAAGTGAGCCCCAAGGTTTTACCTGCAGTCACAACTGAAATTCTAGTCTTTTAAGCAGTTTCCTCCCTGATCGCCAGGCAATCACACATGAAAGGGAACCAGTCTAAAGTTTCCTCAGTAATCAAGATAAATGTTAGCATTTGTAAATTATGATCACCTGTCCATCTGACACCCACTGATTTGCTCACTTTTTAATGGGTAAGTAAAGAGTTGCTTTGTCGATTTTATTGTTGGCAGGACACCAGACTGAGCAATCAGAATTCTCCATTTTTCTACCCTTATGAGTGGAACATGATATATTTCAAAATAGTGCTATAATCATAAAGTTTCATTTGAGGAATTGGCAGACATTGAGTAATAACTAAGATGAAGTAGTGTAAAACAGCATAAAATTACTATTAAATTGTGTAATCCCACTTGGGAATTGGGAGGGAGAAGAGCAGGGAGATCAGGAAGTTTTAGTAAAAGGGAAGATATTAAAATTTTTGCAAATCAGCCACAAGTAGAAAGCCAGCTGAAGTTAGCTCCTAGGCTACTTCATCATCCAGTTAAGTGAAGTATTAGTGTAACTTGTATAGATGTATGTAGATTTTTTAATGTATATTAATAATGTATATAAAATTTTTTTTGGTCATTGTAGCTAACTGTATTCCTCATTTGCTTATTTTAGGATAGGAGAATATATTGAAAGTCTTTTTTTTTTTAACATCTTTATTGGAGTATAACTGCTTTACAATGGTGTGTTAGTTTCTGCTTTATAACAAAGTGAATCAGTTATACATATACATATGTTCCCATATCTCTTCCCTCTTGCGTGTCCCTCCCTCCCACCCTCCCTTATTGAAAGTCTTTTGGTGGTGTTTAGCTGCTGATCTTGATGTTGATGTAGATACAGACTTCCACATAATTTATTTTACACACTCCTCACCACAGAAGTCCCTGGATTAGCTTAATTTCAAAGTGTGGTTTTAAGCAGAAAAAGATTGAATGGTGTATGCTTACTTTATGATTGAAGACTTCAGTTTGTGGTCACTTTAACTAGCATGGGTCTTTAAAATAACTATTTGTCATTTTCCTTCTCTTTCATAGCGGGTGATGCTGAATGAGAGGTGTGGGGAAGGAAGGGCGGAGCTTGTAGATTATGAATGCTGAAGGTAGTTAAGTATTCCTTTGCTTTGGGATAAAGGGATCCAGGAGTCCCTGAATGGCTAAGTGTTTTGGGAAAAGAAGAAGATAAATTGGCTTTATCTGTGATTAATATCTTTTTCTCTAGTCTTGGACAGTGATGTCGCATCTGCTAAAGCACTATATGAAAATTTGACTGCGAAGGATGTAAAATTGAATGATCTGTTTCTAAAGCGTTATGCAGTTTTGCTGAAGAATGCTGGAGAGTCTGTCCCTTTCACTGAACCCCCTGTGAGTATTTCTTAATTAAGAGGGAAAAAAAATACCTCTAAAGATTTGTGTGTGCTTCATAATAATGTGTAAAGAATAAGTTGAATACTTAATTACATGAGGATTAGATCTCTGTGAAGGATCCTCCAGAGAGGGCTTTGGGAACTGAACAGTCATGCCATGGGTTTGGCTGCAGGAGAACGTAGCCCTCTGGGGCTGAGGTTTAAAATACAAGGTCAGTCTGAGACCTTCAACTGTAGGTATGAATTTATCAAATGTCCTTGGGGCAGTTCCCTCTTCATTTCAACTTGAAATAGGGTTTAATGGCCTGTATTTCAATAGCTAAGCATATTATGTCACTGTTAATTACTTGTTCATTTCCATTTTAAGTAAGTTGGGTTTTCTCTCTTTATCTAGGATTTTTTTAAATTGAAATATAATTGACAACATTGTATTAGTTACAGCTATACAACATAATAACTCAATATTTGTATATATAGCAGAATGATCACCACAATAAGCCCAGTTAACATCTGCCACCATACATAGTCACAAAAGAAAAATTTTTTTCTTGTGATGAAAACTTTCAAGATCTGCTCTCCCAGCTGTTTTCAAATATGCAATCCAGTATTAACCATAGTCACTGTGCTGTACATTGTATCCCCTTGAGTTACCCATTGTATAACTGGAAATTTGTGCTGTTTGAACCTCTTTACCCATCTTCCTCCTCCTCAAACCTGCCTCCACCAGCCTCAGGCAACCACTGATCTGTTCTCTGTATCCATGAGCTCGGTTCTGTTTGTTTGTGTTTTTCAGATTCCAGATATAAATGAAATCATACAGTGTTTATCTTTTTCTGTCTGACATATTTCACTTAGCATAATACCATCAAGGTCCATCCATGTTGCAGATGACAAGATTTCATTCTTTTTATGGCTGGATAATATTCCTGTGTGTGTGTGTGAGTGTGTGACATTTTCTTTATCCTTCATCCATTGATGGACACTTAGATTGTTTCCATGTCTTGGCTATTGTAAATGCTGCAGTGAACCTGAGGGAGCATATATCTTTTTTGAATTAGTGTTTTCATTTTCTTTGGATGAATACCCAAAAGTGGAATTGCTAGATCATATGTTAGTTTTATTTTTAATTTTTCGAGGAACCTCCATACTGTTCTCTGTAGTGGCTGCACCATTTACATTCCCACCAACAGTGCACAAGGGCTCCTTTTTCTCCAAATCTTCGCTAACATTTGTTATTCCTAGTCTTTTTGATAATAGATATTCTAACAGGTGTGAAGTGATATCTCACTGTGTTTTTTAATTGTATTTCCCTGATTATCAGTGATGTTGAGCAACTTTTCGTGTACTAGTTGGCCATCTGTAGTTCTTCTTTGGCCACATGTCTGTTCAGTTCCCCTGTTGCTATTGAGTTATATAAATTCTTTGTATATTTTGACTATTAACCCCATATCAGCTATATATGTTTACAAATATTTTCTCCCATTCAGTAGGTTGCCTAGGAAATTTTGTTTTATTTACTTTGCTTTGTTTAATAAGAAATCATGAGTGCAAAATTCCTTTTTATTGTTTCATTGAACTGAAAGTCACCTAAAACATGTTTATTTCAAACCCCTCAACCTTCCATACCCAAGTGTAAATACCTGCATGCACTTGCCCATGCACACACACAGCAGAGGCTCCTGGTGCCTTAATTCTCAGTTGGGGGCCCTTGAACTGGTGATTTCATGAAATAGAGAAGAGTGCTGAAGCTTGAGGAGACTGCAGCCGCTGTGGGCCCAGCAGTCTTTGCTACCAGTTTGCAGTACTTTATGTTTTTAAGTTTTGTACCATCACCTCTTGCTGGTAACTTTTTTTTTTTTTTTTTTTTTTTTTTGCGGTACGCGGGCCTCTCACTGCTGTGGCCTCTCCCGTAGCAGAGCACAGGCTCCAGACGCGCAGGCCATGGCCCACGGGTCCAGCCGCTCTGCGGCATGTGGGATCCTCCCGGACTGGGGCACAAACCCGTGTCCCCTGCATCGGCAGGCGGACTCTCAACCACTGCACCACCAGGGTAGCCCCGCTGGTAACTTTTATCTGTAACTTTCCTCCCTTTATTTTTCCTCTACAGGAAAGCTTTGAATTTTATGCAAAGCAGCTAAAAGAGTCAAAGGAAAACCCTTTGTGAAGCAAGCCGGCACTACTTTGTTTTGTGTGTATTTGTGATTCTGTGTCTAAATTGTTACTTTTTAAATGTATTTGAGAGGACAAAATAAACAAATGAAAAGTTACTTTGTTTATGTACTTTTATTTATTCGTAATATATGATAATATTTAACATCTTATTGACAATAACTGTGTATACTAAGTCACTAGACTTCTTTGGGTTTTGCCTACAATATAAATCAATGGCATTTTCCTTGAGGCTCCTGGTGTAAGAAGCCATAGTTTTTCAGGGTTCTTCTCCCATTTGACTTTTCAGATTCCTGGCTCTATTTCATTTATTATTTTCATAAAAAGATTGTTCCTTTAGTTAAGACTTGCTTGTCAATATTGTTTATCTGAAAAATTTTGGAGCTGGACAAAATGATGCTTAGTGGGCTTTCTAATGCTTAATATTCTGTGAAGTAACAATTCTTTATTAGTGTAAAGCCCTGCGTACTTTTCCAGTTTTGTAAAATGTTGGCGCCAGAAGGCATCTCAGGAGTCATCAAATCCAGCACTCTTCATTTCCCAGTGAGAAGCTAAGACCCAAAGAGACTTGTTTGGTCAGGGTGCTCCCTCCATGCCTTCCCTTCTACCACGGAGGCTCCCACAAACCTCTGTTCACTGAAGTCTCCAAAACTGCATCTGAGTGTGAGTTTGATCATGAAGTAAGAGCAATGCATTTCCTTCATCTTGGTTTCAGGTCTTCATCAGCACAAGCTACACCCTACACTGGACTTGTTACTTCATACTGCATATCAATGAATATGTGAGTAAGTATATGAAGGAGTGAAACCTCTGTATTCAGTTTTATCAAAGTTATCCTCAAATTGGCCTTCATGCCTGTTAATATCTATACTGTAAATAGTTACTATAAAAGAATTTAAGATAGGTAGTCAAGACAGTTTACCATCTTAATATAATGTTAATCTATTTGGGGATTATATTATTTAAAAAGTTGAAAATGCTTTGTGTGAGAGTTATCCCCACTTTGGTGTATCCCTTGTTCATTTGAAATTGGTGATTAGCTACTGTTTTGGTTTCAGTGAGGTTACTTGGTTCCCACCATTTACGTGAAGGGAGACCTTGCCTTGGGGAGTAAGCCAGCCTCACACTGTTTATGCTGCTAACCTGTGTCTTATGGGATCAACCATTCTGCATCTACAGCCTGCAGATGGCGTGAGAGGGAGGGTAGATGGAGGGAAGCCAAAAAATAAATGTCATCGTGGCATCAACCATGCTTCATCTCTGTTTTGTAGAGTTAGACCTAAGGAATCGGGCTCGGCCAGTGCCGAGTCCCAGCCTAGAGGACTTAGTAAAGCTTTCCTCTGTGTACTCCTCAGGTGCAGGACCTGTACGTGTTGTTTTGACACTACTGATTTGCCATGAGCCTCACTCTATTAGGGATTCCACTGAAGCAGGTTTATATTTTGTAGTTATGCCAACCATAAGATAGTTGAGCTAAATTTTATTGATAGTCATTGAATTAGGTCTCTAAGATGAGGAACGACCTTGGGGCATAAACTGGACCTCCCAGTTATCTTTAGGGAAGCTCAGAGTACAATCTCATTTGCATGAAGTGACTCCAAGCCAGCCTTGTATATGGACTCTGGTAAAATGTGGGTCTAGTGCAGAGGAAATAGATATAAATCCCTCGATGAGCTTTCTACTGCTTAATAACATTTCTAGCATTCTGAACAGCAGGCTGGACCATTCAATATATTACATATATTAAAGAACTATCAAGTCATGCATCTGTAGCACTGTATTGGCTTCCTGTTTTGAATGTAAATATTTAACATGTAATCATTGTATATTCTAGGTGAGCTTATGAATGCTTTCTAAATATCTAATAGCAAAATTGAAATAAATAGAAATATAAACACAATTATAGCAGCACTCAATGGTACCTTTTAGATTCAAATTATAAGCAAACAGCTAATTCTAAAAAGTAAATGTCATAAACTTTGGGAAAGTATAGTGTTTTATATGTAATTGTATGTTCGTGTATTTAAACCTAATATAATTTTAATGTGAAATGCTTTGAATAAATTGTATTCCAGCAACCTGTGGGCTTCTTCATTTTTATCTTATTATGTTTTTATATAACCACTTTAAGCCATTTCAAGGACTTGAGTCTTAAAATTTTTAATTAAAAATTGTGTGGTGGCCTCTCTTGTGGCCGGAATTTCCTTGTTTTAAATGGTGTACAGGTTGTGAGTGGGGAACCAGGGAAGTCACTGCTTATCTGCTTTAAGGACAAACAGATATTCAGTCTGAGATCTCTGAGGTACAAAGTTGGCAAGAATTAGAGTTGGGTGTGTGGTGAATGACACTTACAACAGAGGGGGTTTTATCTTGCTCTAAGTGTCAGACAGAGGGAGCATTTTACAGCTGCACGGATGACTGGGCTCCACTCCACCAGGGCTGTCTTCAGCACACTCCCCTCTTCCTCCTGTTCCTCGCTTGCGAATGCTCACTGAGGCCGCTTCAGTGTCCCCTCTCCCACCAGGAATATTAATTGTTCTCTCTCCAGGGCCCCCCTGAAGCCACTTGAAAACGCAGCAGGTACCGACCACACAGGTTGTAAACTCACTGAGGATCAGTTCTTTGTCTCCTGTCTCTGTGTCCCCAGCTTAGCACATGCATGAGTTGTCAGTGGTCAGTTCTGTGGGTTCTGCCGTGTGTCAGGTGCCCCTCTTGCGTGATGTTCACAGTGAGGAAACTTAGGGAAGTTAATTTGCACAGAATCACAGCGATAATATCACATGGCCAGGACTTTGAGAGTCATGTACTTACTCTGAGGTTACAAAAAACCCGATGGAATCCAGCCTAAACTCAGTTAAAAATCCAGTTAATCCAATTGGAATCTCTAAACTATAGGAATATTTTTTTAAAACCTTTCACATTAATACAAGTGTTTGCAGTCTCTGGACAGCTAGCACTGTATTTTCTACCAGTTAATCAAAATACCCAGTGCCTGGCATAATTACTGAGTTTTCAAGTTCCAATAAATTATTAAGCGAGCTTTATATTGCAAATTGTGCTTCCCGGTACAATTTATTTCTCCAGTCTGTCTGCAGTGTGTGTGCTGTGCACATTTTTCTTCATGTCTTCGAGCAAACAATATTCATTTAGTATTTGCCTTTTTGAAAAACCAATATTTGTAGAGTTTCTGTAAGTGAAAGCAACATTCCTGAAGTATGGTCGAAATAGTAGCTGTAGGGGGTACAAAATCATGGTAACTTATCGCTTTGCTGTTGGACATCATGAGCTTGAGTTTCCAACAGAAACGTATCCTTTCAGGCTTGTGGACTCTACAAAGCCCACGTTATGCAGCCTTGGTACAAATAAGATAGCTGCATTAGCAAATTCAAAATAGGCACTTTTTTTTTTTTTTTGCATGAAATAAACATCATCAGGTCCAGGTAGAGCAAAAAACACTTAACCAACTTAAGATCTGCCACCTCTGCACATTCATTTGGACAACGGTTGGCTCTTGGGATCCATGTTTCAAGAGTTCACTAGAGAATAGATCTCACCAACCCTGCCCCCTGTGTGCACTTGCTGAGATTCTCTTAATTATTTACTTCTTTTTGTAGTTTCCTCCCCCAAGAACTTGAGCTCTCCCAGTGCTCTGCAGCCCCACCAGTTAGAACAGCCTGGCACTGGTAGGTGCCCAATAAGCATCACTGATTGAATCAGTGGGCACATCACCTGTCCCCCTTTCCAAGGCATGTTGTTTCTGAGACGTATGGTTTGTGTGCATTGGGGGGTTTCTTCCTCACACAAATTATAGGAGATAGAGGTGCCACTTTTTACCTCAGATCTAGGATACTGGGGTTGAGAGTTGAGAAGTCTTTCAAACCCTGTGTGCCCACATGTTAGCATTTCTGGATTTGCTGCCAGGAGGAAGAGGGCTCTCAAATGTGGGATGAAATCAGACAACTCAAGCTGAGTACAAGTACAGTGCAAGAGTGGAATCAGCAAAAACAAAGCTTAGTTTTTAACATGGGGCCATAGAGCTTTTTAGAGTTTGGGGGAAAAAGGAACATCTCCAATTTCACGAAAAGACAAGACCACCGCACGAACGGTAACTGTGAGGACTATTACATGAAAAGCTGCGAAGTGTTATCCATCCTTTGAATTGGTGTATTAAAATCTTAACCCACCGCTTAAAACATCATTGTTTTAACTGTTAAGCTGCTAACACCACATGCATGGCTGTTCCCGGGCCGCCACCAGAAAATGGGCTGTGCTCCATCTGCCTACCTCCGCCCAGGCTGTCTCAGGCAGACCATGGAATAAAAACAGGATATTGCTCTATCGCCTGGCCACTTTAGAAGAACCAATCATTTTATCAAAAACAAATGACAGATGAGATTTGAATTACCTAGTTTAGACTATTTGCAAATAAGGATGCCTTCTTTCAGGCACGAGCATGGGATGTGTTTTCCAAATAAGCACAGATCCACCAGTAAGATGCTTCCTCACTCCTGCATCCTAGCATCCCATTCCCTCGCTCTCTTCCTCAGAGTCTGCTCGGTGCTCCAGATCCATGACTGGACCCAAAGGAGAGTGGCTCAGGGCAGCTGTGCTAAACTCTGCCAAGTGACTAATGTGCATCTCAGTAGAAACCCCTATAGCCCCAGGTCTGTAGTTAACACTTGGATTGGTGTAGCTTTAAATAGCACTGCTGCTAGCTGTTTCATCTGGGATCAAAACAAGAGAGTGGAAGAAAAGAAGAAAACAAATGCAAGATCTACTTCTGTGAGCCTGACCAGGGAGATCAGCTTGACCAAGGGCATGATTGTGTCTTAAATAATCTTTATAGGAACGGAAGCCGTTTAAAAAAATCACCTCAGGAAATATTCGAGTTAATATAGGTAATTATTTTCTGCTTAATTAAAATTTCCCCGTCAGCACAACTTGCAATTGGAGGGCTTAAAATGCCAATTTCAAAACCTTTACCTGTTGACCAAGGGCCTGCAAACTACAGCCTCGGGCCAAGTCCAGCATGCTCCCTGTTTTCATAAATAATGTTTCACTGGGACACAGCCACACCACCCATACTTCAGAGTTGTGTGTGGCGCCTTCACACTACGACAGCCAACTTGGGTATTTGCGACAGAATGTATGGCCTGCAAAGGAAATATTTACTGTCTCACCCTTAATGGGAAAAACTTGCAACCCCTGCCTTTTTTTTTTAAAATTGAAATATAGTTGATTTACAATATTGTGTTAGTTTTTGGTGTACAGCAAAGTGATTCATTTATATATTTTAAGGTTATTTTCCGTTATAGGTTATTACAAGATATTGCATATAGTTTTCTGTGCTATATAGTAAATCCTTGTTGCTTATCTATTTTATGTGTAGTAGTTCGTATCTGCTAATCCCATACTCCTCATTTATACCCCCTCCCCTTCCCCTTTGGTAACCGTAAGTTTTTCTATGTCTATGAGTCTTTCTGTTTTGTATATAGGTTCATTTGTATTATTTTTTAGATTCCACGTGTAAGTGATATCATGTAATGTTTGTCTTTCTCTGTCTGACTTACTTGGCTCAGTATGCTATTCTCTAGGTCCATCTGGGCTGCTGCAAATGTTACCAGAGTGGGACCCCCTTCTGAGGCCCGAGAGTGTGCTCTCGTATAACACTAGGAAGTGAATTGTCAGAGGAGACACACGGACTGACAAAGCAAAAGACTTTATTGAGAAGGGCCGCCTGGGTGAAGAACAGCAGGGTAAGGAAACCCAGGAGAACTGCTCTGCCATGTGACTTGCAGTCTCAGGTTTTATGGTAATGGGGTTAGTTTCTGGGTTGTTTCTAGCCAATCATCTTCCTCGTGCCCATATGTGGTCTGGCTCAAGGTCCTTCCTGGTGGCATGTGCATCTCTCAGCCAAGATGGATTCCATTGTGAGGGTTTCTAGGAATTTGGCAGGTCATATTATGGACTGGCATCTCCTCCCTCCTATTGGCCCCTCCTGAATTCTCCTGGTTAGTTTTTGGTGGCAGCACCGAGTTCTTTATCAGGACCTCCTGTTGTGAGACAACTCAGAGCAGTTATTATTGTGCCTGGCCAAGGTGGGTGGTTTCAGTCAACAGTTTCCTAACACAAATGGCAATATTTCATTCTTTTTTATGGCTGAGTAGTATTCTGTTGTATATACATATACACCACATATTCTTAAACCAATCGTCTGTTGATGGGCGCTTGGGTTATTTCCATGTCTTGACTATTGTAAATAGTGCTGCTATGAATGTTGGAGTGGATGTATCTTTTCAAATTAGAGTTTTTATCTTTTCTGGGTATATGCCCAGGAGTGGGATTGCTGGATCAAAATAAGCTCTATTTTTAGTTTTTTGAGAAACCTGCATACTGTTTTCCATAGTGGCTGCACCGATTTACATCCCCACCAACAGTGCAGGAGGGTTCCCTTTTCTGCACATCCACTTCAGCATTTATTATTTGTAGACTTTTTGATAATAGCCATTCTGACTGGTGTGAGGTGCTGCCTCATTGTAGTTTTGCTATGAATTTTTCTAAAAATTAGCGACGTTGAGCATATTTTCATGTGCCTGTTGACCAAGGGTCTGAAAACTACAGCCTCAGGCCAAAGCCAGCATGCTCCCTGTTTTCGTAAATAATGTCCATTATTTACGAAATAAATAACTATTCTGCCCATTTTTTTGATTGGGTTTCTTGTTGTCGTTGAGTTGTATGAGCTGATTGTATATTTTGGATATTAACACATTGTCAGTTGCATCATTTGCAAATATTCTCTCCCATTCTGTAGGTTGTCTTTTCATTCTATTGATGGTTTCCTTTGTTGTGCAAAAGATTGGGTCCCATTGGTTTATTTTTCTTTTTATTTCTTTTGCCTTGAGAGACTGATCTAAGAAAATACTGCTATGATTTATGTCCAAGGATGTTTTTCCTATGTTCTCTTCACAACCCCTGTTTGTGGTAATTACACAGAAGCAGATCTCTACCCTTCTAATGCAGGGAGGGCTCACTGAACTGTGTGCACGCCTCTAGAACAGTGGTTCTTCTCCTTGGCCTCACATGCCCTGAGGAGCATTTTTTTTTAAAACAGACCAGTGGAACCAATCTCTGGGGGTGGGTCCATATTGGCATCTGTTAAAGCTCCAAGGTAGAGAACCACTGCTCTAGGGAAAAAAGAGAGGGAGGGAGGGAGAGAGGGAAAGAAAGAAAGGAAGAAAAGACTGAATGGTTCTAACGCTCATGACGTCACCATGATGTACCTCAGTGGCTGTCAACCCTCACTTCACTCTGGAATCACTGGAGAGTTAAAGAAAAAACCCAGTCTTCTTCCTCCTTCTCCATTCTCCATTCAGGCCTAAAGCCACTAGCTGACCACACTGTGGTTGGGAGTGGCTGTGGGGTGTGAGTTGGGGTGGGAGAACTGTGGTGGGCCAGAGTAGGCTGAGAAGGACACCTCTGCAGACTTAGGGACAACTTGATTTGGGAGTTAGGGCCTTAGCAAGGTGTCCACACAGGGGAAGACATGCAGTGGAGTTGGGAGATTGGTTACGTATTGGAGGTTAATTAAATGAGTGAAAATATTAAGGCTAGTGGAAGCCAGGTTTCTTACAATTGGAGGAGGGAGTTATAATTGCAAAAAGGGACAAAAACTAGACTCCACTCTGTGGTGGTAGATTGGAATTGGATGTATCAATGTGGGGAAAAAATATATATATAAAAATTTGGACAGATGTGTCTGTGTGTGTATGTCTGTACACACATACATACACATGTATACACATAAACATATATATGCATACATATAGTCCCTAGCTTTGTCCACTGAGAGGGCCTGGGAACAGTAATGCCCCAGTACCAATGAGCATACTTATCACTCAGATCTTGGCTTCTAAATACCATTTTCCACTGAAAGGAACCAAGATTCTTTAGAGAAATGTCTGCTTCCATGACTAGGGGTTGGGAAAGTACATGATGAGCCTGAAACACTTTGTTGTGAAAGTGTTCAGAGAATGATGGGGACCTGTCAAAGGAGGCAGAAGCCAGCTTGAATGGGCTCCCATTGCCACATCAGGGACAATCTGAACATCCAAGTTAATACTGATGGTAAAAGATTACAACCATTGAATAAACCAGGAAACCACAAGTTGATATTGATATAAATTTAAAAATGAATTAATGGAAAGTGATGAAGAATAGGCCATTTACACAGTTTCTAAATACCTGCCTACAAATGCTTATTAATTACAAAAGGAGGGCAAATGGTTGACTGTGGTGAAGCCTGGCAACTACTCCTTTGATCAAGTGATCAAAGTGAACAACATCAGTTTGGGACAAATCGAAATCAAGCGCCACTGATAGGATGTAATGAGAAAAGCACATCTCTTCTGTGATATTCCTGCCAAAGGTGCGTGACCTGAATTTAATCATGAAAATATATCAGACAAACCAAATCTAGATATATTCTACAAAATCTTCATGTGTCAAGGTCATGGGAGGTAAGGAAAGCTGATGATTATTCTAAACTAAAAGAGACCAAAGAGAATTGATGACTAGATCCAATGCTTGATCCTGATCTGGATCCTTTTGCTATGAAGGACATTGTCAGAACAGTGAGTCTTCCTTTTTTTTTTTTTTGTACATCTTGATTGGAGTATAATTGCTTCACAATACTGTGTTAGTTTCTGTTGTACAACAAAGTGAATCAGCCGTATGCATACATATATCCCCGTATCCCCTCCCCCTTGAGCCTCCCTCTCACCCTCCCTCTCCCACCCCTCTAGGTCATTGCAAAGCACTGAGCTGATGTCCCTGTGCTGTCGCTGCTTCCCACTAGCCATTTTACATTTGGTAGTGTATATATGTCGATGCTATTCTCACTTTGCTCCAGCTTCCCCCTCCCCACCATGTCCTCAACTCTGTTCTCTATGTCTGTGTCTTTATTCCTGCCCTGCCACTAGGCTCATCAGTACCTTTTTAATTTTTTTTAGATTCCATATGTATGTGTTAGCATACAGTATTTGTTTTTCTCTTTCTGACTTACTTCACTCTGTATGACAGACTCTAGGTCCATCCACCTCACTACAAATAACTCCATTTCGTTTCTTTCTATGGCTAATAGTCCATTGTATATATGTGCCACATCTTCTTTATCCATTCATCTGTTGGTGGACACTTAGGTTGCTTCCATGTCCTGGCTATTATAAACAGTGTTGCAATGAACATTGTGGTACATGTCTCTTTTTGAATTATGGTTTTCTCAGGGTATACGCCCAGTAGTGGGATTGCTGGATCATATGGTAGTTCTATTTTTAGTTTTTTAAGGAACTTCCATACTGTTCTCCATAGTGGCTGTATCAATTTACATTCCCACCAACAGTGCAAAAGGGTTCCCTTTTCTCCACACCCTCTCCAGGTGTGTGTTTGTAGATTTTTTGATGGTGGCCATTCTGACTGGTGTGAGGTGATACCTCACTGTAGTTTTTGTGTGTGTGTGTGTGTGTGGTACGCGGGCCTCTCACCGTCACGGCATCTCCCGCTGCGGAACACAGGCTCCGGACGCGCAGGCTCAGCGGCCATGGCTTACGGGCCCAACAGCTCCGCGGCACGCGGGATCCTCCCGGACCAGGGCACAAACCCGCGTCCCCTGCATTGGCAGGCGGACTCTCAACCACTGTGCCACCAGGGAAGCCCCCCTCACTGTAGTTTTGATTTGCATTTCTCTAAGAATTCATGATGTTGAGCATCTTTCCATGTGCTTCTTGGCCATCTGTATGTCTTCTTTGGTGAGATGTCTATTTAGGTCTTCAGCCCATTTTTTAACTGGGTTGTTTATTTTTTTGATATTGAGCTCCATGAGCTGTTTGTATATTTTGGAGATTAATGCTTTGTCTGTTGTTTCATTTGCAAATATTTTCTCCCATTCTGAGGGTTGTCTTTTTGTCTCATTTATGGTTTCCTTTGCTGTGCAAAAGCTTTTACGTCATTAGGTCCCATTTGTTTATTTTTGTTTTTATTTTCATTACTCTAGGAGGTGGGTCAAAAAAGATCTTGCTGTGGTTTATGTCAAAGAGTGTTTTTCCTATGTTTTCCTCTAAGAGTTTTACAGTGTCTGATCTTACATTTAGGTCTTTCATCCATTTGGAGTTTATTTTTGTGTATGCTGTTAGGGAGTGTTCTAATTTCATTCTTTTACATGTAGCTGTCCAGTTTTCCCAGCACCACTTACTGAAGAGGCTGTCTTTTTTCCATTGTATGTTCTTGCCTCCTTTGTCATAAATTAGGTGACTATATATGTGTGCGTTTATCTCTGGGCTTTCTATCCTGAACCATTGATCTATATTTCTGTTTTTGTGCCAGTACTATACTGTCTTGATTACTGTAGCTTTGTAGTATAGTTTGAAGTCAGGGAGCCTGATTCCTCCAGCTCTGTTTTTCTTTTTCAAGATTGCTTTGGCACTGTAACACTGCACATGTGTCACTTTTACATCACCACCATCCAAAGGGCAGACATCATTCAAGACTCACAATAGCCAAAATAGCCAAAGTAAGTGAGTCTTGAATGATGTCTGCCCTTTGGATGGTGGCGATATAAAAGTGACACACGTGCAGTGTTACAGTTTCACTACATGAATATCCCAAGTTTGATGGTTGTATTGTATAAGGGAAGTGTGCTAGCACTGCTCTTCAAGTCTGAATGTATATTCAAATCTCCTGGGGATCTTTTTAAAATGCAGATTCTGATTCAGCGGGTCTCAGTGGGGCCTGAGATTCTGTCAGTCTAACTAGCTCCCAGGCGACACCCATGCTGCTGGCCCAGCGACCGCACTCAAAGTAGCAAGGGTCTAGGAAACCCATGGAGGACATTCACTCTTTGCCTCTTAAACATCCACCTTCCCCCTTCTTTTGGTTCCAGACTCTGGTTTTCCTTTGGGGATCATTCCCTGCCTGCTTTCTGTGCACCTGTTTTGGGTCAGCTTGTCCTCAAGGCTCAGGCATGAAGCATGTGACCTGGGCCTGCTCCATCCCATACTGAGCCACTGTGGAAGGTTCCAGGTTGGTTCTGAGACTCAGCCAGGGCCAGTGAGATGCAACTGTAAGAGTCCTGGCTGAGCTGGCACAGTGTCTATAAACCTCTTCATCTTCTGGAGCCTTCCTTGGCTTCCAAGCCTCACAGTGGCTCAGACTTGCCTTCTGCCCACTAACTCCTAAAGGCCTCGAAGGCCTTTCTGACCCCACATGACTCCACCACATAGTAGCCCTGTGACCTTACTTAGCAGACAATTACTCTGTGCCTCTCTTTCTTCATCTATAAAACAGGATACTGTCCACCACAAAGGGTTGTTTTAACAGAGAAATTAATGACGTGATCCAAATAAATAAAGTGTTTTGCCCTGAACCTGGTGTGGAGCAATTGCTCAGTAAATATTTAATTGTTCAGTTTGGCTTTTGGAGCCCATTACCTCACCCAGAAAGAAGGGATGGTACCTCGCTGGTATGTTTTAGGTCCTTTTCTATACTGAGAATGGCTCAACAGAGTTTGAGGACCCTGGAAGATGAAGCCAAATATTCCACTAACTATTATGTTGTTGTTTCCGCATAGCCTAACTACTCGATTCATACCTAATTTGCTCCTGTCTTGTATTAGTTGCCTATGCAAATACATATCAAAAGGAAATAAATTAGCGACACTGTAGGTGTCCCCAAGTATGGTTTTCAGATTCCCAGTAAATCGCAAGCTCTGGCCGGGGATCAGAAATATCTTTCGACTGTCTTTATTCTACTGCCATCCTGTGGCCAGCCTGTGCCACTGCAGCACTGTGGACAGGATGTAGCTGAGCTTTGTGTTCTCACGGTCCTCTTTGTGCCTGGGAAGGGTCTCCTTGGGAGAAAGTGCAGTGGAAGGGCCTTCTCGAGTCCCCCACCGGCGGGCAGGAGTCTGGGCGTGAATCACCAGTCCTGACTTGACTTCTGTTTGATGAACTTTAAGGACATATAGTACAGGACCATGAAGCCACCACTGATGCCTATGATGAAGAGGTAGATGGCGTAGAGAGGGTATGAGCCCAGGCCCATGGCGTTGAGGATCTGGGGACAAGAGACATCAGTGAGCTCATTAAGAACATGCTCAGACGGCTGCCATCTCTTTAGCGTCCAAAGCCTTGGCTCCTTACCATGTCTCCCGGGATAGGGATGGTGATGTTGCCAGCTGCCAGGTGATACGTGTGCCCACCAAACTGGATCTGCATCAGCCCTTCAAAACACCATCGGAGGAAGGACATCTTGGAAATCCACGCGGGCACTGGAGGCGGTGAGAGTCACATTACTCACACAGTCTAATCATCTGCTCCCTGGGAAGTAAGCCTGGAGAGTGGCCATGGTGGCTCTGACCCAAGGACAGCAAGTCCCCTGAGGGAGCAAGGAGGGGTGGGGGTGAGAACAAAAGGGTGAACGGGCAGAGGGGAAGCTCGGGACATGGACTGGGGCAGAGGGACCTAGTGGCTGCAGGATCACCGCACGTTTGACCCATAATAACCCCAGAGAGTGTCAGGTGTCAGGTGTCCAGCATGTGCTCAGCTTCACACAGCTTACGGACTGGGGAGACTCAGCAGCCCCAAGCCAGAGATTACTGAGTCTGCACCCTGACCCTGCGGAGGCATCACGGTTCAGGGAGGAGGAGGAGGAAGGAACCCTGATCGCACAGGACAGGAAAGGCCTGTGGATGGGAGCGGGTGGCATTCCTATAGAGAAGGGATGCACAGGCTCCATCGTGAGAGCATGGAGTGTCCTGGGGGCTTCAGAAGAGCTGGGGGAGGCAGCAGGGAATGAGCAGCCCCAGGAACACTCGGGGAAAGCAGTGGCTGGATCTGCACCTTAGGAAGCTCGCGCTGCATGGATGAGGGTTGAGAGGGGACATGGAGGAACCAGGGTCACAGATACCGGCCTATCACAGTGGCCCACGATGGGCTGATGGGGCCAGGGTTGGGGGGTAAGGCAAGAGGACACTTCAGAAAGACACAGGAGGCAGAACTGACTTGGCTCACTGGTGACGTGGAGGGTGAGGGAGAGTCAAGGGTGGGCCCTGGGTGTCAGCCGGGCTGTATGAGAAGGTGTCATCTGCACCACGCCCCACTCCCCCTGTGTGGAGCCACTCCCTTGGCACCTGCTCCCAGAAGTCGGACCTAAGGGTTGAGCTCTCATCTCCAGGGGAAAGCAGGCCAATCCAGCCACAGAAGGCCTCAAGAAGCTTGACCAGGTGAGGGGAGCAGGCCTCACCTGTCCACAGGTTGTCCAAGCTTATCATGAAGCCCCCAGTGAGGTAGAAGGAGTTGTAGAGAGCGTTGCCGAAGAAGGAGGACATGTGGAAGGTGGGGAACAGGGCGGCGGTGGCCATGGCCATGGTTCTGCAGCAGAAGACCACCAGCCATACCAGCAGGAAGTGCAGCAGGAAGGGCTCGGGGCCCGGGCGCAGGTTGGCCAGCCAGTAGGTAGGCATCCCATAGATGATGATGTAGATACAGTGCTCGGGAAGCTCCCCTAGGATCTGCGAAGGACAGACCTTGCAAGGATGTGGAGCCAATGCCTTCATCTGCTACTGTTCTTTAAATGTTCAAAAGTAGCAGCCCCCAGTGACACCAACCTTCCCTCCTGGTGGTTTGATGGGGGTTGCAGCACGGAGGGCTGGTGGGCGTGGGTGTGTGGGACTCTCAAGCATGAGCTCACTGCTGGCTTCCCCCTGCAGATGTCATGTGCTCCCTCTGGGGCAGTTCAGAGCTCCTAAGACCTGGTTTCAAGTCCCCACCCTGCCTGCCCAGACCTGATAGCTGTGTGGCCTTGAGACAGCCACATAACCTCTCTGAGCCTCTGCTTCCTTGAAATGAGGACAGTCACACCTGCTTGACCCACTTCCCAGGGACATGGTGAGACTGGAGAGGTGAAGTATGCTAGATGTTTCCCACCTCTTCTTTGTTAGGTTTCTGAGGACCAGAAAAACGTCATTCCTGGTCCATAGTCCTGGCCTTGTAGTAAATGTTTAAACAATATCAAGTCTCTGAAACTCCCCAGAGCAACGTGGCATTTGTAACCACAGATGATGCATGGCCCCACAGTTCAGCAAAACGCTTCCCTGTAACTTCTGTACAACGTGGAGCAGCTTTTTCTGCTCCTCCTCCTACCCAGGGTGGCCACTCACTCTCAGGCCTGACCAGTCACCTTGGCAAAGAAATACGGCTCCGCAGTGTACAGCCCATCTTCTAGTTCATAGTAAAGCAGCGCCCTCTCTGAGTGACCTAGAAAGGGGAGAAAAGGAGAATGAAAAAGTGAAATTAATTTACAGTGTCTCTGTTTCTGAGTCTCTCTTAGTACAATTAAAAATAGTTTTACTGCCTCAATGTCATGTATTTTTTTTAAAAAACAGGCAATTTTAGATCCTAATTTAGATGTTTGTAATTCTGTGAGTTCTGCATTGCTGTCAGTATAACTCCTGCTAGGACAGGAATGCCTCAGACTCCTTGGTAATTTGTTCTCATTTGCATACTAATACTAATGTTCTAACTTGAAAAACAACCATCATCTTTTATTTCACAGTCAGGGTGAAATTATTCAGTAAACCCGTCTTCTCCAGGAGCTCAGAGGAACTCAGGCCGGCCCTGGACTAGCTCATTGCATGGCCGACGCTGCTCCACGTGTGGGTCATGGAGAGCAGGCCACACTCACATTTGGCAATGACATCCAGGATCACGTTGAAAGGGACGAGAGCTCCGATCATGAACAAGACGGCCACCGTGTCCATGAAGGAGAGCTTGACGGCTCCATGGCCATAGTAGAGGAACCCGATGATCAGGGACATCAAGCAGGCCTCTGCCCCGTGGATGAGGAGGGCTGGCAGGTCTCGGAAGTCATTGGAAATCTGACGACTTAAAAAACAGAATAAAGATGTGCCAAGGGACAATAGGCACCAGCACTGTGACCTTGGCAATGTCCTTGAATCTCCGTAAGGCTCATTTTTCTCCTCTGTACAGTGGGGAGGGCAGTGCCCACCTCACAGTTACTGTGAGGGATCAAACGAGAAAATCGATGAACGCATCTGTCTCACAGTAGGTACTCAGTCAATGATTGTGACTTTTATCACCACTGTATCACCTTGCTATTTTATTTAAAGAGTTATCCTGAGGAAATAACCAATCAAGAGCGTAAAGGTGTATGTACAAGGATGTTTGTCATAGAGTTACTTGTAATAGCAAATGACTGAAGGTAATCTGACCATCAATATGGACTTAATGGGTAAATGAATTATGGCTAGATTTGGAAACCCTGAGGAAGACCTAACCAGATGAGAGGCAGAGGCGCTATTCTAAGGCGGGGGGGAAAAAAGGTTACGGAACAACACGTGTGATCCCATTTATGTATTAAAACGGTTATGTGCATGGAAACATCTTAGACTCACACCAAACACTCAGGTCTGGTTTTCTCTGAGGGCCGGTGGATCAAGGAACCTTCCCTTTCTACTTGAGGGTCTCCTGTGTCAACTGAATTTTTCATAGTCATTCTGGGTGATTTCTACGAGCATCTGGCTATCAAGGAAATTTTGATTTTGTTTAAATAATCAAAGTAAGAGGAATGCTCTGTAGCACATGGAGGGCTGGTGCTGGTTTTTTCCAAATGATTCTGCCTCTTCAAATTCAAATTCCTCTTTCAAATTCACTTTAGATCCAAAGGGCTTAATTTGATACAACAAAGACTTTTGGGGAGTGTGTGTGTGTGTGTGTGTGTGTGATGAAATGGTAATTACCGGATCAGCATGTCAAACTGCTGTAGGGGGCCAGGCAGCTTAGTGGGAGGCTGTAAGGGGTTGGTGTCCCTCGGGGAAGCTGGGCTGTCAGGAGACAGAGAGTGTCATGGGGGCTTGGGGGCGGCCAACTTTTGCAGGGCGCTCTTCACGCAGGGCCACCTGGCTGCCTTACCTCTGCACGTAAGTGCCCACACCCTGCTCCCTTGACTCCACTGTCCACAGAAAGTCATCGAAGCCACGTATTCTTTCTTGAAACAAGGCTGCAAGGGACTGAGCCTTCTCCCTGGTGGCCACTTCCTGCTCTTGGCTTCGCCTGTCGATGCTGGTCAAGTCCACTGTAAGCAGAGGGCGACCCGGGCCCCGCAGGTGCTCACAGCCCATGACACTGGTC
Organism: Aethalodelphis obliquidens; assembly: GCF_003676395.1. NCBI lineage: Eukaryota > Metazoa > Chordata > Mammalia > Artiodactyla > Delphinidae > Aethalodelphis > Aethalodelphis obliquidens. Next base: position 8,315,435 of record NW_020837956.1, read on the forward strand.
AGCCCCCGGGGCCCCCGGGACATGATCCCCACCTTCTGAGAGTGGACCATGAAGTGACGGTCAGAGCAGAGAGAGGCAGAGAGCTGCCCAGGACTGTCCCCGATGTCTACAGAGAGCCTTCCTCGGGAGAAGGGCCAGTGAACACTGGCACTGGTCCCACCAAGCAGGCTTATTATGGGGACATCCCCAGGACAGAGAAGGAGGCTTTGGGCTTTTGGAGCCCAAGGCCACAGCACAGTTATGCCCTGGCTCTAACTCCAGCCGTCCAAGAAGCTTGTGATGAGGACTCAGCCTCCCGGGCGTGCCCACCATGGGGAGAAGGCAGGCTGGCCACGGGGAGGCTGAGCAGTCTGGCTCCCAGCAGCTCTAGTTCTCAATGCAAATTAGTCATTTTGGCTTCCCAAGCAGCCTGCCCAAAAGGGAAGAATGTTTTGGCTGGAGGGTGCCAGGGTCTGGCCAAATATTAAGTGTAATTCTCAGTGTCCCGGGAGGAGGGAGCCAGCACGACCAGCTGGAGAACAGGCTGGGCCGCACGCACCTCCATGTCACCCCCGCTGGTAGCACCTGGTAGCCCCAGACCACAGCCCTCCTCTCCTGGGGCCCCTGAAATGCCAGAAGGGCACACCCGCCAGTCACAGCCAGGGCCTTCCTAGGCCTCTCCTCCCTCCATCCCCCCCTTGGTCAGGGGATCCCTCTTAACCTCTCTGCCCCTTCCCTCCTCCCATTTTCATGACACATCTCAAGGCGGGATAACGTCTCGGAGAGGCCTTGTAAACCATGAAAGGTCCCTTCAGTGTGTGGGGCCCTAGCTTCAAACGCCAGATTCTCTGCCAGACCGTGGGGCCCGGATCCGTGAGGGCCATCTGCCCCAGGGTTTGTGGGCAAGAGCTCCCCCCGCCACCCAAAAATGATAATAATATAAAATTAAGAAAAAGAAAATTTGTTTTTTCAGATCTGGGCACCTGACTTCTGGTAACTTCTCTCTAGGGCTACAGCATATTGTTCCCAAAGGCCAGGCTGGCAGGTGCCCTCTACCCCCTTATCTGGGGGTGACCAGCCAGAGGATGACACACTGGCAGGAAGCCAAACTGGCACGTGGGCACAGGGAGGGAGGGTGACCTCTAGGTGAGTTCACACAGTGGCAGTGAGTGCAGAGGGCGAGGGCTGGTGGGCCAGAGAGAGTGGCCTGTCCTCCTAGGGGAGAGTTGGAGGGTAGATGCCGGGAGGAAGGTGTGGGCAGCAGGGCCTGGAGTCTGGGAGGGGCTGGGCTGGGAGGTGGGAGGCCCAGTTCTGCCGCCTGATTATAAGGACTCCAGTTTTCTCATCTATAAGGACGAAGATGACCGTGGCATGGCAGGGCTGTGAGGGTCAAAGGGACACCCTCTGGTGCTTGGCACCTGTGGGCACAGTGTCTGCCCTCAAGGAGCTGGTCCTTGTCATCATGTTTACTGGGGAGGCCCTTGCTACACCAGGCCATCCTGGGAGGAAGGCTGGGCTCCAGGTGACCTATGTTTGGGACAAGCCCCAGCTGCTGCTTCCCCAGCCCTGGTACAACCACGCAGCCTGTCCGGCAGCCACAGCATTCCTCAGCACTCAGGATCCAGGCACCTGCTTTCAGGGTGGGCACCTGGAAAGGCAACTGTCCCCACAAGAATTGAGGGCCATATGCTGAGGCCTCAGGACCCCAAGCAGAAAGGCATCTCTGGTGCTGACTGCAATTTTCATACCTAGAGATTCATTGGCCAAGACCACCAAAAAGCCTGAGCTGGCCTGGGCCCTGGGTCCCCCTCCACCACCCAGAGCCTCTGGGCTCCCTGCCTTTGTGGGGGAACCAGGGCACGGCTTTAAGATTTCCTGGTGGTTTCCGACCTCTAATATCCTGTTTCCCTACAGAATCTGAATGAAGACCACAGTTCCAGAAATGGATCCAAACTCTCTTGGATTATATCTCCTCCGGTTTGGAGCTCTCCGAAGGTTCTTATCTGTCATGCACACAAGGGTGGCTATGTCAGAAGCTGCTTTCTTCAGGCCCCCATTCCTAGCATTTGATGCTTGGCAAACTGAAGCCTGTAATACACCCCATCTGCCCCCCTGTCTCCATGCTCGGTCCTGTTCTCCTGAAGCTTCTGAGAGTTTCTCTCCTGGCGGGGTTCGGGGTGTAGGGGAGCCCTGTTCCTTGCCTCTGGCCTGGCTGGCTCACCATAGTAGTCGGCAGGGTTGCTGTAGCGGGGACAGGGGTGGCCGGCTGCCGTGAAATACTGGACCATGTGCTGGGCTGCCCCCAAGTAGATGGTGGTCCCGGACGTCATCAGGAGGACCAAATCAAACAGCCTGAAGATATCGGAGCGAGGCTGGTGGATGGAGAGGAGCACCAGCCTGTTGCCTTTGGCCAGCCTGGACAGGGTTTTCACCAGGTTGTGGGCCGTGAAGCTGTCGAGGCCAGAGGTGGGTTCATCCAGGATGAGGATTCCTTCCCAACAAAGAGAAGCCTGGTTAAGGGGCAGGGCTCCGGCTGGACCGGATTAAGCCAGGCGGGCGGTGCAGGCCCCTGCTGCCTCACCTGGGTTCCACAGCAGCTGCACTGCGATACTGACTCTGCGCCGCTCGCCCCCGGACACGCCCCGCACGTAGGAGTTACCCATGAGCGTGTTGGCGCATTGGCGCAGCCGCAGCTCCGCGATCACGTCGTCCACCTGGGAGGCAGGGGCCTGCGGGTTTAGGAGGGCTGCGCCGGCCTGCTCGCGGCCTGGCCTGTGGCGACCCACAGTGGAAAGACGCCTGGGTTTACGGCGCCAGCCTTCATTTCCCCGATTCAACGTTTGTTCCCTGATTCTTTCCACACATCCAGAGCAGCTCCCATGTGCCGAGCACAGCACCACTTACTGGGAACGTGGCCATGCCCTGGCTTTCTGCCCGCACGGAGAACCGGAAAACAAGTGAGCAAATATTCATCACACATTTGGGGCTGAGATGGGACTTTCAAGGAAAACGGGGGATGGAGGGGCAGGGCTGAGCGCACGGTGGACGTTTTCGGACGGACAGATGGTGAGCTGGGTCGCTCAAACTTGACCTGTGGCCGGACCCTGAGGCAGGAAGTGAGGGACGGGGAGGGGAAGGGTGTTTTGGCTCCTTGGGGGTCACTGGGGTCTGTTAGTTACCCTTTTGTCACGCTGGGCCTGGGAGAAGTCTCTGGGCAGGCGCAGCTGGGCAACAAAAGCCAGGGTCTCGCGGACGGTCAAGTTGGGGAGCAGCTGATCGTGCTGTCGCACGTGAGCCACGCACTTCCTGACCAGCTGGGGCGTGCTGTGCTGCCCGTTGATCCAGATTTGGCCTGACTTAATCTTGCCGCCGTGGCCTCGCCCGGTGATCACATCCAGCAAAGAGGCTCTCCCACAGCCTGAGGAGCCACCAGAAGTATCCCTGAGAGCGGAGCTTCTGCGGGGGCCAGCCTGGAAGCCACTGCCGCCTGTGCGCTCTCCAGACTGCTCTGTCCTTGCAGATGTAACCAGCCCTCAGGGAAGGTGGCACAGCTCTCAGACCTGCCTGGGGCAGCCAACTTGAGCATCCTGGGGGGTGCGGGGTGTTCAGGCCACGTCGGCCTGTGGCTGCGTGACAGAAGGCTGGAGTCCTAGTTGCCGCATGACTGCCTATGCCTGGAGCGATGCCCCCCCCCCCCTTCCAAGCAAGGCTGGTGTTAATTGCACTGTGAAGCTTAACTATTTTTGCCTGGCAAACATGCCGGCAACATTTCATCATTCAAACATCATTTGGCTCAGAAGCTGGCGTTGTGGGAAGAACTAATTTTGGAGAATTAATAGGGTGTCTCTTAAAAATGCAAAATTGGAACGTATTTTCAGAAAGGGAGAAAAACAGAGAAGTAATAAATGTGGAAATGATTTTAAAACTACAGTACAGTGTGCCTATGGGTTCTGAATTTCTCTACACCCTCTGCACTCATTTTTCTCAGTAGTACCTTCCACTCTTAAAAAAAAAAAAGGATCCATGACACGCAAATTAACACCATCCACTTCTGAATGACATAGTGATTGCTATCAATTTGGGGACGTAAGTGTCAGATTGGATCAGCTTCCATGAGATTCCATGAGACTCTTTCTCTGGCAGCCACTTTAACTGTAAATGCAGATAGGGTTCAGGCTCTGAGAAGGCCTTCTTGCAAAGGTGCTGGGAATAGCGCAGTCCAATTCCCCCAGGTGGGGGTTTGGTTTCCTTATTGCAAACTCCTTTTGGAGGGCGAATTTTTCAAGTTGTTTTAAACAGGGAAAACTCCAATACACAGTGTAACAGCGCTTCCTTACCACAAGTCCAGGCCTTCCACAGGCAGCCCCCTGCCCCCAGTGCAACAAAGTTCCAGAGGCCTTCCCGGTGATCCGGCTGCTTACCTACTGGAGGTTCTCAGGGTGGAAGGGGACCTGTACGCTGCCTCCTGGGTGTACCTCATTCAAGGTCCCTGAGAACTTAGGTGGCAAAAAATAGCCAGGAGAGAAACCAGAGGGGAGGGCTCTGGCCCTGCTCCCGGCTCAGCCTCGGACATCATAGGGTCCAGGCTCTGGGAGCGCAGGGGACTTTGCTAACATTTACAGAGACCTTAGGATTCCCAGTCAGGGAGCAGGGTGACTACATTTCCTAGACAAAACCGTGGGAGGTGTGGGCAGCCTTTCCAGGGGAGGTTGCCAAGTATATTTGGGGAGATCCTCTGTGAACCAGGAGAAAACACCCACAGGCATTCAAGACCCTTATAAAATGGCTGGAATCTCCAAATCAGTAAATTAATTCGCCTTTGGCACTACTGCTGATTCTATAGAAGAAGCTAAAATGCCTGGGGGGCTGTTTTAATTAGTTTCACTTTACTGTTATAATTTTGGTGAGCGGAGTATAGATCACAGGTGGTATAATTGGTAAACCTTTCTAAGAAATCATTTAAATAATTTCAGCCAAGTAAACCTGCAGCTAAACCACACTGAGCCTAGAGTCGAAAGTTCTGGAGATGCTCAGTGTGATTCCTGCTTGGCCTCTCCCGACTGCCCTTTTCTTCAGCCGCAAATCAGGGTTGCTAACAGCTGCAGGACTGTGTGTGGCCAGGATTAACAATCATGACACTCAGCTTTGTGGAAGTGCCTAGTAAGGCCCATATGCCCCCTCGACTCTCAGTTCATGAGAAAAAGCAGGTATAACCAGAAAAGCCACCAGGTGTTACAGACAAAAACAAAATTGGCCTGTGAAGTTTGCACATTTTTCTTGTTTAGATCCGAATTGCAGGGGCAGGACCAGAAGTTGGCGAGACTTGATCTGTGGGAGTTGTTTCGGTTACAAAGTGCATTTGCACACATCGTCGCATTTGATCTTCGGTTAGACAATAAACAGAACTTTTCCGCATCAGAAGACTAAAGACTAAAATGTTCAAAAAGTTGAGTAATCTCTACTTCTGGAAATGATTAATTGAAAGGTATAAAGTGCTCCCTCTAACACTGTGTAAGGGAGAAATGCCTTGATCTGTGTTTAAAAAGAAAGAAAGAAAGAAACAGCAAACCCCAAATGGAGTCACCTGTCCTAAGCCCCACACCACCGGACTGAGACTTAATACCTAACTTAATTACAGTTTCAATCTCTCCCGGGAGTGGAATCTTAAACCAGCCCATCTGACATTACCTGGTAAGCACTGATAGACCCCTACTGTCCCCCAAAGGAAGGTGACCTTGCCTAACACAATCAGCCCTTTGCTAGAATAACTTCCTTGTCCTCCCTCCTTCTGCCTATAAAAGTCTTTCATTTCGTACAGCTCTCCAGTGCTACTTTCTGTCTGCCAGTTGGATTGCTGCCCAATTCATGACTCGTTGAATAAAGTCAGTAAGATCTTTAAAATTTAATCAGTTGAATTTGTTTCATCATCTGAGAACCAGGAGACCAGAGTTCTAGTTCTTGCTCTGCATTAAATGTATGTCCTTAGACATCATTCCTCTTTTCTAAACTTTGGTCTTCTCATCTGTCAGATGAAGGGGGAGTGGTATGGGGCAGGAAGATACTCTAGCAATATTGAGAACTAGGTAGTTTGAAAACCCTCCTCTAAAGATGCTTCCAGGCTGGTCAGGAGGAAGAAAGGTAGAATACAGTGGAAGGGAAAGAACTCTGTTCTCCAAGCCCCCTTCCAGTTCTGGCATTCTACACTTTTAAGTTTGGCCTGCAGAAGTGACTTTTTTTTTTTTTTTTTTTTGCGGTACGCAAGCCTCTCACTGTTGTGGCCTCTCCCGTTGCGGAGCACAGGCTCCGGATGCGCAGGCTCAGCGGCCATGGCTCACGGGCCTAGCTGCTCCGTGGCACGTGGGATCTTCCCGGACCGGGGCACGAACCCGTGTCCCCTGCATCGGCAGGCGGACTCTCAACCACTGCGCCACCAGGGAAGCCCAGAAGTGACTTTTTGAAGCACTCCAAAAATCTGGATCTTTGCAGATGGTTGAAGGTTGAGCTAAGACTTGGGGTATCTGAGAAGTGAATTGTGGCAGGGGCTGTGCCTACCCACTGTTTGACCAAAACAGGAATCTGATTCAGGGGGAGCAATCAATGAGTGCTTCCTGTGGTGGAGGAGTACCCTGGAAAGAATATTCAATTCCAAAGCTGCATGATGCTTTTGGAAAGGCCTTACCTTGATATTAATGAAGGACCAAAACTCTGACTGTAGCTGTAAGAGGCCCACTCATGATTCATAAGGGCAGTGACTGCCTGAGAGCAAGTAAATGGAGGAGCTGAGATTTGAACCCAGCTGTCAGACCCAGAACTTGTGCTCTTATCACTCTGCTATATTATTCTACTGGTCAGCAAAGCGTTCTGTAAAGAGCATCTGTTTGTTTGAGGGACCACTCTGCATCCCAGGAGAGAGAGAACCCATTGCCCAGCTATTTGCCCTTATTGGTACCTGAGCTCCCTATGACGGCCAGCATCTGTCCACTCCTCACTTTGAAGCTCAGATTCTGAATGCCTAGCTCACAAGAGTCCTTGTGAGATGTCCAGGGCATCCTGAAGTGAGACAGCTGCTTAAACCAAGGCACCTGGGAGGCTATGTCCACCTGTGGGGAGACATGAAAAGGTTCCTCAGAGAGCTTCACTTCTGTTCAGCTCCCTCCAGGAGACATCCTCCTGTTGATACAAAACAGGACTGAGGGGTCACCCACTCAGGTTCTACCAAACATGGAGGTGGACCCCACCATGCTGAGAACCCGAAGCTGCCATTTCCAAGTCTGAAGAGAAGACTTGGGAAGCATGTGTAATAGCAGAACAGAAATAAATACAAACATGGAGGGACTTCCTTGGTGGCCCAGTGGTTAAGAATTCTCCTGCCAATGCAGGGGACATGGGTTCGATCCCTGGTCTGGGAAGATCCCACATGCCGCAGAGCAGCAAAGCCCGTGAGCCACGACTACTGAGCCTGCATTCTAGAGCCCGCAAGCCACAACTACGGAAGCCCGCACACCTAGAGCCCATGCGCTGCAACAAGAAAAGCCACCGCAGTGAGAAGCCCGCGCACCACAACAAAGAGTAGCCCCTGCTCGCCGCAACTAGAGAAAGCCCGCGTGCAGCAACAAAGACCCAATGCAGCCTAAAAAAAAAATACACAACATAAAAATATTAAAAAAAAACACAACGTGGAGCAAAACAATGCTTTTATTTAATAGTAATTTACTAATAACTTACCGGGCATTTACTGTGTGCAAGGCATTGTATTCATCTGCTTATTATATCCATTATCATTCAGTCCTCATTGCAAACCTACTATAACGTATGTACTGTTATAATCCCTGTTTACAGATGAGGCTCAGAGCAGTGAAGTAACTTGCTCAAGGTCACACAGCTAGTAAGTGGCAGAGCAGAGAAAGGTTATGGTGGGGCTTGTCAGCTTGTTCTAACTCACTTCCCCAGAAGCCAGACTTGGGCCTCCGAGGTTTACCATCCCAGGTCTCAGCATGTTCTGCCTGGGCCACCTCGTATCTGGCCCTGGGGAGGCGTGGGAAATAGGGGTCCTAGAATCTGACCAGGAGATTCCTGACAGCCTCTGAAAGGGCAGCAGTCCTTGCACTCTGATATTTTATTAGCTCCAGGGAAGTACATTTTACAAAAAGAAAAAAAAAAAATATATATATACACACACACACACATATGTGTATATATATGTATGTAAAACTGATGAGATCTGAATAAAGTCTGTAGTTTGGTTAATCGTATTATATCATGGTTAATTTCTTAGTTTTGATCACTGTGCTATGGGTAAGCAAGATGTTAAAATTAGGGGAGGGTGGGCAAAGTGTATATGGGAACTCTGCACTATTTTTGCAACTTTTTCAAAAGTCTAAAATTATTTCAAAATATAAAGTTAAAAATGAGTTTTAGAGATTTTTTCCCACGGGCTCACATGGTTGGCTTTATGTTTTAACAAAGATCTCATTGTCTTTTTCATGTCTGTCAACCTCCAGCTCCAATATGTGTAGTTGACGGACGTCTCCGTGGTGCTTGCAGCCAAAACGTGAGGTATCACTGTGGCCTGGACTCCGTCCTTAGGGCAGAGGGCCCCCAGCTGGGTTCACCCTTCCCTTCCACTTGGGGAATTGTTTGGCCCTCCCTGCCTGCTCCTCCCACCTGCACTCAGGTGTGCCTCTACCTGGTAGCTGAGATCTCGGACCTCCAAGGTATTGGACTGGCCACTGTAGGTGAAGTACAGGCTGTTGTCACTTTCAGAGGAGAACACGCTGTCCTGGAGGCCCTGCCGGGAAACATGACAGGTGAGGGGCTCCTTCAGAAGGAGGAGGACATAGGAGAAAACAGAGAGAGGAGACCCAGAGAGGTGAGAGCAGGAGCTAGCGTGGGTGAGATCCGAGTGGACAAGAGATGGATTTGCAGGAGGAACCCAAGGGCTCTGAGGAAACAGGAGCATCCATGAGGGCAGGGCTCCGCCTCCCTGCAGAGAGAGCTTTGGGGCTTCCCTCCAGCACAGCCTCTGGCCCCAGAGAAGCTCAACCGCAGGCTGCTGGAAGCTGAACGCAGATCTCTCTTGGAAGAGACCCAGACCCTGGACTGGAGAGAGCTTCGTGAGCCTCTGTGCTCAGAGAAGACCTGGGCTGGGGGCTGGCCTTTAACTTTCTCTTCCCTGCATCTGGCTTAGTATCTCCTGATGCCAAACAGACTTTCCATACCCAGCATGTGAGAGGAAGACCGCTATCAACAAGCTAGTGCTCGGTACTTGTGAAGACACTACCATTAGAGGAGTTGCATCTTATCTTGGTAACGATTTTTCACAACAAAGCTCTTCAAAATGCTGTTGGGAGATTTTAGAGGAAGTCCCTGTCATCACCATCGTTGTCATCCTCCTCCTCATCACCATCTTTTTGCTGTTTTTGGAGTGCTGCTTTATTTGAATGTACATCAAACAAATCAATGCTTCATGGTATCAGCTGATAACTTCGAATGATATTAACCATCTGCAGATCTGAGTTCCTTCTGTTTTATCAATTCAATCATTTAAATCACTGAGGCCCAAGCAAGGAAGAACCTGCCTCATAAGATTTCTGTTATTTTTTTTTTAACATATTCAATTTTTCTTTCATTGCAGCAGTGCAGGGGAAAGTACACATTCATTAATAAGTTCCTGTTGATAACAAGTTCCTGTTGATTCCGATCTCCCCTCAGAGCTGCCATTCCCCCACTGATGTGTTCCTTCAATCAATCAATCAAGCATCCAACAAATACTTATGGGGGCCCACATCATGCTTTAGTCTTGAGTTTGGGGTGTGACTGTGAAAAGAACAGTCTTTGAGAAGCTTAGATTTCAGTGGATGAGACAGGTGATGAGGATGGAGCAAGACAGGCAGACGTAGAGGCAGGCTGACCTTGAGCACCCAATCAGGCTATATTTTCACTGTCTCCGCAGCGTCCGTGTGCTTTATGTGGAAACAACATGGCTTGTGACTTCTGTGAAAATAACATCCAGCAGTCTTTGTCAAAGCATCCCTGCAATGTTGGAGGTAAAAGGTCCTTAAAAGGGACATTGAGACCAATGGAAGTGGAGGGAAGTAAATCCGGGGGACAGTCTGCTGCAGGCTCACTGTGAGTACCCCCAGAGTTCTGGGAGAGTGTGGAAACAGCAGACCATAGCTACTTACCTTGTTTAATGTTTAAACCAGTACAGTAAAGATCGTATATTATATAGAAAAACATAGGAAAGATCAACAGCTAAGTCAGCAGAAGGACTGTCTTTGGGGTATAGGAAGGGTTACAGGAGGGAAGGGTCCATGGTGGGTAGGGGGAGTGGATGGGCTTCAAAGCTATTGGTAATTTGTGATGGGTATGGAAGTTCACCATTCTTTAAACTGCTTTGTCTGAAATATTTGTCAAAATATGTTGTCAAGTTGAAAGAGTGTGTCCGTGAGGAGAAGTCCAGAGTTCCGCTCTCACCTCGACCCCCAGCTGCAGGAGGCGAGAGGGTCACGCCCTCGGAGATGGAGAATGAAGCTGGTGGGGAGGTCACGGGTAGCTCTGGATTCCGGCGGGTCGGCCCTGCAGCCCTGCCCCTCAGTCACCACCTGCACAACGGGCATTCCCACTGCCTAGTTTTCCTGTTGTATTTGGTTGAACCATCAGAAAGTCTGTCCATTGCTGAGAGACTCATTTGGGCTAACATGCATCCTGCTTGTTTGTTCTTAAAAGGTAAATATCTGCAGGAGGAACATTAGTCAATTGTAGAAGGTATGAGTTAGCTCAGAATTTGCTTCTGCAACAAACAGCTGGGCCAGAATCTCCCCAGGTTAGATTTGGAGGTGGAGGTGCTGCTGAGAAAGGAGGGCTGGACACTTTGGAGTCTGGAGCAGTGTGTGGTGGTGACCTTAAGCCTAGAGGCTTCCACTCTCCAGGTGGGAGCTTGGAGGAGGTGGAGGGTGCTGGGGCCCTGGGGAAAGAGGTATCAGATGGGAAGACAGATGAAAGGAAGGAGAGAGGTGCATGCTCCCTGCTCCCGGGCTAAGTCGGCAGGCGCAGGCCAGCCAGGGGCCCCAGCCACCATCAAGGGCCTGTGCTATCCAGAGCTGCGTAGACCGCTCCACTTTCAGAAGAAGAGAATTCGTGGCTAGGCTGGGGACCACCTCTGTTCCATTTTGAAATATTTTCCTTGGCTCCCAGGAAGGATTTGTTAGAGGCTTCCTGAGGTTTTGACAAACTCTCTGTATTTTTCAAATGCTTAAATATCTGTTCAGCTGACATCTTAATCAGTATGACTGTCAGAACATCACTTGAATTTCTGACAGGTGACACCCAAAAAAGCAAAAGCAGGTTTATTTGTAGGTAACCAGCTCGGCTGCTGCTGGGCTACATTGTAATTTCTCCTTGTATTAACTTCTGATCAGATTCCTGAGTCAGAAGCATAGAGGAGAAGGAGACTCGGGGAGCGCAGAACCCAAGTTCCTTGCTCTAAGATGAGGAACCCGTGCCCTGGAAAAGTAGTGTCATGCTGAGGACTCCACACAGAGGCCTCAGTCCCTCTTGTCCTCTTCTGGCCGGGCTTTTGCCCACAGACCGAGGAGCCTGTGGGCCGAGGGCGCCTGCCATTCTACGTACCTGCGACCCCAGAATTCCCTGTGCAGGTGGCCACAAGTCCACTCCCAGGGCTGCATGAACTTCGTCTCAGGCCTATCCTCCTGGGCACCCCAGGCCAGAGGGGCATTTGTTTGTGGAGGGTATGGATGGAATGTGGGTGGGCAGGATGGGGTGACCACGTAGGGGTGTGTGTGGTCATGTGTGGCGTTGGGTGTGGGCAGATAAGGGAGACAGGCTGTGGCTTGGGCTGGAAGCCACAAATCCTAGAATTTTTCAATTTACACCTGGCCTTGCACATTGTGAAGAAGGTATGTCAAGCTAAGGGGATAAAAACTATTTTATTTAATAGCTTTTAACTTGACTGGTAACTTTTAAATATCTAGACATAGGGTACATAGCCCTCAGCCTCTTGTTCCAGGCTCCATAAATGTTAGGGGCAAACTGTCGCTTGGCACCTTGAATAACGGGAGTGGAGAAAAGGCAATTGGAAATGGCAGGGCCTGCACACGTTCCTGGATGTCAGATTCGGGCAGTTCTTTGCATCCCAAGCGGTGGTGGCTGAATTGTCAGACCTTCTAGAAAGTGTCCCCAAAGCCACGGGGGACTTTGTCTCCTGGTCAGGCTGAGAGCAAGCACTGCAGTCACGGCTCCTAGGAATCCTTTCCTGGCAGGGGTCGGCCCCGGGGGGTGTTCCCAGAGCACGGCTGGTCACCTGCTCTGGCCGCAGAGCTGACTGGGAGTGGTGGGTTCCGAGCCCTGGCTGAAGTCAGGTCCTAGCCACTCAAGGCCAGTCCAGGTGGCCTGTGGCCCTTCATGTCTTTCTGTCCCCGCCCCTCAGCCCACTCACAGCCGGAGAAGACAGATGGGACAGTGGCATGAGGTGGGCGTGGAGGGTGGGCATCTGCTTCCTTTCTGTCTTCCGATTTCACTTCTTGCTTCAAACCCCACCCACATCCTGATTTCAGTCAAAGGCCATTTTTCAGGCAAACATTTCTCATGTAAAATGATGGCAGAGACCCTGTACCTCTTGGCCCCCTCGTGTCGTGTATTCCTTCCAGCTCTCTCCGGGATCTTACGACCGCCTGTTGTATTTGGAGCATAAATTCTAATGTTCCCACAGAGTCCTCTGCCATCCTGTCTCATCAGTTTGCTGCCACTGAGGCTCTGAACTTGACAGCCACATGGACAGAGGAGACACTGCAACATCCCCGCGCGGTGTGAGCGCATTTCCGTGATGGAGTCTCATTTGGAAAGAAGCCAGATCAGCTCAGGTCGCAAACAAGAACATCATTTCCCTGTAGGAGCACGTCTTAGGACAGGAAGTGACCTCAGAGCCCCCCCACCAACCCCTGGCCCCTGAGTCCGCTCCCCTCAGCCCTCTGATGCCCAGGAAGTGGAGTCCTGCTGTCACGTCCTCGCTCTGCTTGTGGTTCTGCTGCTGAGTTAGGACCGAAAGTTCGTGAGGGAGAGAAAGGTCCAATGTGCCCCCTCCCACCAGGACCGTGGTGACTCCCCATCACTCACCGAGTCATCCTGGGGAGCAGCCCTGTCCCCCAGCCCTGTCTCCTGTGGGGCCTCCTCAGCCATGGGGCCCAGTGGTGTCTGCGCCTGTCTCTGCAGCTTCCTTTGGACTTAACCACTGCCGGCCAGGGCCAACGTTCTCTGTCTCCCAGAGCTAGGCAACCTCTGGTCTGGCTCCCAGCATTCCTCTCTGGCCAGCCCTGCCACAAACACGGGCTGTGTGCTCTGCCCGCTGCCGAGATAACACGCAGACACACTCTGGCTAAAGGTACATCAGATAATGGCATCCACGGCCAAACCCCAGGCCCGCCACCGGGAAGGCCTGAGGAGGGGCTCCAGGGCCAGGTGAGGGGCAGGCGGGACTGTCTGCCTCTGGCTCCTCGGCTGAAGCCGCCCCAGGGAGGGTCAGGCGAGAAACTTCCCCTGTCTCTGCGGCCCGTTGGCCATGAGTGAACTCCACTTTTTGACCCCTGCGGGGTCCTCGGAACTCCAGGTAAACAGAAGCTCTCAGTGCTCCCTAGAGGAGGTTCCTGCAGCTGCTTCTAAGCCTCGACACAGCCTGGGCATTCTCCATGCCTCCTACAGTGTCAGGTAAGGCCAGTGCCTCTTTCATCTGCTGGGAGCTTTGAGCTGTGGTCAGGGACAGGCATGGCCTGAGGTGAGTGGGCCTCCCTGCCCTCTGCTGGCTTTCCTCACTAAGGGGGGGCATGCATGGAGGCTTGGGCTCCTTCTCTAGTGGGTGGAGGTAGAGAGAGGAGAGGGGAAGGGCTGCCAGAGGGAAGTGAGGGGCCATGGTGAACAGCCCCTCTGTCCACAGCAGGACTGGAAGCTATGACAAACGACAGATGCAGCAGCTGTGCTCTGCCCCCCTCCCCTGCTTTATGCCCCTTCCCCCCGTGTCTCCCTTGTCGATGGCCTTCCCTACTTGGATGGCGAATGGGGGAATGGGGGAACGGGGGTGCTGGGAGCATGAGGTGTAATGAAACCGGGTGAAGGAACGCAGCGTCAACCGAAGGAATTAACAGTGTCCTGTTTGCCATCTGCCAGCCAGTCAGAGAGAGCTGGTGTTCAGAGCAGCTGCTAGGCAGGTGCTTTATAGAGATGATCTTCTGTCACTACCTGCCAGGGTCTACAGAGGAGGACACTGAGGCTAAAACACACTTAGGAGCCTGTCCAGAGACAACCTGGGCTGGGCAGAGCTGGGATCGGTGCTGGGGGACAAGGGGCTGGACCCTTCCAGAACCCCATGCTGCCTTTCCCTCACGGGGTTTCCTTTAAAGCCAGCGCGTGGGGCCCTGGTGGGACATCGCGTCTCGTCGACAGAAGTGGACCAGGCAGATCCTCAAGGATGTCTCCTTGTACGTCGAGAGTGGGCAGATCATGTGCATGTTGGGGAGCTCGGGTAAGCTGGGGGTCCCCTAAATCCTCCACGAGGACTCGAAAGAGTCTGTGGCTTGATTTGAACACCACATTGAGGAGACAGGTTCACGTTGTACCAAGGAGGCCACAGGTCTGATATTAGAATGAAATCTGATGGCCTGTGTGACTGTGAATAGAACCTGGTGCTAACGTGTAATCTTTAGGAAGATCCTTGAAAAAAACGAAGTCCTGCCGAACATGTAAGTTAATTCATATTTCAGTTTGGAAAGCACCTAACACAGTGCCTGGCATATAGGGGTGCTCAGTAAACACAATTTTCCTGCCTGGAGATGGGAAAAGGAATTAAATAAGCACAAAGATGCCCATTTATCCCCATATTCATTGGTCTTTTAAAAATTATGATATGTTTCAAACACACAGGCAAGATAGAGAGTAAATAAAGAATGTTCGTGTCTTAACCTCTGCTTTATCAAATCTTAACATTATACCGTATTTACTTAAGATCCTTTTTTGTTTTTTTAAAGGAGTTAAATATCACAGATTCCACTGAGGCTATCTATGTGCCCGTTTCCCACCTCATTCTTCCCCTCCTGTTTCCCTGCATCAGCAAGTCATTGCTGGGGAGGGTGGAGCCTCCGGGGAGGCAGCCCCTTGAGGCTGGGGCAATGCCCTGTGAAGGTCACAGCTGAGGATGCACAGCTATGGGGGGATGGGTGCATTGGCCCTGAAGAGGGAATAAATCTGTGTGGCACATCACAGGGTCCACTACACTAGGCTATCCTGCACGTTTTAAGGTTGAAAGATTCGGACAAATTGGCTTCCCAGGAGCCTCTTGATGGAGTTCTTGCTTGCAAATTGTTGACACTTCCTGCCAGTCTTCACTTGCATTGCTCGTTAACAGAGGTGTGCAATATAAGTCTGTGATAAAAGTTCAGCATGGTTAGCCTCTTTCGACCTGGGGAGTTAAATCCACAGCCACTCCCCTGCTGCAGTGGGGGGACAGCTGGATGGTAACAGTAGTGTTGTTAAGATGAAATGAAAAGGAATTCACTGGCGAGAATGGTTACACTTCCCTGAGATTTCCTTTTTTTTTTTTTTTTTTCTTTTTTGGCTACGCCCCGCGGCTTGTGGGATCTTAGTTCCCTGATCAGGGATTGAACCTGGGCCCAGGGAAGTCCCTCCTTTTATTTTCTTTTTACAATTTTTAACCATTTCTAATTGTATGCATGTACCATAACATCCAGGGTCATCCTAATTTTCCTTTTGATAATTATACTTCTTTAAAAAGAAAAGCTGAGTTATTCCTATAATAATGTGTCACTTGTTTCCTTCCTTGTGTAGGATAAAAAAGGGTGGCATGCAGCACAACAAGGGATTGAACCCACTTCTCAGAAGTGTGTCCCACAGGCCAATGTACATCTTCATGCACATCTCAGCAGAACAGTGGGTGGAGCCCCCTGTTCTAGGGCCTCATGGGCTGGTGTCTGATGATACCTTATCATGCTTTTATGACTGTCCATCCTTTTATACTGAACATGAATTCAAGGTAGACTGCAAGTTCCCTGAGGGTGGGAGCTTGGTCTTTTTTTTTTTTCCTGCTGTATCCTCAACAGTTAGGAGAGGGCTGGCCACATCGTTGGTGCTTAATAAGTATTTGCTGAATAAATGATTAAGCAAATGAATTAATTCTATGAATTACTCTTAGTTTTTCAGAAAATAACATGATTTCATTGGTGTCGCATCTAAAGCAGTATTGTTTATCAAATCTTTACTAGTGAGGCAAAAGATGACTTAGGTGTTCAAAGTCTCACTAGAGAATGGTCTGCATAATGTAAGCCTGTCTACAGTCAACTAACACTCCAGGGGAAGGTAATTTTATTTGACTCATTATTTTTGATCATTTAGGACGTAGACTCTAGGCTGCATGCTCCCTTGCAGAAGACTGTTTAGTTACAGGTGATTTCTGTCCATTTAGAGAGGATAAACCCAAAGGTCACAGTTTTATGGCCCTGTAGGGCGTTAACCCTTCTTTCCTTTTTTTTTTAATTGAGGTAAAATATACATAATGTAAAATTTGCCATCTTAACTATTTAATTTATTTTTTATTGAAGTATAGTTTATTTATAACGTGTTTCAAGTGTACAGCAAAGTGATTCAGTTATATATATGTTCTTTTTCAGATTCTTTTTCATTATAGGTTATTATAAGATATTGAATATAGTTCCCTGTGCTATACAGTAGGTCCTTGTTGTTTATTTTATCTACTTTATTATTTTTTTTGGCCACGCCATGAGGCATGCAGAGTCTTAGTTAGCCGATCAGGGTTCGACCCTGTACCCCCTGCAGTGGAAGCGTGGAGTCTTAACCACTGGACTGCCAGGGAAGTCCCCTTGTTTATTTTATATATAGTGGTGTGTATCTGTTAATCCCAAGCTCCTAATTTATCCCTCCCCCTTTCCCCTTTCCCCTTTCCCCTTTCCCCTTTCCCCTTTGGAAACCATAAGTTTGTTTCTATGTCTGTGAGTCTGTTTCTGTTTTGTAAATAAGTTCATTTGTGTCATCTTTTAGATTCCACATATGTGATATCATGATTTTTGTCTTTCTCTGTCCTACTTAGTATGATAGTCTCGAGGTCTGTCCATGTTGCTGCAAATGGCATTATTTCACTCTTTTTTATGGCTGAGTAATATTCCATTATGTCATGTGTGTGTGTGTGTGTGTGTGTGTGTGTGTGTGTGTGTGTGTATGTATGAGTATTTTTATATTTATATTTTATATATATATATATCTCACATCTTTATCCATTCATCTGTTGATGGACACTTAGGTTGTCTATTTTTAGTTTTTTAAGGAACCTCCATACTGTTTTCCATAGTGGTTACACCAATTTACATTCCCATCAACAGTGTCGGAGGGTTTCCTTTCTCCACACCCTCTGCAGCATTTGTTATTTGTAGGCTTTTTAATGATGGCCATTCTGACTGGCGTGAGGCGATACCTCATTGTAGTTCTGATTTGCATTTCTCTAAAAATTAGCTGTGTTGAGCATCTTTTCATGTACCTGTTGGTCATCTGTATGTCTTCTTTGGAGAAATATCTGTTTAGGTCTTCTGCCCATTTTTTGATTGTTGTTTGTTTTTTTGATATTGAGCTGTATGAGCTGTTTGTATATATTGGAAATTAAGCTCTTGTTGGTTGAATCGTTTGCAAATATTCTCTCCCAGTCTGTAGGTTGTCTTTTTGTTTTGTTGATGGTTTCCTTTGCTGTGCAAAAGCTTATGTTTGATTAGGTTCCATTTGTTTACTTTTGCTTTTACTTCTTTTGCCTTGGGAGACTGACCTAAGAAAACATTGCTGCGATTTATGTCAGAGAACGTTTTACCTGTGTTCTCTTCTAGGAGTTTTATGGTGTCTTGTCTTGTATTTAAGGCTTCAAGCTATTTTGAGTATATTTTTGTGTACCTTCTTAACCATTTTAAACTGTACAGTTCAGTGGTATTAAATACAGTCACACAGTTGAGCAACCATCACCACCATCCATCCCCACAACCTTTCATCTTGTAAAACTAAAAGCATTCTTTTTTTTGGCTGCATTGGATATTTGTTGCTGCGTGTGGGCTTTCTCTAGTTGTGGTGAGCGGGGGCTACTCTTTGTTGCGGCACATGGGCTTCTCATTGCAGTGGCTTCTCTTGTTGTGGAGCACGGGCTGTAGGCATGCAGGCTCAGTAGTTGTGGCATGTGGGCCCTAGAGCGTGTGGGCTTCAGTAGTTGCAGTGTGTGGGCTCAGTAGTTGTGGCACACAGGCTTAGTTGCTCTGCGGCATGTGGGATCTTCCTGGATCAGGGATTGAACCCATGTCCCCTGCATTGGCAGGTGGATTCTTAACCACTGCGCCACTAGGGAAGTCCCTTATATCCTTTTTTGAATGAGGATATGAATCCTTTTTGGTCATCCTGCTGGTACCCTCATTAATGAGTTAATAGGTATTTGACACATGTTCAAAAAAGGATAATATTAGTTACCTTTTTCTATGTTTAAAAAAGGATCCCCAAACTAAGTGACTTCATAAAAATCATTAATTATCTCTCAGAGTTTCTACAAGTCAGAAATTTGGAAGTGCCTTGGTTGGATGCTTCTGTGTGGGGTCCCTCATGAGGTGGTAGTCAGATGTCAGCTGGGGCTGCAGTCATCTGAAGGCTTGAATGGGACTGGAGAAGCTACTTCCGAAGTGGCTCCCTCACATGCTGTCTAGCAAGTTGGTGCTCACTGTTGCGCAGTGAGGATGTGTGACATGAGAGGAACCCTGAGGGTCACCCACAAGAGGCTGAGAAGGAGCAGCCAGACCAGCAGGATTAAACCAAGAGGATGAGGTGGCCTCAAGGCCAAGGGAGAGAGATTGACAGAGAAGGGCAAGCAACAGTATCAGCTGCTGCCGGGAAGTCAGACAACATACAGAGAAGCATCTACTGGATTTGGCAACAAAGAAGGAGGCTAGTTTTGAGATAGTGGTGGAACTGGAATCCAGGTGACAGGCTCTTTGGAAGGTCTGTCAGAGTTGAGATTGGATCCCAGAAATGTAAGGCTAGGGAGGCTACATTAGAAGTTAGAAGAACCACAGACAAGGCTTAATATCGTGACTGGGACACTGCAGAGCACATTTTGAAAGACAACCCCAGTGAAGTCACATTTTGTTTCTTTACAAAAACTCTGCCCCCTTCCCCACGCTGACCTCTACCTGAACATAGTGGGGCTGACTCTGAGCTGCGTCAGTCGTGGGTTAGATAAGAAAACCACTGCTCCAGGAGCTTGGCTTATACATCTTTGCACCCCTCAGAGCAACCAGCGGTTTCTTTAAAATATTTGAACAAAAGGTCTTTTCTTTGGTTTTGCGCAAGTCATCACATCCTCAGTAGAATTCTATTGCCATCTTCTCAGACAGCCCAGAACCTCCTGCCTGTTTCCTGTTACTCATTCTAACTGCTTAAAAGCCTTGGTCAGGAAAGGCCTGGTGACTCCTCTTCCTGTCTCCATTAACTCTCTGGGCCCATGTAAGCTTGTGTATGGGAAGGGCCAGCTGGTGTCCTACCCTGAAGGATCACTGTAACCCTAGACAAAGCAAACCAGGAGAAACCTCACCCTCCAGTCACCTCAGCACAGGGTAGTTAGTTCATCCCACCTCCTCTGTGGGCAAGTCCTTAGCGACAGCCAGCTGGGTTATTATGCCCAAGGCTCTCAGTGTAGGCTGAGGCCAACTTGGTTTTAACCAAAGGACTCGCTAAGCTAGTGCTTCTCAAACTCTAACATGCATGAGAACTACCCAGGGATCTTGTAAAAAGCAGAATCCGGGTTAGGAGTTGGGGCCTGAGATTCTGCATTTCTAGCAAAAGCTCTCAGGTGGAGCTGAGGCTGTTCGGCCTCAGACCACACTTGATTAAGTCAGCGAGGCTCTGGGCAGTGTCGCCTACATTCAGGAACCACCAGAGGATCCCAGGGGGTCACAGAAACAAATTCAGATGTCCTAGGATCCAAACGTTTCCAAGAACCCTGGTTTTCCTTTTATTCTGATCCTGTATTTTCTTTTTCAGCCTCAAGCAGCTTTAAAAACAAACAAACAGGAGGACAAAGCTCCTCCAGTCCTGACGTGGAGGAGAGAAACAGCTTGTCCCCTCTCATTGAGGAGACAAGCTGGAAGGACTCATTCCAGCCATGAGCTTGTCCCATGAGGCCAAAGAGAGAACAAGTCAGGGCTGGACCGCGGGTTCACCGAGGGTCTCGGGAAGTTCCCGCGAGGCCTCGTGCAGGGCCTCCTCCAGGACCTTCTCTTGTCTCCTCCCAGGCTCGGGGAAAACCACCCTGCTGGACGCCATGTCCGGGAGGCTGCGGCGCACGGGGACCCTGCTCGGGGACGTGTTCGTGAACGGCCGGGCGCTGCGCAGGGAGCAGTTCCAGGACTGCTTCTCCTACGTCCTGCAGGTGCGCGCGTCCCCGGCGCCTGCCCGGCTGCCCGCTGGCCCCGCAGCCGGCGAGGGGGCTGCTGACACATCCCTCCCCTGCAGAGCGACAGTCTGCTGAGCAGCCTCACGGTCCGCGAGACGCTGTGCTACACGGCGCTGCTGGCCATCCGCGGCGGCTCCCAGGGCTTCTTCCAGAAGAAGGTGGGTACCGCCCCGGGGCCACCCAAGGGATCACCCCGCTGTGGCTTTGCACCCCCTCGTCCCTCCGCTTGCCCCTTCCTCCCCTTCGCTCTCCACCCTTTAAGAGTCAAGGGCTGCGCTGGCAGCCGCTAGTCACAGGTGGCTTTGGGGCACTTGAAACTGACTAGACCTACTTGAGATGTGCTGTGAGTGTAAAATACACACCAGATTTCAGGAACTTAGTCTGGAACCGCAGAATGGGAAACGTCTCATTAACAATTTTTAAGATATTGATTATTGGTCAAAATGGAAATATTTTGGTTGTATTGGGTTAAAGGAATTATACCACTAAAATTCATTTCATCTGTTTCTTTCCACTCTCTAAAATGTGGCCACTGAAATATTGAGATTCTAAATGTGGCTTGCGTGATATTTCTGTTGGGTGGCGCTGTCCTGAGAGCTCTGTGTTTGAACAGATATGGCTATTTTCCTCACTGTGCGTTGCCCTGCAGCCCTGTTGAGATTTTTCTCAACTTTCTTTGAGGCGTCTTGAATGTGCCTCGTCCAAACTGGATTCAGTTGGTGAAGGAGGAACTATTGAATTGTCAACTCTAAGTTCCAATCTGTTTCTTTAAGTGGACCTGATTTGGAAGAGGCTGCGAGTAAACTCACAGGGGCCTTACCTGGAAACATTGCCTCGTTTCTGTCTGGGCTGGAAACATACGACCAAGGACAGGTCAACGTGCCACCTGCGAAGCAGGCACAGTTCTCTGGGAAACTGGCTCTCAGAGGTGCCGGAGATCACTGGTGACGTCTGCCTCAGAGGCTTCACCACTCTGAGGCCTCAGTGAAGGTTCTTCCTGGGCACACAGATTACACCTGCACTTCAGGCTCCAAAGCTAGCCTTCCTTTAATGCCTTTGAGGATCCAAGGGAATCCTCTATCTCAGCTGAAGGGGCAGTAGGTTACTCCCTTTTTATCAGGCACCTCTGAGCCTGTCACCAGGGAGTTACTCCTCTTTGTCCCTGGTGCTGGACTCTCAGACAGGGCTTGGCCAGTGCAGCCAGGTCTGAACTGTGCCCAGAGTACCAGCAGGCTTGTTTGTTGTCATGCCAAGTCAGGAAAGGGCATTCTTCTGTTTCAGAGTCCTGGACGTGTTGGAGCATAGCTTTCACTCCAGAGGAACCTTCAAGAAAGACCATTAGCCCCACAGAGCCCTGTTCCTACCTGGAGGTTACCTTAGAGTGCTCAGAAGGCATTGCGAGGTTCTTGCTATTCTACCAGCTTATTCTCTGGGCTCTCGTATGTGGCTGGCCTCCATCAGGCCTTGTTCACACACATCTCATTTCATTCTGGCATCAGCTCTATGAGGGAGGCGTTATCTCCAACTTTCAGATCAAGAAACTGACCCCCAAGGATATTAAGATCCCACACCTCGGACTGGCAGAGCTGGGACATGGACCCAGGTCCTCTGGCTCCATCATGCCTCCCTGGGCCTCACTGTGGTCTGAGAAGACAGAGGTCGGAATTTGGCCCACGGGGAGGCACAGGCATCTTCACATGACTTAGCTGCCCTGACAGTGAGTGACAGGTGAGCCCCTATGTAGGCTTCCTGTCTGCCTGCTTTAGTATTTTTGTGTCTAAAATGGGTAGGAGAGGATCTCATTGGTATTTGAGTTGGAGAAATGAAGTCATAAGCAGATTCTTTTGAGAGAGTGATCCATTTACATCCCATACCCCAGGGAGAGAATCCGAGAAAGCCACCGAACCTTTTCCCCTGAAAATGCTCACATTTGCATAAATATTTAGAAAATTCAAGGTACCTGAAGTTGGTTGATGGCAAATTTGCCCCCAGTGAATGGTCCCTCTCCCTGGCACTGGCAACCCCTAAGTGTCCTGCAAAGTTTCCTATCATAAAGTTCTCCCTGCTTGAGAGTACTTTCTGAGCAAATCCAGTCCACAGGATGTAAAATCCCGACAAAGTAGTTTAGGGAGAAGGAAGTGCCTGTGATAACAGAGCAGAGAGTGCAGCAGATCTGCTTTTGTCCTCTGCGAACCTGAACGTAAAGCCATGATGGATGTGGCAGGCTTTGTCCACCCTTGTGCTTCTTGGACCACTCGAGAACCCACACAGTTTACTCTCAGTCCCAGCTCTGCCATTTGCTAATGGTGTGACCTTGGGTAATCTATGAACCTGTCTGAGGATCTGTTTTCTGTTCTATAATAGATAGAGTAATAATGCATCTCTCCTGGAGATGATGTGAGGAATGAATCAGTTTATGTGAAATCACATAGCATGAGAGGATTGATGATCCCAGTGGTCCCTTCCAAGACTCTGAATTCTATTCCCAGCAGTGTTTGCAAAACATGGGAGAGGCTTCTAGCCAGAGACATCTGAAACAGATGAAGTAAATGTCTCCCCTGTCCATTGCTTCTGAGCCAGGAGGGGCAAGCTTTACTCCTTTCTTGCTGTTGCAGAGCAGATGAAAGGGACACTCAGGAATCTACCCTGACTGGTGAACACATAAACCTTGCCATGTCAAGTGAAGCTCAATTCCAGAATCCTTCCACTCTGATGGCAAGAAGAGACAATCATACTGGTTTACATATGCATTTCTAACCTCCTCCTTATTCCTTTGTATCTATTTCAGGTGTATCCCTTTCTTTTGGTCAAAGCATCATCTATTGATCCCACTCCCTGTCTCCTCTGGAACTTTGTTCCATAAATCATCCCCTCTACTCCAGTTTAGTTTGCTGTTGTTATTTTTTAATAGGGTATTTAAAAAAATAAATTATTTATTTATTTATTTTTGGCTGCATTGGGTCTTCGTTGCTGCACGTGGGCTTTCTCTAGTTGCGGTGAGCAGGGGCTACTCTTTGTTGCGGTGTGCGGGCTTCTCATTGTGGTGGCTTCTCTTGTGGAGCACGGGCTCTAGGTGCACGGGCTTCAGTAGTTGTGGCTCGCAGGCTCAGTAGTTGTGGCTCACGGGCTCTAGAGCACAGGCTCAGCAGTTGTAGCGCACGGGCTTAGTTGCTCCACGGCATGTGGGATCTTCCTAGACCAGGGCTCGAACCCGTGTCCCCTGCATTGGCAGGCGGATTCTTAACCACTGCACCACCAGGGAAGTCCTCTTTTTTTCATTATAAAAGAAACACAATCTCATTAGAGATGTATGGGAACAAAACTCATTATCATATATATAAGTATTCCCAGTCTCTTTCTCTCTGCTTTCCCCAGGGCCTAATGCAGATAGGGGTACTCAATCAGGGGAGGACCAGAAATAGAGATTTTTGAAAGGGTCTCTGGTGGGGAGATAAGCTAAGGAAGGAAAGAGGGAGAGGGAGGGAAAAGGCCAACCTTCTTGATTAGAGAGTCAGTAAAGAATTTTTTTTTTAGTGATGATTGTTTTGGGGAGTTGAGTAGTAAGCAGAGGATTTCAGGGAGCTGAAGGGTATAAGATAAGCAGAGTGAGGAGAATTAGGGAAAAGGAAATTTTTAAAAGTGTTTCTGTAAGTTATAAACTGGGTTCCTTTTAAAGTCCTTAAAGAGATTCCAATAAAGATTGGCTTTATTTTTAATTACTTTTGATAGCTGGATTATATTTGATGCAAAACCACAGTGAGATTGGGCCACATGGGACTCCAGGACTTATTTGGGTTACATAGGGGAAGCCAGGTTTAGTTCAAACCAAATTGATTTTTTTTACACGTAAAACATTTATTATAATAAAGTTTCAAAAACCAAAGACTAAAAAAATAAGCTATATTGTAACTATGCCTTAGGGGGCGGTTTCTCTATGGGCTGGACTGACTGTAGCATCTGAAAACAGGAGTCCAACAAAATCTGCATAGTTTCCTGCTGACTTTCCCTGAAGCAAGTTGAAACAGTTTTTTGTTGCTGTAAGGACTTCTGAAAAAAAATTCATGTCAATATTATTTATTTTAATCTGATACATATATTGTGATTTAAACCAAATTGGATTCTCTTGTAATAGGCGTGCTTTCCCTAGGATGTGGTGAGTCTGGAAGTGGCCCAAGCGCTCAAGGGAAGTGTGTTGCCTCTCCCCTGTCATCCTCAGCCCATGAATCGGGACACAGCCCAGCAGTGACCAGCCTTCCTGGACATTGTGTCTCTTACAGGTGGAGGCAGTCATGGCAGAGCTGAGTCTGAGCCACGTGGCAGATCGGCTGATTGGCAACTACAACTTTGGGGGAATTTCCCATGGTGAGAGGCGCCGGGTCTCCATCGCAGCCCAGCTCCTCCAGGATCCCAGTAAGTGGGACCCAGAACTGCTACTGGCTGCTGCCTGTCATCTTCCATGTGTCTGCAGACATTTTCAGCCCTTTCTTCACAGTATCCATTTGGAAAGGGCTTAGTTGGTTGGGAACTGAAGTCACTGAGGTTTCTCAAACTGGGGACCCAGTTTCTTTGGAAATCTAAGTAGTTCCTGATGCGATTCCATCACCCAGGTACAAAAAAGCTGTTGGACTTGGAAGCACTGCGTTTGTGTTCATGTTCAGTTAGGGTCTTCCATGAATGTCCTGTCCCTCCTTACTTCTTACTAGAGCAGCACCACTGTGTCTACTCTGGAAAGCCAGTGAGTTTTGCTGTGACTAGAAGTATTTATGAAATGGCAGGAATTAAAATAGGATTTTAAGTGATACATGAGAAAGTATATATATTGGAAGGAGGGGCTATCAAGATGGGGTAGCCAGTCACCTGCCTCTCCTGCCTGGCTTCATTCTCCCCACTGTCTGGGGAAACCTTGCCACTTACATACACTTGGAAGAGGACATGATACATTTGGATACTTTCTTCACATTGGGGTAGACCAAGACTGCCTGCTCTTCAGAACAAATAAGAGGGATGTTCTTAAGAACAGGGTACAAAAAGTACCCTGTACCTTTTGGGTAGAAATAAGCTACAGTTAAACCCGCTAAAGAATCCAAATGCCTGTCCCATCTCGGACTTTGTTTCACAGGTCAGAGTTTTCTGCAGTGCAAAGACGCAGTTGGTGTTGGAAAGTGCTAGACGTGAAGTGACATTATGTCTTTTTAAAAGATTTATTCAAGTATAGTTGATTTACAATGTTGTGTTAATTTCTGCTATACAGCAAAGTGATTCAGTTATATACACACACACACACACACACACACACACACACACACACACACACATATATACACATTGTTTTTCATATTCTTTTCCATTATGGTTTATCACAGGATACTGAATATAGTTCCCTGTGCTATATAGTAGGACCTTGTTGTTTATCCATCCTATGTATAATAGTTTGCATCTGCTAATCCCAAATTCCCGATCCACCCTCCCCTACTCCCCCTCTCCCTTGACAACCACGAGTCTGTTCTCTATGTCTGTGAGTCTGTTTCGTAGATAAGTTCATTTATGTCATATTTTAGATTCCACATATAAGTGATATCATATTTGTCTTTCTCTGTTGGACTTACTTCTCTTACTGTGATAATCTCTAGGTCTATCCATGTGTGAGATTTTGCCTTTTTAACCAGCCTCCTCTCAGCCTTTTAGAAACACCTGGGTGCCAGCCTGCCAGCCCTCGTTCCCTGTTAGGGTCCCCTGGATGGAGCCCAAACAGTCTATAGTGCCACACGAGAGGCCTGACGTGGTTGCTGCCTTGTCCCTTCAAGGATTCAGGCTGGGATGTGCTCTGGAGCTGGGAGTTGGGCCCTTCCAGGTCAGGTGCTTTCTCCTGGGCTCAGGCTAAAGTACTGCTCACTGCACACTGTTTGGATGGGATAAGACAGCTCAACAAGGAACTGTTCAAATTTCTGAGGCTAGAGCACAGAGCCCAGGCTCGGCAGTGACTCAGATGTCTGACCTTCCTTTGCCGCAGAGGTCATGCTTTTTGATGAGCCAACCACAGGCCTGGACTGCGTGACTGCAAATCAGATCGTTGTCCTCATAGCAGAGCTGGCTCGCAGGGGCCGCATCGTGATCCTTACCATCCACCAGCCCCGCTCCGAGCTCTTCCAGGTGAGGGGGATGTCTGTTCCAGCTCAGCTCATCCAGGGTGGGTATAGGTGTGCCAGGCTGGGGATCTCGGAGTAGAGATTAGTACTTAAACCAGAGCGATCCTGATGGGAAGGGCCAAGGATGGAAACTCAGTTCTTTTAGCACCTATCATGTACCAAATACCTTCTATACACTAGCTCTTTTAATCCACACAAAAACCCTATGAGGTGGGTACCAGCATTTTCACTTTACAGAGGGGAAGAGTGAGACTTAGAAATGATCCAACATTGAGCCAATATCACAGTTAATAAAAAGCTGGAATTGGCATTCATATTCCAGTTGGCTTTCAAGTCTGTGCTTTTCCACTAAATCATATAGAGTTCCTTCCCAAAAATCTCACCTTGATCTCCTAGGATCCTTTTAGGGAGCTATTATTTGCCTTTTATAGATGAGGATCTGAGATTTAAAAAAATTTTTTCGGTCCAAAGTCACTCATTCCGGGGCACGGCGGGGCCTCAAACCTATAGGTCCTCTGACCAGTTCCATGAGCTGTCCTCTATCCTAGACATGATGCTGGGTGCAGGCTGGGAGGCAGCAGGACCCACAGGGGCAACCCAGGCTGGAAGGAAGAGGGATGCATTTTGAGAGGTTCTGATGGCCGCAGTAAGAGTACTGATGTATGGCTGAGAGAGTCAAAGGACTGACTACTTGAGGCTTCTTTTCCATAAGGATGTGGTGACCTGATTACACACTAACACTGTCTGTCGTTCAATCAGCTCTTTGATAAAATTGCCATTCTGAGCTGCGGAGAGCTGGTTTTCTGCGGGACACCGGTGGAGATGCTTCATTTCTTCAGTGGCTGCGGTTACCCTTGTCCCGAACATTCAAACCCTTTTGATTTTTATGGTAAGTTTTTCTTTCACAGTCCCCATCATATATGTTTTCTAAACTTTATCTTCTCAGATTTCTGCCTAGATGACACCAGCACACGTGGGTTTTATTTCTCCTTTTGTTTTGGTGTTTTTACTCTTCAAAAAATTAATTTGGCCGAGCCAATTAACTTGCCATAGATGACCTATCAGAATGAGGTGGGCGATCTCTTTTTTTTAAAAACATTTTACCACTACTCTTCACTTTAAAAAAAAATAAATTTATTTATTTTATTTATTTATTTTTGGCTGCGTTGGGTCTTAGTTGCTGTGCGCGGGCTTCTCATTGCGGTGGCTTCTCTTGTTGTGGAGCACGGGCTGTAGGCACATGGGCTTCAGTAGTTGTGGCACACGGGCTCAGTAGTTGTGGTGCACGGGCTTAGTTGCTCTGCGGCATGTGGGATCTTCCTGGACTAGGCCTTGAACCCGTGTCCCCTGCACTGGCAGGTGGATTCATAACCATTGTGCCACAAGGAAAGTCCCGGGGATCTCTCTTGAAATGGTGCACTTCTACTTTGTCAGAGAAAAATTAGCTGAACTTCTGAATTCTCCCAGACAGGCCTATCAGGATCTTCATGGCCCTGCTGTGGTAGCTTTAAAATATTCTGATTTTATAGGTGGGGATTAACAACAGGTATTATTTTGATGAGATGAGGTATTATGGTTAGCACTCCTAAATCAATGATGGAACATATATTATTAGTCACTGTGTATATATGTGCATTTAAAAACACATGGGTCATTTTTTTGTGGGAAAAAAATTTCAGTGGACCTGACATCAGTGGATACCCAAAACAAAGAACGGGAAATAGAAACCTACAAGAGAGTCCAGATGATTGAATCTGCCTACAAAGAATCAGCAATGTATCGTAAAACCTTGGAGGATATTGAAAGAACAAAACACTTGAAAACATTACCAGTGATTCCTTTCAAAACCAAAGATTCTCCTGGAGCCCTTTCTAAACTGTGTGTTCTCTTGAGGTAAGAGCCTCACCCCATTTTAGATAGGTAGACGTCCACCCATTAAAAAAAAGCAATGAAAACGGGGTTGTTTGGCTTTCAGGAGAGTGACGAGAAACTCAATGAGAAATAAGCTGGCGGTGACTATGCGTCTCACTCAGAATCTGATCGTGGGTTTGTTCATCGTTTTCTTCCTTCTACGGGTCCAGAACGACGTGCTAAAGGGCGCCATCCAGGACCGTGTGGGTCTCCTGTACCAGTTTGTGGGCGCCGTCCCGTACACGGGCATGCTCAACGCTGTGAACTTGTGTGAGTGCCCTGCCCCGGAGGTGGGCCCCCGGGGTCGCGGGAGCTTCTCTCTCCCTGAATATCTCCTTTCTCCAGCTGACGCCTTGCAAGACTCCACCATTATAGGGGTATTTCTCTGAGCTCAACCTGGCCCCCTCCGGGTTCTCTCTCTGGGACAAGGTAACTCGTGAATTAGTAACACCTTAGTGGGAATTAGCTCTCCAAGTGGATCTCCCTGAGCGTCTCTGAGGATCCAGGGAAGCATGAAGTTATGAGGAGATGATGCAGCAGAGTTTGGGCAGGGTTTTTTAGAAGCTCAGCCCTGGTATCTTCTCTTATCCATTAGGAGGCACAGCCCATGGGGGCCCGGATGCCTGGCCAACTTTGCACTGTTAACGTTCTTTTTGGAGCCTATTTTAGGACAGCCAACACCTGGTTTTCAAACTCAGTGGGAGTCCAGAAGCAATACCTAGTTGCCTGATGTTCTGTGCCAACACCCTGCAAGAAAAGAGGACAGAGTGCCTCACGTCACTCATTTGTGTCCCTTTTGCATGTGTGTTCTTGAATTGGTGACACCCCTCCCCCCCCACTTTAGAGAGACGGAAATAAATTGTGACGGCTTTTGTAATCCTATTGTAATTCAGGTAGAGTGGATTTCTGGGGTGGGGGTATTTATAGTTCTATGGATGTCAGGTTCCTTTTCTCCATGACTAGGGGGCCCCAGCTGGTCCTCACCATCCAGTGCTGATAGATCTCAAGTTCAGCCTGGGCTAGCACCCCTCCTCCTCCAGCTGTGTGGTGACCGGCTGTTCTGCAACCTGCCTCCCATGCCCAGTTCCTGTGTTGCGAGCCGTCAGCGATCAGGAGAGCGAGGATGGCCTGTACCAGAAGTGGCAGATGCTGCTAGCCTACGTGCTGCATGTGCTCCCCTTCAGTGTCATTGCCACCATGATCTTCTGCAGCGTGTGCTACTGGTAAGGAAGAGGGTGTCCAGAGGCCTTCAGTGTTCCCGGGCCATGCTCCCCAGATGGTGGGATCCCAGATGGCCAGTGGGACCTGTGGAGGGAGAGCCCCAGGGTAAACAGGACAAAGAGAGGAACCCCCCACTGTGGGCCACACGGGACCTGAGAGCAGACCAGCAAGACTACACGCACCAGGGAATAACCTGTCCCGCATCCACTGCGGGGCCTGGCCTGAGGGGAGGGCTCTGGAGTAGCTGGGACCAGGTGCAGAGGCAGCGAGGCTGTCCACCCAGCTCAGCGTGGCTCCCAGGCTGCTGTGAGCTGGAGCGGCAACGCTGCCTGAGGTTTCATTTGACCGACCTGGGGCATCGTGGTTGGGCTGGGGTGACGGGGGGTGGAGGAATCAAGAGTGACTATGGGAAGAGGGCTTTGGAGAACCATGAAGCACCCCTGATGCTGGGTTTTGATTGATGGTTTGTAGACAGTGCTTTTTATTGCATAGAACATTTTACAGATGCAAATCTGAAAATGTGTAGAGTTATTTGTTGTCATAGGGAGATGTATCTTCCCTAATCCCTCTGGCTTTCCCTTAAGAAAAGATGGGGGGAATCATCCGGCATTCTGTGATTCCAGTAGTGAAAGGTGCCCAGCTTGTCGTTCCAAGAGAGGACTTCAGGCGGTTCTGGAGATGCTGTCTTTCTTCAGGGCACTGGATTCACGGGCAGGTGCTTCCACCCATAACCAGTATAAAGACCCCATGGTATGCGATGTGAATAATTATGATGAATCAAGTGAAATACAAGTAGAAGATAAGTGAGGGCCTGGTTTGAGCTCCAAGATGAAGAGTTAGGAGGTCTTATTGTGCAGACTCTTAGACGTTGTTGTCACCCTGGGGAGTGACAGAGGCAAAGCTGCTCGCTCTGGTTAGCAAGAGGGCGGACGCTCGCAACCCAGGGCGATGGCAGGGACCACACGGCCCTCCTTGCTGGCCTTGATGAAGCCTCTTATCCTCCGACACTCAGGAACGTGCTGAATCTCTGATCTGTGATGTACATAAACCACAGGCCCGTCTAGTTTAGGCGAAATGATCCAGGAGCAGATTTTTTTTAAGTGGCCGTTTTTGAGTAAGCCAAGGTTGGTTGGAAATTGAGAACCTTGTTAATTTAGAACCTTGCTCCTCAATGTGGCCCACGAAGCACGGTGTCAGTGTTACCTTGGGGCTTGTTTAACCTGCAAAATCTCATGCCCAGCCCTGCTGAATTGGATTCCACATTTTACATGATCCCCCAGGTGATTTATATGCACTTTAGAATTCGCAAAGCACTGATTTTGAAGACCATATGATATTCGTAAAACTGCCCATGAGAAAGAGTTCTGTATGATTTTAGAAAACAGGGCGGTTTTAAACTAGGTTCAGTATTGTCATGACTCTTTTTGACAAAAGCATAATCATTTCTAGTGGTGGCAGCACAGCTGTTAGCAATGTAGCAAATACTTTGATTCAATGATAGAAAAGTTTGTTGAATGCCTACTAGGTGCCAGGCACAGTGCCAGGCGCAGCTACGGATTTAAAGGGGAGTAAACTGAAGGGGCTGCCCTCAAGCTTGCAGTTCTGAACTGAGACGGCCCTGAAAGCCGGAGTGTTTTCTGACTCTTAGCAGCACATCAGACTTGAACTCACTCAGTAGCAAAATCCGACCTGAACCAACGTGAGGTTCATTGTACTTTTCCCACAGCAACATTCCTGTTTAGTAGATATGTTACAGGTGGAGTCCCAGACCCCACTGCAGCAAGTATGGTCTACACAGTGTGAATGAAGTCTTTCCCAAATCTGTAAATTGCCACATTCCAAAACACATCTGGCCCTAAAGTATTTCAGATGATAGATTGTGGACATAAATCTCCAGATGACTTTAATTCAAGAAAGTGTAAGATTAATATTATAAAGAAGCACAAACACGGTGCTGCGGAATATGATAACAAAGACGGCTGACACACATGAGCACTTGCTTTTATGTCAGGCACTAAAAGGTTTAAATATATCAATTCATGTAATCCTTGGTACCATTCTATAAAGGTGGCATTATTAATTATCCTTGTTTGAAGACGAGGAAGCTGAGGCACCATGGGGAATGTCTCTTCCCCATCTCACATTCATTATCACAGTGAATTACAAAGGAGACCAAGGGTCCATTTGGCTGGATGGGGAGAGGGACTCTCGGAGGCTTTATAAAGGAGAACTTGAGAGATGAGCAACATTTGAATAGATGGAAAAGGAGCAAGGGCGTTTCAGGGGAAGAAAGAGAAGGAGCATAGGTTCAGAAGCAAAAACACACAAGACCTTTCCAGAGAAAAAGTTCAGTTGTGCTGTGGGGAAAGGAGGATTGGAAGGAATAATGGAAAATATGACTGACAGCCTTGGAGCCTGGTAGGTGAAGTGCTGAATGCCAGGCTAAGGGGCTGAAGTGGATTAGATACCGGTACATAGTAGAGGATTTTGATCCCCAGGGAGTGACCCATCTGTGTTGCACTCTGGGGGGGTGAGGCTGGCATCACTTTCGTCTCAGACTGGAGAGTTAGGGCAGAGAGGCTGAACAGCCCAGTGAGGAGCCTTGTTAACAGTCTGGGAAAGGCAGAGGCTCTGGTGAAGAGAGCAGCAGTGGCAACAGAAAGGGGGTTTTACTTTGAGATGCTGGGAAAGTAGAATCGAACGGACTTAGAAATGGAATGGATTTGCTGGGGGGTAAAGAGAGTCATGGATGATGCCTGAGTTTTCAGCCTGGGAGGATGGGAAGGGGACAGTATCCTTATCAAGTTTGCGAGGAAAGAGAATGGATTTGGTTTTGAATATGTTGCATCTGGGATGCTACAGGACACCCAACAGGAGATGTCAATCAGAGGCACAATAGGCTGGTGTAGAAAGAAAAGGCAAGAGGAGTGAGAGGAGAGGCCTGGGAATGGATTCTATAGGCAAGAATATCAGGGAGGAAGCGGTCTGAGGGTGATATCTTAAGAGGCATATTCAGAGGGTGGGAAGAGGGAAGCAATCCGGCGAGAGAGGCAGAGAGGTGGTTAGAGTGGTGGAAAGAGAAGCAGGATCGGGCAGTGTCAGAGAAGGCAAGAGAGGAGGGAGTTTCACGAAGGTGTAGTGAACCCGTTCAGTACTGCAGAGGTTCAAGGAGGTGAGGCATAGGTTTAGGAGGTCACTGGTGCTCTTCCATAAAAGAGGTTCAGTAGAGTGGTGGGGTGCCAGTCAGGTTTACCAGGGAACAAGGAGTGAGATGGGAGAAGCAGGTGCTGTTTGAGAAGCTTGGTGGTACAGGAGAGGATAAAGGGGGGGCAGTTGCTTAAAAGGTTACCAGACTCAAGGAGTGGTTATTTTACAATACGGTAAGTAAGACCATTAGGGAAAACCATTAGATTGAGAGTAGATGAAACTACAGAAAAATTGGGTAATTCGCAGATCAAGTTTCCAGATTAGACCAAGGCAGAAATAGGAAAATCAGATTAACATAGTACCAAGGATGCAAGTAGACAGGATAAAGCTTGGCAAAGATGGGGTAAGAGATAGAGACAGGGAGAAAGAGAAGAGATGCAAAGTAGGGAAGATAAAGATAGAAATTCACAAAATGGGAGGTAAATCCATCTGCTGAGCACTGGGGAGAGAGTTTGAAGTTCCCTGGGAAGAGAGCGTAGTTTAAAGTAGAAGTTTTTATTAGCCATGATGGGACATGACATTGGAACCCAATAAGCAATGAGGAAGAATTAGGGGTCCAGGAATCAGCTGAAGCAAAGTGGCAGAATGGATCCAATTAGCACAGCTCAATTGAGAAAGCAAGGTCCCCAGGTGGGGAATTGGTAAGGCAAAGAATAGCAGAAGGGGTGAGGATCTGAGGCATTGAGGGCTTTGGGGAAATGGGAGACGGGAGGAGGCCATGATCAGAAGGGGCATTTTCAGAATGTGAAACCTTGGACATGCAACAGTTTTGAGTAACAAGTAACATTTAAATCCCAGACATAGTGAGTGATCAAGATTAGGTGGGTGGAGCCACTGGAATTGATCAGGTGACCTAATTAGGAGGCACTGGTGTTGATGGATTATGAAGGTTAAAAACCTTGAGGATAATGATGGTGGACGGGAGTGCAAAACTGACCCTGGTCTAAAAGCCACAAAATCATCAAAGGTGAGAAAATGTCTTAAAAGTCACAGAGGACTGCCTTGAGGCAGAGAATTAGTAGTATAAGCCAACTTCCTGATTTGTATAGGAGGAAAGGCAGATGGCCTTGAAGAGTGGTAGGGAGGGGTGAGGGTAAGACATGCCAACTTCTCTTACTTGCTCTACAAATGGAAGAAAGAGTAGCCATGTCTAAGAGTTGTTGAGGACGTGCTATCACCAGGGAAATGTTATGTGGTGAAAGGAATGTAAGAGGTTAAGGGGCATGGATATAGAGTAGCTTGTTTACAAGAACATGAAGGTCCAATCAGTGGAAGGGGTTGGTAGAATAAAAGACAAGAATGGAATGGAACAGGCCTGGGGAGGGCTAATCCATTGGAGGATGAAAGCAGTGAAGGGTTTTCACGCTGGCAGTAACCCCATGTAACAAGGGTGAGGTTCAGGGAAGGAGGGGCTGAGAAGCAGGTTGGGTGAGTCCTGAGCATTAGGGTAGTAGGCTAGCTAGGGTGGGAGCAGTGCCAGCCAGGCAGAATGTGGTTGCTTATGGAGAAGCCTGGACAGTTCAGCCCTACTTACTGCAGTTGGTTGTGACCATCCTCTGAGTGTTAGTATTTTTCTGTGAGAGCTGAGGGGCTGTAAAAAGGAAAAGGTGGCTCCATTGACTTGGGGCCAACAGAAACAATTTGAGGGACTAAATGGCCTCAAATGTTGGCCCTGTTCCGAAAAGGCCTTTCAAAGGGGAGTTTGGCCTGCCTTGCAGACTCTCCCCACCCACTTAACCACTATGGATTTATCCACAGAAGTCAAGTGTGGAATTTTTCTTAAATGATAACCCTTGGAGAGGAACTAAAGACCTTATGTTTTTTTAGGACTCTGGCCTTATACCCTGAGGCTGCAAGATTTGGATATTTCTCTGCTGCTATCTTGGCCCCCCACTTAATTGGTGAATTGCTAACTCTTGTGCTACTTGGTGTGGTCCAAAACCCAAATGTGGTCAACAGCATGGTGGCCCTGCTCTGCATTGCTGGGGTGCTTGTGGGCTCTGGATTCCTGAGGTAAGATCTAATAATTCAAATGATTTAGACTGGTATGATTTGATGTTAATGATCACCTCATAATGATTATTATAAGGCGTTACAGAGAAGCGCTGTGTGATACTGTGATACTCTATCACCTTACAGTCCGGAGTACTCATAGTGCTTCCTAGTCAGTATTGCTTAGACTTTGAACTGTTCATTATTTGTTAAATAAAACGTCGTCAGAATGAGAATCAGGAAATGATGATTGAAGCATGTTATCACATGTCATAAGCCATTATAACAAGAGGAGGAAAACCAAGCTGTCCTCCAGAAATACTCACAGCCTATTACAGGCTAAATAGCATGCATTTGGTTCATTTCTTCCCTGGCACTGTTGAGTTTCTATTCCAGCTCTCAATTCTCAGTTACTTTAAGAAAGTAAGAATAGTCAGATAAGAAAAGAGGCTGCAGGATAAAAGACTGCTCAAGAAAGCATCAGGACTAGAAGGACACACACCAAATGTAAACAGCAGTTATCTCTGGGTGATACTTATTTTAATTTTCTTGATATTTTCCTATATTTTGTGAATCTTCTATAATGGACAAGCATTACTTTATAACCAAGAAAAAATATATGTACACATACATACATATTGTATATTTTTTTTAAAGTAGCAGGAACGGCAGAAAATTTTAGAAGGGTGAAAGTGGTTTCAGGTGGGTGATGTGAGTGGGATCCAGTAAGTAAACTATGGGTCCCTGAGAAAATGTGAAGACAGCTCTGTTTCTTTGACTTAAAAATCAAAGAAAAGGGCCCGGAGACCTTCAAGATGGCAGAAGAGTAAGACGTGGAGATCACCCTCCTCCCCACAAATACATCAGAAATACATCTACATGTGGAACAACTCCTACAGAACACCTACTGAATGCTGGCAGGAGACCTCAGACTTCCCAAAAGGCAAGGAACTTCCCATGTACCTGGCCATGTGGCTGACAGGGTCTTGGTGCTCTGGCCAGGTGTCAGGCCTGTGCCTCTGAGGTGGGAGAGCCGAGTTCAGGACACTGGTCCACCAGAGACCTCCCGGCTCCACGTAATGTCAAACGGTGAAGACTCTCTCAGAGATCTCCATCTCAGTGCTAAGACCCAGCTCCACTCTACAACCAGCAAGCTACAGTTTTGGATACCCTATGCCAAACAACTAGCAAGACAGGAATACAGCCCCACCCTTTAGCAGAGAGGCTGCCCAAAATCATGATAATGTCACAGACACCCCAAAACACACCACTGGACACGTTCCTGCCCACCAGAAAGACGATCCTCATCCACCAGAACACAGGCATCAGTTCCCTCCACCAGGAAGCCTCCACAACCCACTGAACCAACCTTAGTCACTGGGGACAGACACCAAAAACAACGGGAACTACAAAGCTGCAGCCTGCAGCCTGTGAAAAGGAGACCCCAAACACAGTAAGTTAAGCAAAATGAGAAGACAGAGAAACACACAGCAGATGAAGGAGCAAGGTAAAAACCCACCAGACCGAACAAATGAAGAGGAAATAGGCAGTCTACCTGAAAAAGAATTCAGAGTAATGATAGTAAAGATGATCCAAAGTCTTGGAAATAGAATGGAGAAAATATAAGAAACATTTAACAAGGACCTAGAAGAACTAAAGAGCAAACAAACAATGGTGAACAACACAATAAATGAAATTAAAAATTCTCAAGAAGGAATCAATAGCAGAATAACTGAGGCAGAAGAACGGATAAGTGACCTGGAAGATAAAATAGTGGAAATAACTACCGCAGAGCAGAATAAAGAAAAAACAATGAAAAGAATTGAGGACAGTCTCAGGGACCTCTGGGACAACATTAAACACACCAACATTCGAATTATAGGGGTCCCAGAAGAAGAGAAAAAGAAATGGTCTGAGAAAATATTTGAAGAGATTATAGTTGAAAACTTCCCTAATATGGGAAAGGAAATAGTCAAGTCCAGGAAGTGCAGAGAGTCCCATACAGGATAAATCCATGGAGAAGCACACCAAGACAAATATTAATCAAACTATCAAAAATTAAATACAAAGAAAGAATATTAAAAGCAGCAAGGGAGAAGCAACAAATAACATACCAGGGAATCCCCATAAGGTTAACAGCTGATCTTTCAGCAGAAACTCTGAAAGCCAGAAGGGAGTGGCAGGACATATATAAAGTGATGAAAGGGAAAAACCTACAACCCAGAATACTCTACCCAGCAAGGATCTCACTCAGATTCAATGGAGAGATTAAAACCTTCACAGACAAGCAAAAGCTAAGAGAATTCAGCACCACCAAACAAGCTCTACAACAAATGCTAAAGGAACTTTTCTATGCAGGAAACACAAGAGAAGGAAAAGACTTACAATAACAAACCCAAAACAATTAAGAAAATGGTAAAAGGAACATACATATAAATAACTACCTTAAATGTAAATGGATTAAATGCTCCCACCAAAAGACACAGACTGGCTGAATGGATACAAAAAAAGACCTGTCTTTTTTTGTCTACAAGAGACTCACTTCTACAAGAGACTCACCGTCTACAAGAGACTCACTTCAGACCTAGGGACACATACAGACTGAAAGTGAGGGGATGGAAAAAGATATTCCATACAAATGGAAATCAGAAGAAAGCTGGAGTAGCAATTCTCATATCAGACAAAATAGACTTTAAAATAAAGACTATTAGAAGAGACAAAGAAGGACACTACATAATGATCAAGGGATCAATCCAAGAAGAAGATATAACAATTGTAAATATTTACGCACCCAACATAGGAGCACCTCAGTAAATAAGGCAAATGCTAACAGCCATAAAAGGGGAAATAGACAGTAACACAATCATAGTAGGGGACTTTAACACCCCACTTTCACCAATGGACAGATCATCCAAAATGAAAATAAATAAGGAAACACAAGCTTTAAATGATACATTAAACAAGGTGGACTTAATTGATATTTATAGGACATTCCATCCAAAAACAACAGAATACACTTTCTTCTCAAGTGCTCATGGAACATTCTCCAGGATACATCATATCTTGGGTCACAAATCAAGCCTTGGTAAATTTAAGAAATTTGAAATTGTATCAAGTATCTTTTCCGACCACAACGCTATGAGACTAGATATCAATTACAGGAAAAAAACTGTAAAAAATACAAACATATGGAGGCTAAACAATACGCTACTAAATAGCCAAGAGATTACTGAACAAATCAAAGAGGAAATCAGAAAATACCTAGAAACAAATGACAATGAAAACACGACAACCCAAAACCTATGGGATGCAGCAAAAGCAGTTCTAAGAGGGAAGTTGATAGCAATACAATCCTACCTCAAGAAACAAGAAACTCTCAAATAAACAACCTAACCTTACAACTAAAGCAATTAGAGAAAGAAGAACAAGAAAACCCCAAGGTTAGCAGAAGGAAAGAAATCATAAAGATCAGATCAGAAATAAATGAAAAAGAAATGAAGGAAACGATAGTAAAGATCAATAAAACTAAAAGCTGGTTCTTTGAGAAGATAAACAAAATTGATAAACCATTAGCCAGACTCATCAAGAAAAAAAGGGAGAAGACTGAAATCAACAGAATTAGAAATGAAAAAGGAGAAGTAACACCTGACACTGCAGAAATACAAAGGATCATGAGAGATTACTACAAGCAACTCTATGCCAATAAAATGGACAACCTGAAAGAAATGGACAAATTCTTGGAAAAGCACAACCTCCCGAGACTGAACCAGGAAGAAATAGAAAATATAAACAGACCAATCACAAGCACTGAAATAGAAACTGTGATTAAAAATCTTCCAACAAACAAAAGCCCAGGACCAGATGGCTTCACAGGCGAATTCTATCAAACATTTAGAGAAGAGCTAACACCTGTCCTTCTCAAACTCTTCCAAAATGTGGCAGAAGGAGGAACACTCCCAAACTCATTCTACGAGGCCACCATCACCCTGATACCAAAACCAGACAAAGGTGTCACAAAGAAAGAAAACTACAGGCCAATATCACATAGATGAACATAGATGCAAAAATCCTCAACAAAATACTAGCAAACAGACTCCAACAGCACATTAAAAGGATCATGCACCATGATCAAGTGGGGTTTATCACAGGAATGCAAAGATTCTTCAATATACGCAAATAAATCAATGTGATAAACCATATTGACAAACTGAAGGAGAAAAACCATCATCTCAATAGATGCAGAAAAAGCAGGCATAGAGGGAACTTACCTCAACATAATAAAGGCCATATTTGACAAACCCACAGCCAACATAGTTCTCAATGGTGAAAAACTGAAACCATTTCCTCTAAGATCAGGAACAAGACAAGGTTGTCCACTCTCACCACTATTATTCAACATAGTTTTGGAAGTTTTAGCTACAGTAATCAGAGAAGAAAAAGAAATAAAAAGAATCCAAATAGGAAAAGAAGAAGTAAAGCTGTCACTGTTTGCAGATGACATGATACTATGCATAGAGAATCCTAAAGATGCTACCAGAAAACTACTAGAGCTAATCAATGAATTTGGTAAAGTATCAGGATACAAAATTAATGCACAGAAATCTCTTGCATTCCTATACACTAATGATGAAATATCTGAAAGAGAATTTAAGGAAACAGTCCCATTTACTGCTGCAATGGAAAGAATAAAATACCTAGGAATAAACCTACCTAAGGAGACAAAAGACCTGTATGCAGAAAACCATAAGACACTGATGAAAGAAATTAAAGATGATACCAACAGAGGGAGAGATATACCATGTTCTTGGATTGAAAGAATCAATATTGTGAAAATGACTATACTACCCAAAGCAATCTACAGATTCAATGAAATCCCTATCAAATTGCCAGTGGCATTTTTCACAGAACTAGAATAAAAAAAATTCATAATTTGTATGGAAACAGAAAAGACCCCGAATAGCCAAAGCAGTCTTGAGGGAAAAAAATGGAGCTGGAGGAATCAGGATCCTGGACTTCAGACTATAGTACAAAGCTACAGTAATCAAGACAGTATGGTACTGGTGGAAAAAAAAAAAAATATATATATCAATGGAACAGCATAGAAAGCCCAGAGATAAACCCACGCACATATGGTCACCTTATTTTTGATAAAGGAGGCAAGAATATACAATGCAGAAAAGACAGCCTCTTCGATAAGTGCTGCTGGGAAACTGGACAGCTCCATGTAAAAGAATGAAATTAGAACACTCCCTAACACCATACACAAAAGTAAACTCAAAGTGGATTAAAGACCTAAATGTAAGGCCAGACGCTATCAAACTCTTAGAGGAAAACATAGGCAGAACACTCTATGACATAAATCCCAGCAAGATCTTTTTTTTTTTTTTTTTTTTTTTTGCGGTACACGGGCCTCTCACTGTTGTGGCCTCTCCCGTTACGGAGCAGACTCCGGACGAGCAGGCTCAGCGGCCATGGCTCACGGGCCCAGCCGCTCCGTAGCATGTGGGATCCTCCCGGACCGGGGCATGAACCCTTGTCCCCTGCATTGGCAGGCGGACTCTCAACCACTGCGCCACCAGGGAAGCCCTCAGCAAGATCCTTTTTGACCCACCTCCTAGAGAATGGAAATAAAAACAAAAATAAACAAATGGGACCTAAAGAAACTTAAAAGCCTTTGCACAGCAAAGGAAACCATAAACAAGACGAAAAGACAACCCTCAGAATGAGAGAAAATATTTGCAAATGAATCAACGGACAAAGGATTAATCTCCAAATTTTACAAGCAGCTCATGCAGCTCAATATCAAAAAAACAAACAAACCAATCCAAAAATGGGCAAAAGACCTAGACATTTCTCCAAAGATATACAGATTGCCAACAAACACATGAAAGGGTGCTCAACATCACTAATCATTAGAGAAATGCAAATCAAAACTATAATGAGGTATCACCTCACACCAGTCAGAATGGCCACCATCAAAAAATCTACAAACAATAAATGCAGGAGAGGGTGTGGAGAAAAGGGAACCCTCTTGCACTGTTGGTGAGAATATAAATTTATACAATCACTATGGAGAACAGTATGGAGGTTCCTTAAAAAACTAAAAATAGAATTACCATAGGACCCAGCAATCCCACTACTGGGCATATACCCTGAGAAAACCATAATTCAAAAAGAGTGATGTACCACAATGTTCACTGCAGCTCTATTTACAATAGCCAGGACATGGAAGCAACCTAAGTGTCCATCGACAGATGAATGGATAAAGATGTGGCACATATATACAATGGAATATTACTCAGCCATAAAAAGAAACGAAAATGAGTTATTTGTAGTGAGGTGGATGGACCTAGAGTCTTGTCATACAGAGTGAAGTAATTCAGAAAGAGAAAAACAAATACCGTATGCTAACACATATATATGGAATCTAAAAAGAAAGGTTCTGAAGAACCTAAGGGCAGGACAGGAATAAAGACGCATACATAGAGAATGGACTTGAGGACATGGGGAGGGGGAAGGGTAAGCTGGGACGAAGTGAGAGAGTGGCATGGACATATATACACTACCAAATGTAAAACAGATAGCTAGTGGGAAGCAGCTGCATAGCACAGGGTGATCAGCTCGGTCCTTTGTGACCACCTGGGGGGGGGATAGGGAGGGTGGGAGGGAGACGCAAGAGCAAGGAGATATGGGGTTATATGTACACGTATAGCTGATTCACTTTGTTATACAGCAGAAACTAACCCACCATTGTAAAGCAATTATACTCCAATAAAGATGTTTTAAAAAATCAAAGAAAAAAGCTATTGAGCAGCTACTGTATGTAATCATATTTGTTTAATTAACTCTCAGAGCAATCCACGTTCAGTTAAGAAAACTAAGCTCAGACTTGACTTTGTTCTGATCACACGCTGTGAAGACTCTCCGGGGAGCCGCACCGACCCTGGAGTCAGAGTCTTTCTCCTACCACTTAGTTGCCAAGTGACCATTGGCAAGTTACTTTTCTACCTAAATTAGTTTCCTCATTTATAAAATGGAGATAATGATCTCAGCCCCACCTGCCTCAAGGGATCATGAGACTGGAATGAGATCAGCAACGTGGAAACACTTCATGAACTGTAGTGAGTTATTATAAAGCCAAGTGAGTTCGTTTTGAACAGTCAGGGAGGATATTTTTTTACAGTGACACCATTACATTGTATTTGTCTATGTTGCTTAATTGGCTTGTTAGCATCTATGAAAAATGCACAGATAAGATCACCCCAATGGCATGGGATCAAGCCAGCAAATTACAGACCCAATCTTCAGCACCATCTCCTCTTTCATATTTGAAACATGTGCTCCAATCAGTCTGGCACTATTTCACGTATTTGGTTTATAGGAAAGGGGATTGATTATTCTTGAGAGGGGGGCAGTGGCCAACATTATCAAAATGCTGTTGGGTTCTTTGCAAGATCTCAACATCCCAAAGCTTCACCTGGGTTCTGCTCCATCACTGGGGTGAAAGTGCGCTCCTGAAGGCCCCACATCAACCTCCTAGTCATTGAGTTTATGTATTTTCCCTCAAGTCGTCATCTTTCCTGACTGAGTGCCTGCAACATGTGCACTTTTGGCTGTCTCTTCCTTTAAACACAAGTGGAAATAGCTTTGTTGTTCTTTCTGCTTACAAAATAATGCAAGTTCTTAGGGGGAGAAATGCACACAATACAGAAATGTATAAGGAAGTTAAGTAAAAGTTACCTGAAGTATCACAACCCAGAGTTAAATTTTGTTGTGTATTTTGCTAGACTTTTATATAATCTTTAATTCAAATGAGCTCATACTATTGTGAAGGAGTAAGGTATGCATGCTTTTCCCCCCTTTTAACAATATAATGTAGATGGTTCCACATCAGTAAATTTAGATCTGTGGTTCCTCCCTCTTGGATGTACTGCAAGGATTGCTGTGACACAGCCTAGCTCTCCTCCTGTGTCTTTCACAGATCCATTTGTCCCCCCTCTGCCGCCTGCACAAAGCCTGGCTGTTGTTCCCTTGGCAGGGCGAGCTCTCTCTGAAAGCCCCCTATGTTGGGTCTCACAGCCCATCACATGCTGCTCAGTTGCAGTCAGCCTCTTGAGGGCAGCAGCTGTGTCTCATTCATCATTATAGCTCTTCTCAGTGGCTAGCCCAAGGCCTTTAACCAATTAGGTTTGCCAAAAATATTTGGATTGAGTGAATAAATGAATGACTACTCTCTCTTCTTGGACTGCCTACACACTGGATCAGTCACCAAATCACGTTGGTTTTCTTCTCTGATGTCAAATCACAGATGCACGTGGAGCTTTTGAGTTTGCCTTGTGTGGTATGGTACAAGATGAAGACACATGGTTCCCAGCTCACACTCTAGCCATCTGGGCAGCCATCTTCTCATGGCCATCATCCTCTTACAAGCCTTTGTCATCTCATCCTTGAACTTCTGCTGTAGCCTGCTCTCTTTTTTGCTGTTCTTACTCTACTCTTATTCTGGTCCATCCTACTTGCTGGTGCCACTTTAATTTTCTTAAGTCATTGATTGCAATGTGACTTTTATCATGGTCCTTCAATGTCAACTGCCTGCAAGGCCCTGAAGTAGCCGGTTCATGGCTACCATTCCAAACTCACCTCCCACTGCTCCCACTTCGGATCCTCTGCCTTTCTAGTCCATCCTGTCCCACATGCCTGTGCTCATACCATTCTGCCTTCCTAGAGTGTCCTTCCTCTGCCCCTACATCCTCCCCAGACTCCGATCTGTCCTTTCCAGTTAGCAGCCTCTCAATGTGGCTA
Organism: Aethalodelphis obliquidens; assembly: GCF_003676395.1. Lineage (NCBI taxonomy): Eukaryota > Metazoa > Chordata > Mammalia > Artiodactyla > Delphinidae > Aethalodelphis > Aethalodelphis obliquidens. Next base: position 8,359,202 of record NW_020837956.1, read on the forward strand.
ATTCGATTTTGTGCCTCAGAAAATTGCCAATAACTGAAAGTCATGGAGTTTGGGGATCACCTGGTGAGACCATAAATACTAAATACAAGAATGCCACGGACATGTAGTACTGGTTTTCTGTACTTTCTAAGCACAAATTGTTCACTACTGTATTTTTATAGCCTTGAGAATGTATAGTTTATGTCTCCCAACTACATTATGAGTCTTTAGGGGTAGGATACTTCTTTCAAATTCCGTAAGCACCTAGAACTAGTGCCTCGCAAATAGAAAGAATGTAATACATATTTGTTGGTTGATAAAAGCTACTGAGTGAACTAAGAAGGCCACAGGGTCAGCATGAAGTTTCTCCTGAAACAGGTTTCACAACGAATGTCTGCTTTTCTCACCATCCTTTTCCCCTTGTATTATAGTTTAGTTCTCACTTCATACATTAGCACCTCAAATCTGTTTAATCACAAACATCCTCCTCTAATGTGGTGTGTTGTTTTCTTTTATATCAATGGTGCTTACCAATAAAATTAGACAACAATCCATCATTAGGGGTGTGTTAAATTAAGGTTCCTACTATAATGGATCACCAAGTTGTGATTAAAAATGATGGTGTGTTATGCTTACTGACTTGAAAGGATGTCTGAGGCATACGTTTGTTTGAAAAAGCAGGTTAGGAAAGAGGATGAGAAGTTTAATTCCATTTATGTAAAATGTTATAAATACACATTACATATATCACCAAAATGTTAACAATAGTTATTTCTGGGCAGTGGTATTTCTTTATACTTCTCAGTGTAGTTTGAAGTTTTTCTAGTGAACATATTTTTATAATGAGAGATGAAAAACTATGTATATTCCTGTTGGGAAACATAAGGGTTGCCTTTCTTTTCATTTGGTAGGACTGCTACCAGAGCCTATTGAAGTTCATCTTTCTTTCTTTTTGCTTTTTCTTAAGAAACACAGAAGAAATGCCCCTTCCTTTTAAAATCTTCAGTTATTTTACATTCCAAAAATATTGCTGTGAGATTCTTGTAGTCAATGAGTTCTATGGCCAGAATTTCACTTGTGGTAAGTACTCAATTTTGGAATTTATTTTTACATATTAGTTTGAAAAAAACAATTCCTTGAGGGAAATGTATTTTTTAAGTAAATGCTATATTGTAAAAGAGATTTAAAACTTTGTTTTGAAGAGTCTAACATTTTCTCTGATTTTGAAAATAATAAGCAGTAGTCAAGTTAGTCACTTGTCAAAGGTCAGTAGCTTAAGGGCACTCCGATGTTTTTAGAAAATGATAGACTTAATGTATACTGAGGTAAACTCTAGTATATTCTGGGTGGATCAGTTCCTATACCTACTGAACAGGTTGAAGCAGGCTGCAGTGGCTTCTTCTTCCCCCAAATGTACAGAGTATGTAGCTGAGTGAAGCCATTTTTGGCAAAAATCTGTTCCCTAATCCCACAAGAGGGCAGTGGGAGCACAGCAAGGCCCTCCTGGCCATTGGAAATCCCAGGCCACTCTGTGAAGACACCTAAAGAACAGGGCAGAATTTAGTAGTCGTTTTATCTATCTTTAGGTGATAACATTAGTAACCTTGGGATATTCAGTGCTAAGTGATCATAATTTTTATTAGTACTATGGTGCTGAATATACACCCAAAATGGAAACAAACCCATTTCCATCTTCAAGGCCCCCAACACTCACTATTGCTTCATCTAATAATGAATTCTGGGCTCTCTAAAATTTCCTGTATCTTCATGAAGAAGAGTACTTAGCAGACTGCTGAGCATTTAGTGGGCATCTGATAAATACGTGTTGATTAAATTACCTTGCAAGTACCATATTTGACATTGTCAATCTTTTCCCTGGCAGGCAACTCAAATGGTTCTATGTCAACTAATCCAATGTGTGCCTTCAGTCAAGGAATTCAGTTCATTGAGAGAACCTGCCCAGGTGCAACGTCCAGATTCACAGCCAACTTTCTGATTTTGTATTCATTTATCCCAGTTCTTGTCATCCTAGGAATAATTGTTTTTAAAATCAGGGATTATCTCATTAGCAGATAGTAAAGAACATTGCTGCGAAATGGAACTTAAGCTCCTAGATGTACATGACTGCTTTGAATTTCTGAAATAAGAATGTTACGTGATTCTTAGTAGTACCTCGTAAGACTTTTAACCATTAAGACTCCCTGTGCCCCTTGGATCCATGCAGGCCTTGAATGCTATTCCAGGAGGGACATGTGGTATTTGGAAATTGTGACTGAGCTGGTCCAAAGATGTTCATAATAATTCATAAAGTTATGGGAGACTAATGTGACTATTTGTTTTCTTTGTTCTAGACACAGAAAAATAGGTCAGTTAAAGCTTATGCTTACATTTGATAAAGGCTTTGGTAAAAAAGAAAACATTTGAATGATTGTAAGTAACAGAAAAAGTTGTGGTTTGATTGAAGCAAAGCATCACGCAGAATTAGGTAAGAATGCTTTCATTTTCATTTAAAAACCCTATTTACGTGCACATGTCTACATAAGTTAACTGATCACATGGAGAGGATGTTGGACAGACGTTGGATAAAGACCCCTGACACAGAGCAGCCACTCATTTTACTGATGGTTAAAATGAAAAATGGCAGAAGTGGGCTGAACTGAGAACAGCACACTAGACAAAAAGATTAGTTTGCTAGTTTTCACTTTCTGCTTAGTTTACTTATAAAATTAAAAGTAAATGTTACTAAAGTATATGCACTGAGAAATGACATTTTTAAGGTTGGAGAGCAGCTGTTATTTAAAGTCCACATAGAAAAGATGCTCAACTGACACAACATTTACACTAAGAACAGAATCACACACTAGGAATTCATGTTCTTGAATTGTAAAGAGAAAGAATGCTGATAAATGTATATTTTTAGGGATTAAATTATGTATATAGATTATTAAAAGTGGGTTCTGGACTAAATGATCTTTCTGATCTCCAAGTAATTCATGTACAAGTCTGAAGTGAAACTGTCTTCATGTTACCATGGTAACTTTGAGTGAGAATATCTTAGATAATACATGAACTTGTTCAGTTACTGTGACCTAACGTGTAATGAATGATAAATTATAGTATTTGAAAGATCTCACATTATAGTGGGAAAGATCATTTCATTAAGGAAACCACAGTAAAATCCTATTTCTTAGAACAGTATTTAAGGATCTGCAGACATTGGTAAAGTACCAGAATAGTATTGTCAATTTTTATAAAAGGTCTTTGACACTGATGATTATGGTATAATAGTTACATAATGTCTTACAGATTATATATGTCACATCAGTTATAGACAATTCTGGAGATGATAATCTATTAAAGTAGTTCAAAGAGAGTCCCACAGGAACCTCTTTTGAAATCACTGATTTCGACTTACTAAAGATATGGGTGTACAATGTAAGTGGAAACACTTTCTACTATTCATATGCAGATGAATTTCATTCTAGCTCAGACACACTTGGAAAATTGACATAGCACGTGACTTCAAGCTATTAAATGTTAGTGATACCGTAATCTTAGAAAAACACAATGACTTTCAACATGTGACAGTTTGTCTCAGTCAAAAATGGACAGTGGGGCTTCCCTGGTGGTGCAGTGGTTGAGAGTCCACCTGCCGATGCAGGGGATACGGGTTCGTGCCCCGGTCCGGGAAGATCCCACATGCCGCGGAGCGGCTGGGCCCGTGAGCCATGGCCACTGAGCCTGCGTGTTCGGAGCCCGTGCTCCGCAATGGGAGAGGCCACAACAGTGAGAGGCCTGCGTACCACAAAAGAAAAAAAAAAAAAAAAAAAGGACAGTGATGTATAAGAAAATCAAAATATATAATAAAAATTCCTATTCCCACCAAGTCAGTGAAACTTCTGAGATCAAAACGTTCCCTGTTGATTTAAAGGGAGTTCTTTCTCCACAGCACTCAAGCAGGGTGCCTGTCTGCTCCTAAGACTGCAGTTCCTTGTAGACATGGTGAAATTGTTTTCCAGAGTGCTGGAACCACATGCATTGTAACTAGTTTAGGAAGTCGTATTTCACTACAATAACCAGGTAGTTTGCTATCCACTTGGATACCACTCATCAATCTTGGTGTTCTTGAGGTTAGTAAGTGTGCTTATTTGAAGCTGGGTGCATGGCATATTAGAGTCAACATATTTTATAGTGGAAATGGAAGAACAGAGAATAAATTACTTTCCTGTTTAATGACAGCAATTATGCTTACTCCAACTGAACTTGGCTAGCAGATACACAAGTCTCCAGGAGTCTGAAGGCTTCTTAAAAGCTATTCCACCTTGGAAATGATCTTAGTTATTACTAACTCATGCAGTCTTGGCCTGCTTGTTGATAGACTATTTCCTTAAATTTGCCTATTCTTCAAAAAGTTATACTCAAAGTAAGTATGTCAGAATCACCAGAGGTGCTGATGAAAAATGCAGATTACTGAGCCCCATTCCAGACCCACTGATTCAGGATCTCTGGGTGTGGGGACTCAGGAATGTGCATTTTCTTTTTTTTCTTTTTATAAAAATTGAAATATAGTTGATTTACAGTGTTGTGTTAACTTCTGCTGTACAGCAAAGTGATTCAGTTATACATATATATACATTCTTTTTTATATTCTTTTCCATTATGGTTTATCACAGATACTGAATATAGTTCTCTGTGCTATACAGTAGAACCTTGTTGTTTATCCATTCTGTATATAAAAGCTTACATCTGCTAACCCCAACTTCCCACTCCATCCCTCCCCAACCCCTACCCCTTGGCAACCACCAGTGCCCTCTGTTTGTGATTCTCTTTCTATTTCATAGATAGGTTCATTTGTGTCATATTTTATTTTTTTTTTAATTTATTTTTTATTGAAGTATAGTTGAATTACAATGTTGTGTTAACTACTGCTGTATAGCAAAGTGACTCAGTTATACATATATATATACATTCTTTTTCATATTCTTTTGCATTATGGTTTATCACAGGATATTGAATATAGTTCCCTGTGCTATACAGTAGGACCTTGTTGTTTATCCATTTTGTATATACCAGTTTTCATCTGCTAACCCTAAACTTCCAATCCAACCCTCTCCCAGCCCCTCCTCCTTGGCAACCACCAGTCTATTCTCTATGTCCCTGATTCTGTTTCTATTTCATAGATAGGTTCATTTGTGTCATATTTTAGATTCTACATATATATGATATCATATATTTGTCTTTCTCTTTCTGACTTCACTTAGTATGATAATCTCTGCAAATGGTATTATTTCATTCTTTTTTATGGCTGAGTAGTATTCCATTGTATATATGTACCACATCTTTATCAATTCATCTGTTGATGGACATTTAGGTTGTTTCCATGTCTTGGCTATTGTGAACAGTGCTGCTATGAACATATGGGTGCATGTATCTTTTTGAATTATAGTTTTGTCTGGATATATGCCCAGGAGTGGGATTGCTGGATCATATGGTAATTCTATTTTCAGTTTTCTGAGGGACCTCCATACTGTTTTCCACAGTGGCTGCACCAACTTACATTCTCATCAACAGTGTAGGAGGGTTCTCTTTTTTCCACCCCCACTCCAGCATTTGTTATTTGTAGACTTTTAAATGATGGCCATTCTGACCAGTGTGAGGTGGTATTTCATTGTAGTTTTTTTGATTTGCATATCTTTAAAAATTAGCGATGTTGAGCATCTTTTCATGTGCCTATTGATCATCTGTATTTCTTCTTTGGAGAAATGTCTATTTAGGTCTTCTGCCCATTTTTCAATTGGGTTGTTTGGTTTTTTTTATTGGTCAGTTGTATGAGTTGTTTGTATATTTTGGAAATTTAGCCCTTGTTGGTTGTGTTGTTTGCAAATTTTTCTCCCATTCTGTAGGTTGTCTTTTTGTTTTGTTTATGGTTTCCTTTGCTGTGCAAAAGCTTGTAAGTTTGATTAGGTCCCATTTGTTTATTTTTGTTTTTACTGCCTTGGGAGACTGACCTAAGAAAACATTGGTACAATTTATATCAGAGAATGTTTTGCCTATGATCTCTTCTAGGTTTTATGGCGTCATGTCTTAAGTCTTTAAGTCATTTTGAGTTTATTTTTGTGTATGGTGAGAGGGTGTGTTCTAACTTCATTGATTTACATGTGGCTGTCCAACTTTACCAGCACCACTTGCTGAAGAGACTGTCTTTTACCCACTGTGTGTTCTTGCCTCCTTTGTTGAAGATTAATTGACCATAGGTGTGTGGGTTTGTTTCTGGGCTCTCTATTCTGTTCCATTGATCCATACGTCTGTTTCTGTGCCAGTACCATGCTGTTTCAATTACTGTAGCTTTGTAATACTGTCTGAAGGCTGGGAGGGTTATGTTTCCTGCTTTGTCCTTTTTCATCAGGATTGCTTTGGCAATTCTGGGTCTTTTATGGTTCCATATGAATTTTAGGATTATTCTAGTTCTGTGAAAAATGTCATGGGTAATTTGATAGGGATTACATTAAATCTGTAGATTGCTTTGGGTAGTATGGCCATTTTAACAATATTAATTATTTCAATCCAAGAGCATGGGATATCTTTACCTTTCTTTGAATCATCTTCAGGCTTCTTTATTAATGCTTTATAGTTCTCAGCATATAAGTCTTTTACCTCTTTGGTCAGGTTTATTCCTAAGCATTTTATTTTGGGGGGGGTGCAATTTTAAAAGCTATTTTTTTTTTACATTCCCTTTCTGATATTTCATTGTTGGTGTAAAGAAATGCAACCAATTTATGTATGTCAATCTTGTATCCTGCTACATGCTGAATTTGTTTATCAGTTCTAGTAGTTTTTGTGTGGAGTCTTTAGGGTTTTCTATATATAGCATCATATCATCTGCATAAAATGACAATTTTACCTTTTCCCTTCCAATTTGGATACCTTTTATTTCTTTTTCTTGTCTGATTGCTGTGGGTAGGACTTCCAGTACTATACTGAATAGAAGAGGTGAGAGTGGGCATCCTTGTCTTGTTCCAGATTTTAGTGGGAAGGCTTTCAGCTTTTCACCATTGAGTATTATATTGGCTGGGTGTTTATCATAAATGGTTTTTATTATGTTGAGATTATGTTCCCTCTATACCCACTTTGGTAACAGTTTTTATCATGAATGGATGTTGAATTTTGTCAAATGTTTTTTCTGCGTCTACTGAGATAAGCATGTAGTTTTTGTCTTTTCTTTCATTTATGTGGTGTATCACATTGATTGATTTGCATATGTTGAGCCATCCTTGTGAACTTGGGATGAATCCCACTTGGTTGTGGTATATGATCTTTTTTAATGTGTTGTAGGATTTGGTTTGCTAATATTTGTTGAGATTTTTTCATCTATATTGGCCTTAATTTTCTCTTTTGGTGGTGTCTTTGGTTTTGGTATCAGGGTGATGGTGGCTTCATAGAATGTATTTTGGAGTGTTCCTCTTCAATTTTTTGGAAGAGTTTGAGAAGGATCGGTACAAGTTCTTATTTGTATGTTTGGTAGAATTGGCCTGTGAAGCCATTTGGTCCTGGACTTCTGTTTGTAGGGAGCTTTTATTTTTATTTTAAATTATATTTATTTATTTGGCTGCATCAGGTCTTAGTTGTGGCATGCAGGATCTTTCTTTGCAGCACTTGGGTTCTTTGTTGCGGTACATGGGCTTCTCTAGTTGTGGCGCACGGGCATTAGAGTGCATGGGCTCAGTCACTGTGGCATGCAGGGTTTTCTAGCTGTGCATGGGCTCCAGAGCACACAGGCTCAGTAGTTGTGGCATGTGGGCTCTCTAGGTGTGGCTCACGGGCTCTAGAGTGCACAAGCTTAGTTGCCCCACGGCATATGGGATCATAGTTCCCTGACCAGGGATCGAACCCACATCCCCTGAATTGGAAGGTAGATTCTTGACCACTGGACCACCAAGGAAGTCCCTGTAGGGAGTTTTAAAATTACAGATTCTATTTCACTTCTTGTGATCAGTGGTTCACATTATCTATTTCTTCTTGATTTAATTTTGGTGGGCTGTATGTTTCTAGAAACTTGTCCATTTCTTCTAGGTTGTTGAATTTGTTGGCATATAATTGTTCATAGTATTACCTTATGGTTTTTTGTATTTTTGCAGTATCAGTTGTTATGTATCCTTTTTCATATCTTGTTTATTTGGGTTCTTTCTCTTTTCTTCTTGGTGAGCCTGGCCAGAAGTTTGTCAATCTTGTTTATTCTTCCAAAGAACCAGCTCTTGGTTTTATTCATTTTTTTCTATTTTTTAAAATCTCTTTTATTTCCTCTCTGATCTTTATTATTTCTTTCCTTCTGCTGACTTTAGGTTTTGTTCTCCTTTTTCTGATTTTTTTAAGTGGTAGGTGGGGTTGTTTGAGATTTTTCTTGTTTTTTTGAGGAAGGCCTGTATTGCTCTGAACGTCCCTCTAAGAATTGCTTTTGCTGCATCCCATAGATTTTGTATGGTTGTGTTTTCATTGTCATTTGTCTCAAGGTTGTTTTTTTTGCGGTACGCGGGCCTCTCACTGCCGTGGCCTTTCCTGCTGCGGAGCACAGGCTCCGGACTCCGCGGCATGTGGGATCCTCCCAGACTGGGGCACGAACCCGCGTCCCCTGCATCAGCAGGTGGACTCTCAACCACTGCGCCACCAGGGAAGCCCTGTCTCAAGGTATTTTTAAAATTTCCTCTTAGATTTCATCGATGACCCATCTGTTTTTTAGAAGCATGTTGTTTAATCTCCATGTAATCATTTTTTCCCACTTTTTCTGTGGATACTTTCTAGGTTTATGCTGTTTATGTTTATGTGGTCAGAAAAGATGCTTGAAATAATTTCTATACTCTTAAATTTGTTGAGGCTTGTCTTGTGCCCTAGTATGTGGTTAATCCTAGAGAATGTTCCATGTGCACTTGAAAAGAAGGTGTATTCTAGGTTTTTTGGATGTAATGTCCTGAAAACATCAATTAAGTCTAACTGTTCTATTGTATCATTTAGGATCTCTGTTGCCTTAATCTCTGTCTTAGAAGATCTGTCCATTGATGTGAATGCATGTTAAAATCTCCTATTATTACTGTATTCCTGTCTATTTCTCCCTTTACGTCAGTATTTGTTTTATGTATTTGGGTGCTCCTATATTAGGTGCATATATGTTGATGAGTGTAAAATTCTCCTCTTGTATTGAACCTTTTATCATTGTATAGTATCCCTCTTTATCTTTCTTTATGGCCTTTGTTTTAAAGTCTATTTTGTCTGAGCATTGCGACCCCTGCTCTCGTCATTTCCGTTTGCATGAAATATCTTTTTCCGTCCCCTCACGTTCAGTCTTTGTTTGCCCTAAAGTGGGTGTCTTGTAGGCAGCATATCGTAGGCTTGTGTTTTTTATCCAATCTGCCACTCTGTCTTTGGACTGTAGTATTTACTCCATTGACATTTAAGGTAATTATTGATAGATATGTATTTATTGCCATTTAAAAACTCGTTTTCTCATTAATTTTATATTTCTTCTTTGTCCCTTTTTTTTTTTTCTTCTGTGGTTTGATGCCTTTCTTTTGTATTATACTTATGTTCTCTTCTTTTTGGTTTTTGTGAGTCTGTTGTATGTTTTTGATTTGTGGTTACCCTGTTTTTCAAGTATGTTAACCTCTTCCTATATCTATTTGCCTTAGACTGGTAGTCATATAGGCTCAAACACATTCTAGGGGAAAGAAAAAAAACCCTACATTTTCTTACTCTCCTTCTCCACATTCTATGATTTTGATGTCCTCTTACATCTCTATCCTTTTGCTGTTCATTGTGGTTATCATCACTTTCACAGAAATTTTTTGATTTTTTTTAAATCTGTGTACTGGCTTACTTAAGTGATTTACTTTTCAATTGTAATTTTCTCTTTCCTATAGATTCTTTTTTTCTACTTAGAGAAGACCTTTCAATATTTCCTTTAGGATATATTGTTTAGTATCGCTGTATTCTTTGAGTTTTTGCTTGTCTGAGAAATTCTTTATTTCTCCTTCTATTCTAAATAATAATCTTGCTGGGTAGAGTATCCTAGGTTGCAGAGTTTTTCCTTTCAGGACTTTGAATGTATCTTGCCACTCCCTTCTGGCCTGCAAACGTTTCTGTAGAGGCCAGATGGTAACAGCCTTATGGGGGTTCCCTTGTAATTAACTCTTTAGTTTTTCTCTTGCTGCCTTTAGAATCCTCTCTTTAACTTTTGCCATTTTTATTATAATATGTCTTGGTGTAGGTCTGTTTGGGTTTATCTTGTTTGGGACCCTCTGTGCTTCCTGTACCTGGATATCTGTTTCCTTCTTTATGTTTGGGAAATTTTCAGCCATAATTTCTTCAAATACATTTTCGATCCCCTTTTCTCTGTCTTCCCGTTCTGGAATCCCTATTATGCATTGATTGGCATGCTTTATATTATCCTATAGGTCTCTCATATTGCTTTTTTTTTTTTCATTTGGCTTTGTCTGCTGCCCTGATTGGGTGATTTCCATTATTCTATCTATCTTCCAGATCACTTATTCATTCTTCTGCATTATTCATTTTGCTATTCATTGCCTTTAGCTCAGCTTTCATCTCTGCAAATGAGTTTTCTAATTTTTCTGGGTTCCTTTTTATAGTTTCTAGTTCCTTTTTACAGTACTCTGCATTTCTGTTGATAGCCTTTCTTAATTCCTTCAGTATTTATTTTCATTATCTCCTTTTTGAAATTGATGTCTATTAGACTAAAGAGGTCTGTTTCATTATTTGTTCTTTCAGGGGAATTCTCTTGGTCTTTTAACTGGGAGTGGTTCCTCTGCTTCTTCATTTTACTTATATTTCTCTTACTCTGTGAGTTTAGGAGAAACAATTATCTACTGTAATCTTGGAGAGCTATTTATATGTGGGGATGTCCTGTGTAGCTTGTGTGAGTTTAATATATTGGGTGCAAGGCCTGTTTTTATTATGGATGCCTGTTGACTCTTTCCTCAGTGTGTGCTGGTTGTTATCCCCTTTATTGATAGGGGTGTGCAGATGCGGCGGCTGGTGCCTGGTCTTGGGGTTCTTGGCAGTAGTGGTGGCTCTGGTGTGCCCCCAGAGCATGTGACAGGAGCAGAGGTGGCTGGAGACTGCTCCTAGAGTCTGTGAGGGAGGCGGTGGCTTGCCTCCCTCCAGGCGGCTCCTGGAGCCCGTGCATGTGGTGTCCTGCCCTCTGTGAGTGCACACAGAGAAAAAGGCTACAATGGCGGTCCCACCCCTTCCCTCGTGCACCCCCAAACAATGGCGCCTGGCCTCTAAGGCAGCCCAGGCTTCCTCCCCATACACCATCAGTTGCAGTCGCACTAGATTCCAGCTGCCCCAGGCTGTTTCTGCACAGCCAACCCCAGTCCTCTCCCTGGGTCTGATCTCCAAAGCCCGAGTTCCGGCACCCAGTCCCCACCCGCACCGGTGGACCTGCATCTCAGGCTGGTGAGTGCAGGGCGGCAGCACTGAACAGACCATCTGTGCAGTTTTCCCTCTGCTCTGGCTGCCACAAACCGGCTGCTGCATTCTCCTCTGAGTCTCTGAAGCTCCCCTTCTGTCCCAGCAGATCTCCCCACCAGTGAAGGGGCTTTCCCGGGTGCAGGAACCTTTCCTCTTTCATAGCTCCCTCCCAGGGGTGCAGGTCCCATCTCGATTCCTTTCTCTTTTTATTTTTTCCTACCTGGAAGTTACCTGGAGATTTTCTTGCCCTTTCAACAGTCTGAGGTCTTCTGCCAGTGTTCAGTAGATATTCTGTGAGAATCGTTCCACATGTAGATGTGTTTTTGATGTATTTGTGGGAGAAGCTTCACTTCCTACTATTCCACCATCTTGATTGCTGCTCAGAAATGTGCATTTTAAAAAAGTACTTCCATGCTTCTTGTGCCTTACCATTAATTAGAGTAAAATGATGACACCTGTGAAAGTGACCCCAATTCTACTTTTCTTACCAGACACAGCTGAGAACTCCTTAGAGAAGGAATGTGTCTAATATAAATGCTTAACCTTATACTCACAACTGTTACTAAATGCTCTTGCTTTCATATTCCTGAAAACATAAGCAGAAACTTACAGAGGCTGAACCAAGTACACACTACTTAAACATGTTAAAGGTAGGTCCTGCAAGATTTTTTATTTTTAAAAAAATATTGCATGTAATTATACAAAGTTTTCCCTTTTAAGAGAGTTAAAAGTATGCAGGGAGTTGCACTAATACAAGAAATTCCACTTTTCCTTTAACAAATTACACATGTAGACTTTCCTCACTTATTAATATAATATTAAGTAATAAAATAATCTTACTTATATTTGGAAAAGAAGAAATAAATACCCTCTAGTTGCATTAGGTTCAGGAACCAAGCTCAATTTGTTTCCAAGACTTGGAAGAACTTCTTTTGTACTGTTCCAGTTCCTAAAACAAAAATATGTGTTACTTGCAAAAAAACTTAAAATTTTAAAACTAGGCACCTTAAAACTGCCTTAGCATTTTTTTGGGTTAACAGTGTATCCTTTATAACATCATCATTCTCCAAATTTCTTGCCAACTGTTTTATAAATAATTATACTTAGGATTTATTTTCTAGAAATGCAGTCTTCAGAGTTTCCGTGTCACCAAAGCAGCACTTGGAGATGAATTTATTAAAGTTTCAGACAAAATATACGCTATATAGTATATACAAGTTGTTTTTCAACTAACAGAATTAAGCATTTGGCATACTTTAAGTATATAAAAGTGATCTTATTTTTAAATGTTTGCTGTTCAACTCTTGTCAAATTGTGGTTGAAGTCAGCAAGGTATCAATGTTTAAAATGTACATATCGTTTGACCCAGTGATTGTACCTTTAGAATTTTATCAATAAGTATAATAGAGAAGAGCAGAAGAATAGCAATAGAAGGATATTCACTGAGCTGTGTATAGTGGCACACAATTGGAAATGGCTTAGACATCTCCCAGTAAGGACTGATTAAATACATCAGTGCTCATTCACACTTGACTTCATAGGCAGCCAGCAAAAACAACAGTGGTCTTATGTACCACATGAAAAGGCAAATAGGTGGAGAGAGGGCAGGACACTTCCATTTTCTGTTATACACTTCCATGTCTTGACTTTTTTCACAATGAGTATATGTTCCTTTCACAATTCATAAAACAGAGATAACTTTTAGTGGGGGTGAATATCCTGCATGAGATGACTGACCTGCAAAAGGGATCATCTAAGGGGATTGCCTCCTGGCCTCTTACATGTTGTTCAATGTCTAAGTGTACAAAGTATATTATTATTTCAGATAAGCAAAAAGTGGTTACTCTGCAAGATAAGGCAATCACTGCCCTTTGGCTAACATAACAAGTTCATTTTCGCTAGGAAAAGAAAATTAGATTCTCATTTTCAGAAAAAAATTGCAGATTGTCTCTTTCATACCTATACTCTAAGTTATTAAAATTTAAATGTTGAAAGTTTCAAAACTGTATAAAGACTTCAGAAGGATTTTTTATAGTATTAACTCTGAAGCAGTCTTTATAGCTTCGTTTATTTCTTCTAATGAAGTTAGCTCAGTTCACCAGTTATCTTACCAGCAACTTATGGTTTCAAAGACTGTTTGCTCATAAAGAATAAACAGTAATCAGTTATCACAGACTTTCTTTAATTGAATTATTTTTACCAATGCTAATGGTGAGGGCATTGCTTTGAGATTCTGTGCTAGTAGTTTCTCTCTTCTACAGACAGCAAACAGAGAAGATATAAATTTAAAGTTTTGGATATTAGAATGTCAAAATTTGGAAATGGACATCAATAAAATAATTGAGCATCAACTGGTAATCATTAGCATGACTTTTAAAGCAGAAGCATAAAATTATGTTAAGGTACTACACGTGCAAACGAAAATCAATTCATCAACTAAGATACCATGAATAAAATACTATGAAAGAGGCAAAATTAGGATATTATAACTTTTCAGGTGAGTTAAAAAAAAAAAAAATCTCTCAGTCAAGAGAATGTAGAATTAGTGAGGTACAAGGGTTGAGTAAAGAAAGATATTGTGGGGCTGCTTTCCAGTTCCACTCAAAATTCATATGGTTTTAGGTCAGTTAGGGAAGATGTATTTGAATGTGAAAACTCATGATGCTCAGAAATACTCTAGGGCTTTAACAATATGTGTGTGTGTGTGTGTGTGTGTGTGTGTGTGTGTGTGTGCAAAAAAAAAGGGCTCACTATCTAATATAAACAGATACTCTTATCAACAATGGCAGTTAGTCATTAACTCCTAGATAAATATTAATTCAGAGATGACTTCCAACTAATCTCTATAGCCAACCTGCACACATAATAAGGGTTACATGAGGTCATTTTAGTGTCCCTACAACATGCCTCTTACTTTGCTACAGCTAAAACACCCTCTAAATATTCATGACATATTTTTCAAAAGTCTTCTGTACTTAAACGTTTTGCTTACTTATTCTAGAGCCCCTGAAGGTGAAAGGCTAGTGCTGAGAAAAAGACGCTGGTCCCCGCTTGCAGTGGGTGGTTGCTTTCAGGTTATCCTTGCAACAATGTGACTGCCCAAGTTACACAGCTCTGTAAATCCCACCTGAGAGGTGGTCAGGGCATTCAATTTACTGTGCTTATAGTAAGGGCATGTCCTGTACAGTGACTCATTTTATCAAACTAAAAGGAGATCTGGGAAAATCTAAATATTGGACCATGATGAGTTTACCAACTTTTGCATTCTTACATTAGACTGTGTATCACAAATGGTGCTATCTGGCATATATGGAAAGCAGTCTCCACTTTTAATCACTTTCCTGAGAGACTCTGGGTTTTGTCAACTGCGTTTGTGTGCTTTCAGTCCTTAATTTTTCTGATACAAGAAAAGTATAGATACATCTAAATGTCCTAATAAAAAAACAAAACCTTTTAAATAATCCCACAAACAAAAGAATATTATGGAAGTGTCTCCCCAACAGTGAGGTAAGAATCACTACCCATCTTCAACATAAAGTAAACTGGAAAGTCCAAAAAGGATATGTGAACACCAAGTCATCTCTGGGTGGTAGAATGATAGGTGATTTTTAGTTCCTTCTTGATGCATATCAAAATTTTTTAATATATAGTGAAGATGTACTATTTAAATAATTTTAAAAGTAAAAAATTAAATTGAGAAAAATTTATGGAATTCTAAGGATATTTCTGTGATAAAACTTAAGATGAAATAAAATAAATGTTTAGGATAATACCTGATCCTTCTGAATTCTCATTTCATCAACTTCGCTTTCAGCATACTGAGGGTCTCTTGCAGGGTCCTTGACATCTTTTAATGTGTTGACACTCTGAAATCACAATTCTTCAAATCATTTCATGCCCATAGTCCAAAACCTTCAACGCAGGGTTATCAACTACCCTGCAAGCCAAGTTCTCGTTCCTCAGCTGGCCCTCGCTGCTGAGCGTCAGTTCAAATTCCCCCAGGTCCTCTCTCCCTCGTCTTTCAGATGTTGCCTCTCCCTTCTCTAACAACCAGCGAGAGCTCTGTTTGGAAGCAGAGTGAGAACTGTGTCTTACGCATCTTTTAAACCCCACAGTGCCTCATATACAGTAGATTTTTAGCAAATGTTTAATTGATTTTTGAGCATGTGAGTAGAAAACAAAGTTACTATAATAGGCCTGCTGAAACATTTCCCAATAACTGTTGAATAGTGCTGAAAATTCTTGCTTTAAAAGAATTAGAAATATATACCTTTGGTGGAAAGAGCTTTTCATACACTTTTTTCCACAATTCCATTGGTGAATGGGCATGAAACTTTCCAATGTCATTGTCAGGAACGGGAGGAGATCCTAAAATTGGAAGTTTTACTCCAAATGACTGCATTGACTAAAACATTACAAACTCTATCAATAAAACAGATGATACTTATAAAAATATAAATCTTAGATCACTCATTTCTCCTTTCCTGTAGTCACTATTAAAGTTTACCCCAACCCAGTGTAGCAAGGCCACTGGGGCAGATTCTAGTACCAGAGGAAGAGGAGATAGAGTAATGAGTAAACTATAATTCTCTTTCCCCACATTTAAATTGCTGCTTGGCAAAAATATAAAGTTTGATATTCTCATGTGTTCATGAATGTGTAAGGAAACAGTTATTCTTATGTGCTAATGAGTAGAATGCAAATTGGGACAGCTAAATCAGAGAGTAATAAGGCACTAGTGAATACTATGAAAATACTAAAAAAGGTCACACTCTATTAACCAGCAATTCCAGTTTTGGGTGTTTACCCTAGAAACACCTACATACATGTATTAAGGATTTCACATGGCTGCATCACTTGTATTAGTGAAAAATTGGCCACAACCGAAATGTCCATCAATAGAGGTATAGTGAACTAAATTACTATGCACAGCCATGCTCTATAACATTACCCAGCAGTCAAAGTACCAAATAGACTTACATGTAGCATTAATATGGAAAAAGGAAAACTTCAAAATGATATAGAATGATACAATTATATTAAAACAAATAGTTGTTTCTAATGGTACTGATGAACCTATTTGCAGGGCAGGAAAAGAGATGCAGACGTAGAGAATGGACTTGTGGACGCAGTGGGGAAAGGGGAGTGTGGGATGAATTGAGAGAGTAGCACTGATATATACACACTACCATGTGTAAAATAGACAGCTAGTGGGAAGCTGCTGTATAGCACAGGGAGCTCAGCTCGGCACTCTGTGATGACCTAGAGCATGGGGTCATCACATGGGATGGGGGCGGGTGGGAGGGAGGCTCAAGAGGGAGGGGATATATGTATACATATAGCTGATTCACTTTATTCTACAGCAGAAACTAACACAACATGGTAAAGCAATTATATTCCAATAAAAAAAAAGATATGGTACATATATACAATGGAATATTACTCAGCCATAAAAAAGAGTGAAATAATGCCATTTGCAGCAATGTGGATGGACCTAGAGAGTATCATACTAAGTGAAGTAAGTCAGTCAGAGAAAGACAAATATATGATATCATATGTGGAATCTAAAAAAATGAGGCAAATGAACTTATTTACAACACAGAAATAGACTCACAGACTTCAAAAACAAACTTAGGATTACCAAAGGGGTAAGGTGGGGGAGGGATAAATTTGGAATTTGGGATTAACATATACACACTACTATATATAAAATAGACAATCAACAAGGACCTACTGTATAGCACAGGGAAATCTACTCAATATTCTGTAATAACCTATATGGGAAAAGAATCTGAAAAAAGAATGGATATATGTATATGTATAACTGAATCACTTTGCTGTATACCTGAAACTAACACAACATTGTAAATCAACTATACTCCAATGCAAAATAAAAATTACATTAAAAAACAAAAAAAGTTTTTTCTATACCACATTCACATATATAGAAAATGGTCTGGAATATTAAACTTGATCCTAATATATACTATTTCAAGATTTTATATGGAGAATGTCTTTAGGTATTGCTTGTATAATTTAATTTAAAATTAAGTTAGCGCTTCCCTGGTGGCGCAGTGGTTGAGAATCCGCCTGCCGATGCAGGGGACACAAGTTTGAGCCCTGGTCTGGGAAGATCCCACATGCCGCGGAGCAACTAGGCCCGTGAGCCACAACTACTGAGCCTGCGCGTCTGGAGCCTGTGCTCCACAACAAGAGAGGCTGCGATAGTGAGAGGCCCGCATACTGCGATGAAGAGTGGCCCCTGCTTGCCACAACTAGAGAAAGCCCTCGCACAGAAACAAAGACCCAACACAGCCAAAAATAAATATACATAAATTTTTTAAAAGTCCCTCTTAAAAAACTGCCAAAATATACACCCTAATGAATACTGCCTTTCAAAATGAACCTGAAAAATAAAACAATTACAGTGTTTAAAAAAAAATTAAGTTAATATGAAAAATTTGAAAATATGCTGCCACTTCTTGGCAATTTTCAACCCACAGTCTGAGATTTGTCATTCTTTCTATTCTAGCATCTACATTGTTCACTAAGACTGTTTCACTCTTGATCTTTCAGGGCCTCCTTACCACTTTGGTGAGTAAGACACTGATATAACCCACCGATCTTACTTAGATTTCCCAAATCTCTTCCTTGTCCTCATTTGTGTGTGTGCGTGTGTGTGTGTGTGTGTGTGTGTATTGTACAGAATTTTATCACCTTTGTAGGTTCATATATTCACTACCACAGTCAAGATACTGAACAGTTCCATTCTCAGAAGGATCCCTTGTGTTGCCCTTTTATAACCACACCTACCTCCTCGATTCCTCCCCCTACCTCCCTACCTACAGTTCTGTCCCTAACCTCTGACAACTATTAATCTTTCCTCCATTTCTAAAATGTTTTCATTCCAAAATTTTATATAAATAGAATTATATTG
This sequence comes from Aethalodelphis obliquidens, assembly GCF_003676395.1. Lineage (NCBI taxonomy): Eukaryota > Metazoa > Chordata > Mammalia > Artiodactyla > Delphinidae > Aethalodelphis > Aethalodelphis obliquidens. The sequence goes on from NW_020837956.1 coordinate 8,377,596, forward strand.
TACGTAATCTTTTCTCATTGGCTTTTAAAATTTAGTATAATTCCCTGGAGATTCACCCAAGTTGCTGTTATGTATCAATAGTTTGTTCTTTTTTATTGCTGAGTAGTGTTCCATGGTAGGGATATACCACAGTTTATCCACTTACCTGTTGAATGATATCTGGGTTGTTTCCACTTTTGGGCTATTACAAATAAAGCTGTCATGAACATTTGTGTACAGATTTTTATGTGAACATAAGTTTTCATTTCTCCCACATAAATGCCCAACACTGCAATTTCTAGGTCATTTGGTAGCTGCAAGTTTAGTTTTATAAGAAACCATCAAACTGTTTTCAAGAGTGGCTGTACCATTTTACATCCCCACCAGCAATGTATGAGTGATCCAGTTTCCTCACATCCCCTCACAAGCATCTGGTGTTATCACTATATTTTATTTTACCTATTCTATTAAGTGTGTGGCGATATCTCATTTGCATTTCCTTAATGATTAATGATATTAAACATCTCTTCATGTGCTTATTTGCCATTTGTATATCCTTTTTAGTGAAATATCTGGGCATGTCTTTTGCATATTTTCTTTCTATCTATCTATCTATCTAGGCTGCACCAAGTCTTAATTGTGGCACATGGGATCTTTAGTTGCGGCAGGCAGACTTCTTAGTTGCACCATGTGGACTTTTTTTTTTTTTTTGGCTGCATTGGGTCTTCATTGCTGTGCATGGGCTTTCTCTAGTTGCAGCGAGCGGGGGCTACTCTTGGTTGTGGTGCATGGGCTTCTCATTGTGGTGGCTTCTCTTGTTGCAGAGCACGGGCTCTAGGTACATGGGCTCAGTACTTGTGGCTCACGGGCTCTAGAGTGCAGGCTCAGTAGTTGTGGTGCATGGCCTTAGTTGCTCCGCAGCATGTGGAATCTTCCTGGACCAGGGCTCAAACCCATGTTCCGGGCACTGGCAGGAGGATTCTTAACCACTGCCCCACCAGGGAAGCCCCATGTGGACTTGTTACTTGCGGCATGTGAACTTAGTTGATGCATGCACGCGGGATCTAGTTCCCTGACCAGGGATTGAACCTGGGCCCCCTGCATTGGGAGCGTGGAGTCTTCCCCACTGGGGAAGTCCTCTTTTGCATATTTTCTAATTGGATTTTTTTTTACTGTTATTTATATATTCTAGATACTAGTCCTTTGTAAAATATGTAGTTTGAAAATATTTTCTCCCAGATTGTAGCATGTCTTTTTATCCTTTTCACATGGGCTTTTTTTTTTTTTTTTGCGGTACACAGGCCTGTCACTGTTGTGGCCTCTCCCATTGCGGAGCACAGGCTCTGGACGCGCAGGCTCAGCGGCCATGGCTCACGGGCCTAGCCGCTCCGCGGCATCACATGGGCTTTTAAGAGCAAAAGTTTTTAATTTTGATGGGGTCCGAGCTCCATGATTTTTAAAAAATTTATTGTATTTATTTGATAGCACTGGGTCTTAGTTGCAGCAGGCGGGCTCCTTAGTTCTGGTATGTGAACTCTTAGTTGCTGCATGCATGTGGGATCTAGTTCCCTGACCAGGGATCAAACCCTGGCCCCCTGCATCGGGAGCGTGGAGTCTTAACCACTGTGCCACCAGGGAAGTCCCTCCATGATTTTTTAAATTCAGTATTTTTCAACCCTTTTCTGACCTCCAACTACTTACATGGGCAAAAGATTTCCATCAGCATTATCTATCATTACAGTGATTCTCACTGCTAATGAAATTAAGTTGGTAATAATAAGTATTATAAAAATCAGTATTTATAATCACTCATTAATACCTCTATTCTTTTCATTCCAATTCAATCTACAATCTCATGACAAAGATCTCTACATTCGAAGTCAAGTCAACTTTAGCTTATAACAGTAACGGGGGATGGGAAATAAAAAAGAAAATTATTGTCTATTAGAGTGTTAAAACCAAACTATGCCAACCCCAGCATATAGAGTTGCTAGGCCTGAGAATCTCCACAATGAAAATAGCTTCTGTGAGAAGATAAGGAGCTTGCCTACATAAATGCTTGAAATTTCTTTTGCTTCATGAGTCTAGGACATCTGTAAGTTTAGGAAACACATCCCATTGGATGAGAGGCAATTTTTCATAATGAAAAATTAAGGCATACCTAGTTAGTACAACTGTGTTCTTTTTGATTTATTCCAACACTTGAATCTCAGATTTTTCATCATTGCCCATAATATATAGCTTTGAATTTCCTGACCACTCTATGCTTCTGGTTTTCTTCTAAATGCAAGGAGCTAAAATTTAAAAGTATCTGGAAATCAGTGAGGGAAAGAAAATACATGCAAAATTTTTAGTGGAATATAGATTAGAAATCTATATATAGATTTCTATATATAGATCTATATATAGATCTATATAGATATAGTGGAATATAGATTAGAAATCAGTCTCTTATGTGACAACATCCCTTCCATCACAAATATGTCAATGTGATGCATTTTGCATCAATACTGTGTATACAAAGAATAACAGCAACAATAATGAAACCGGAAATGATGGTTAGAGTTAGGAGATGTTGGAGATGAAGTGAACAGGGAGTAGGACAAAATCAATAAGCAATTAAAAAACCACTGAACAATCTTAATAAGTTCACCAACCTATTTGACTTAAAGAATCCAATCCTGCTGTGACAAACAGTGGTTTATTCTGATCCACACATGTTGATTTGCTACATGGATAAGAAGAAAAAAGAATCCAATTAAGTTTAGCAATCAAATATCCTGCCACTCTCTACGGTAAATACAAGAGCCAAGTTTTATATCTAGCCACTGGTGACAGCATTGCTCAAAATGAATGAATGAATATTAATATGATTCCAAAAATTAAAGTAGAGCACTAATAAATGTATTATAGGAGAAAAAAAAATGACAGACCCAAATTACCTCAAATCAAAACCAAGGAAAGTTAGCAAGGATAAGAAAAATACACACTAAAATGATTGATTCCACTTCTAATCAATATAAAAAAGTGATAATAGCGGGAAGGCTACTGAAATGAGGGAAAAGAAGTAAAAGAAATCAGGGAAACAAGTATAATAGTATCATTGTTTTGTCTAGTCTCAAACTAAGTATTATATAACATTTTAGTTGTAAAATTTGATAAATATTTAAACAATATAAGAAGCAGGAGACAATATGAAATTATCTCTAAGAACAGTCATCTGAGGCACTTTCCTGGTCACGAAGCAAAAGACTTGTGAGAACAATAATCAGATGAGACAATAACAACAGCAAAAAAAAAAAGATAAAAAGATATTTAAAAAATATTTTAACAGTACCTTTTGTCAATGCCAAATGCCAACTGGTTAATAACTCCACGTATTTTTAGTAATAGAGCTTCTGATTTACTGGTAAACTAGAAAGAAAATAAATCAGGAGAATAAATTACATGCTCTGCTTTCAGATCACAGAAACAGGTAAAATAAATATGGCTTTGAACAAGTACAGATTGCAGAGAGAAATACTATCTATTTGTCCAACAATACTTGTGTTTCAGTAAGCAAAACAAAACCTTTGAATAAAGGGAAAGAAAAATCTCAGTAAATTTGTTTTAACTTACTCTTCAAACTTCATGAGTGCATGATATTGAATGGACTTGTTTTTATGCACTGATCATTTCCACTACTCCCACAAATGGATCGTAATCATTGCCAAAATGCAATCTGGTTTGTTTAAAATGTAGGAGGTATGCATCATAAATAACTTTTTCACCTAAGGGCATATGACTGTCTTCAAAGCAGTTAATGTGGGAGTTGCAGATTAGTCCAACAGATACTGATACTCACTAAAACCTTTTTTTAACTTCTCTTCTGAATTGCCTTTGGAACCTGCAAAATAAGCTACTATATTCTCAGTGGTGGTCTATAACTAGAATGATCATAACCAGAACATTTTAGAGAACGAAACGGGGTGGCTACTATTAATCATTAATCTGAGAAATCAGGTGAAACTAGGACATATGGTTACCCTACAAATCTTTTAAGACTAATTTGATTTTTGGAAATACCAAAGTCACCCAGCCAAATAAGAATGACCAAGATGTATGAAAGTGGGAAAAACAATCTTGAACCAAAATGAGATGTAATTATAATGTACAGAGTTCAATTTTCAGGATAATATTCATTCTGGATTAAGAACAGGCTCCAGGGAAAACATTCAAAGGAGAACACTCAGGTGAATATGTAAGATTTTATTTATTTATTTATGCATGCATGCATGTGGTACGTGGGCCTCTCACTGTTGTGGCCTCTCCCGTTGCGGAGCACAGGCTCCGGACGCGCAGGATCAGCAGCCATGGCTCACGGGCCCAGCCGCTCCACGGCATGTGGGATCTTCCCGGACTGGGGCACAAACCCGCGTCCCCTGCATCGGCAGGCAGACTCTCAACCACTGCGCCACCAGGGAAGCCCCTGATACATTTATTTTTAAAAATTGAAAAATTTTAGGCTTCCACTGAGACAATTTTCTAATATGAAAACTTTAGTTGAATTTTAAAAACACAAGTTTTCATCATCATCATTATTATATTATCTATTATGTTCCCTATATGGTGAGGAAAAAAACCTCGTCACAAATGTCTTTCACAGGACGTGGGAAGTTTTCTAACTCAACCCCACCCCCATCTACTGCATCAACTGCCTTGAAAACATCCTCCAGAAATAGCTGTAGAGCTTTTACTTATGAACTCAATGCCTGGGAACTCATAATCTCCAAAAGCAACTCATTCCATTTTCAGATAATGGTAGCATTAGAAATTTCTTTCTTAATTTGAACTAAGCTCTATTGATTCCTTGTTATTGACTCTAAGAAAGCAAAGAATATATTTAATCCCTCTTCCATGGATCAGTCCTTCGAATGTTTAAAGAGTGTTATCACAATCCCGATGCCAGAATATATGTTTATACTGTTCCTCATACATCTTAATTCTAAGTCCCCTAACATCCTGTTGGCTCTCCACTGAATGTGGTTCTACTTACCAATGTTTTTGTTTGTTTGTTTTTGTTAACTTGATTAGATTGCTCATACTATCAAACCAGTATTCTTGACTGAATTATAAAGGATAAACTATAGTGTTAAAAACAAAAAAGACTGCTGAGTATCATTGAACCTTGTAAAGCAGTACGCAACTCTGGGCTGTAGGGTAAGAGTGGAAGTGAAACTGAAAGGTGGGGCTTTGATAACTCTGGCTGCTTTCTTCTTGGTGTGGGAAGCTAGAAAAGCTTTATGGTTCCCCTGGTGGTCCAGAGTGCTCTTATAACCCCAACCTCTGAACCCTCTGGCTTACTGAAAGCTGAGATGGAGTCTCAAATCCTTTCCCTAGTCCCTGACCTTCTAGGGTCTTTTGAACCATGGTTAACTGCAGGCCTGCTGTGGCCTGGGTTGACCTGACTTCACCTAAATTTGTATCCGTAAGACCAGACTGGCCCTGATGGATCATCAAATGTGATCTGTTCCTAAAGAAAGACAGGGATTTCCCTCGGCGAACTAACCAGAAGTAAGTATGGGGCCTTATCTAGTGGTGAAAGTAAGAAACTACAAGATCCATGGTCTTTGCTTCTGTACTCTGAATGAGTAATTTACTTTAAATTCGTCATATCTTTTTCAAAACAATAAAGAATATTTTTGTGGTTGCCAAGGGGGGGGTTGGTGAGGGAAGGTTGGATTGGGAGTTCAGGATTAGTAGAGGCAAACTATAATATACAGAATGGATAAACAACAAAGTCCTACTGTACAGCACAGGGAACTATATTCAATATCCCATAATAAACCATAATGGAAAAGAATATGAAAAAGAATTTAAAAAAAAGAATATTTCCAAAGTACTCTGTCAACCTAATATGTAAGCAGATACAGTACAAACATAAAAGGTAATGATTTTTAAGAAAATACACAATAAAATATATTTGGAGCATTCTGAAAAGTATAAAAATTTTAAATACAGATCATATTTATTACTTTTCATCTTAATATACTAGCCACGAAGGCTGGGGACTAGGCCATGTTTTCTACAGGTTCCTCTGAGCACTCTGATTTAGAGGGAAAAAGAGACCATTCAAATGGGAAGAAAGTTTTTCCTTTTTTTTTTTAAATAAAAAATGCGTTTATGTTTTATTGTGTTAGAGGATATCCAGCAACATTTGGTCCTGCTGTGGAAGATGATGTAACAGTAATTATAAGAACCAGCCTTGGGCTTCCCTGGTGGCACAGTGGTTGAGAGTCCGCCTGCCAATGCAGGGGATGCGGGTTCGTGCCCCGGTCCGGGAGGATCCCGCATGCTGCGGAGCGGCTGGGCCCGTGGGCCATGCCTGCTGGGCCTGTGCGTCCGCAGCCTGTGCTCCGCGGCGGGAGAGGCCACAACAGTGAGAGGCCCGCGTACCGCAAAAACAAAAACAAAGAACCAGCCTTTACTGAACTTTGTGTCAGACCCTGTGCTAAGCATTTCACAGTACTCGGGCTACTAATCCTCACAACAACCCTATGAAGAAGGTATTGTTTTGTCCATTTTACCAGGAGACTGAGGCTTCAGTGAGATTAAGTGACTTGTCTGAGACCACATATCTAGTAAGTGGTTGCCCAGGCAGCATGACTCCCAAGTTCATATTTTTAACCTCTACAACAAACAGCATTTAGGTTTTAAAAAAATTGTTAGTCTTTTTCTCTTTTCTTTTAAGAGAACATAGATTCTAATTTTTAAGGGGAAACGAAAACATAAATAAATAAACAACCAATTTATCTCTTTAATATTGATGGGGGTTTATGGCTATTAGAAATTTAGAACTTTTGCTTCAAAGAAATGGTAGGCCATCTAGCAGAGTGTGTTCTAGAAATACATTATAAACACTCCGTAACAAGAGGGTTTTGAGGCAATGGGAAAGGAGAGAATGACATGCATTAGTAAAAGCATTAGCATTCATAACTGTGCACCAAGCTGTTAATCTTTCCAAATTTGTTACTGTCCGTTCAAACCCAAAGGATAGGAAATGTACAAACCATTAATGATGCTCCGTAATAATGTGCAACAAATCGAAGTGTCTTGCATATTACCTTCCTCTTCTCAGAGTCAAAATCCTGAAGAAATACGTTATTAAAAAGAAAAAAGTTGAGAGAACTAGTGTCTGTAGCAGAAAGGTGCAAATTATTCAATACAGAAATAGATTTTCTTATTTATTTTTTGGAACATACCTTGAGTAGGATTCTATTACCTTGGCATTTGTTTCTATAGAGAGCTGAACAGTAGCTGCAGCCTTCTAGAGCTGCAGCTACCAGATCTTTCCTTGTTTAAACACTTAGCTCAATAGAATTTAGATATAAGCACACATTTTCTAGTGCGGAATACCCCAAGGATTCTCTGACAAGCAAAGATAAGAAGAAACTAATTTTCTACTTTCTTAGATTTAAAAGTTGGGACATAGGCCCTGTCCCTTGGTGACTGGACTGGATTCAGTTTCTAAATCTTCTGCCATATCCCCATTCCACTGTATTTACTGTTCCTTACCTATTTTCTCTTTCCCAACTATATCCTCTTTTCCAAAATCTTTAAGATGTGTGACCCCTTGACCTCTCCCTCCCAGAGTCATTTTTGTCATTTCATTATTACTTTTGTTCCTCTCCTATAAAGCCTAGGCATGCAAGTACAACAAGCTCAACTAGAAGTGGAAGAGCTTACCTGAAAAATATCGTATTTACTTCCAATTATGACCAGAGGAATTGGAAATGGGTCAATTAATTCACGATCCTGTTAACAAACATATTTCATTGATTCATTATAATTGTTTATTACTATGTATTCATCAATTTCCACTTATATCATTTTAAATCTTCCCATAATGTTGACATTGTTTGCTTGACATAGAGGTTGTTTCAATATTGAATTTCTTAAACTATCAATACATTTCTCAAGCATAAAACTAGAAATGACAATTCCCTAAACTATGATATTTATTCTTCATGTTGTATCCTTTTATTTTCTTAAATATGTCACCTTCCTGTTTTTTTTTTTTATTATTTCGTATTAACTGTTTGTTACAATAACATTTATACATGGGAACCATAAACTATCAGTTTTGTTCTGATATTACCTTTGTAAAACGCACTCACATAAACTCTGGGCAATATAAAATACTGCTCTTGGTTTTCTAGAAGACGACATTCATGATTGTATATAAAGGACTTACTTGTGTTATCATATTGCAAGTTTATAGTTTAATTAATTATCAGATGATAAAAAGATATTGATTATGTGACAGACACTAAATGAATGTAAAGTATAGTGATGGTAAAGGCTGTTAAAATTCTATTCCTTGCTTAAAATTGTAGTCTTATCTAGCCTTTGCCAGGTGACATTTGTACAACCTGGTGTTTTATCTTCATTTTACAGAGATTATAAAATCAGTATCAAACTACTACTTTAAAACTCTATTCCTTTTGATTGGTGTAATATGCCATAACAGTCACAGTAGATGTCTAACAAGAAGACATATGAAATCTTTTTCCTTGTTTTGCCCTTACTGAGGTTTTATTAAATTGCTATAATTTTCCAGTGAACAGGTTCATCTACATGAAATGAATTTCAACTCATGCATAAAAATCTAAAGAAGTTGTTTGTGATGTTATCTTTAACTGTATATGGGGCTAAGAATTCTAGGGATAATCCCAACAGTAACTCACTGGATGGTCCTTCTGCATATTGCTCCATATCTTCTGTCTCATTTCAGAAACTGCTTTAGCATTTTTCTTCCCCAGTTTCATCATCACTTTATCTACATGAAGTTTTGTGGCTTGCAACAGATTTTCCATGGTGGGCCAAAGGTCATTAGGTTTCGAAAGGTCCAAAACAAGAACAATAGAAAATGTCCTAAAGAAATAAAAACATGTTTCAAAAAAAAAAGTCAAAATAATTACCATTTGAAGCCATACTATACTGAAATTTATTTTCTAAAAATAACACTATAGTTTAAGAAAAAAAACCCCAGCAATGTCCTAAGAAAAAAATGCCAAAATTATAGCCTTATTTATTCTAGTGCTTTTCCCTAGTGATATTTAAGTGTCACAACTGAAGTTTTTGTTTGAACTAGTAATAATCCAGTTCAAATAATCGGCAAGTAATTGGGTCCAACAATGCCATATTTAGATCCACTTTTGCTGTGTGCTCCAAAGAAGGGAAGCAAAAATAATAATCACAGCAGCAGCAACAATGCAACAACCTGGTGAAGGAGAAGAAAACAGATTTACTGATGGTCCTTGCTAGGAGGACTACCTAACTTATTTACTCTTAACAACAACACTTCCTAGAAGATGTTATGACGGCCATTTTATGGATTAGAAATCTGAGGCACAGATTCATATAACTAGTAAATTGTAGAGCTGGTATTTACATCCAGAGCCACGTGCCTTTCTGCTGTACCTTGCTGCCTCTCTGAAAGCACACCCCTGGCCACCACACACACCACCACTGTGACCACATGCATGTGTGCTCATGTTCATGTAAATCTAACCTCAGCAATAACAACCCAATTTAAAAAGGGCAAATAACTCAAATACACATTTCTCTATTTAAAGGTATACATATGGCCAATAAACATATGAAAAGAGGCCCAATATCACTAATCATTAGAGAAACCCAAATCAAAACCACAATGAGATACCGCTTCACACCCATTAGGATAGCTATGATAAATAAAAGTAAAAATAAACAAAACCCCCCAGAAAATAACGAGTGTTGGTAAGGATATAGAGAAATTGGAACCCTGGTGCATTGCCAGTGGGAATATAAAATAGTACAGCAGACACTGTGGAAAGCAGTACAGTGGTTCCTCAAAAAATTAGAGGATCCTGCAATTCCACTTCTGGGTGTTTTGAAATCAGGGACTCAAATAGATATTTGTATACCAATGTCCATAGCAGCATTACTAGCAATTGCCAAAGGGGGGAAATGACCCAGATGCCCATCAGTGGGTTAAGAGATGAACAAAACATGGTATATACATACAATGAACTATTATTCAGCCTTAAAAAGGAAGGGAATTCTGATACATGCTACAACATGGATGCATCTTAAAGACATTATGCTAAGTGAAATAAGCTAGACTCAAGAGGACAAGTATTATATGATTTCATTTACATAAGGTACCTAGAGTAGTCAAATCATAGAGACAGAAACTAGAATGGTGGTTGCCAGGGGTTGGAGAAGGAAGAAATAGGGAGTTATTATTTATTGGGTACAGTTTCAGTTTGGGCAGATGAAATGTTCTGGAGATGGATGGTGGTGGTGGCTGCACAACAACATGAATATACTTAATGCTACTAAACTGTACATTTAAAAATGGCTAAAACTGTGAATTTTATGTTATGATATTTTACAATAAAAAACGAACAAATATAGGAGTATTTCAGAAAATGGTCATAATAAGTATGTAGAACCATAATCATGGGCCAATATATTTTTGATCAACAGGGCAAACATTCTGCTAGTAGATATAGCAAGGAATTATAATACATGCTAGTTATAATACAGTCAAGTTATTTTGCTTAGTTTGAGCAAATCAGCTGTGTTGTGTAATTAAAGCAGAACAGTAGCTAAATTCTACACTATAGGTCTAAATCCAGAAAGTAGTCTTTTTAGACATTAATTAGCAAGATTTTCTATAAAATTATTGAGCCATTAAATTCTCTAGCCAACTACATCTATGTCATTTTAATAAGCTCAGAACCAGTTTTGCTTAATTGTAACAGAATATACATAAGTGAGGATACTATACTTTCACAGTTTTAGTATGGTTAATGTTTAAAAAAGAGAGGACTATGGTTGAACTTTTTTTAACTGTGGTAATATATTAAACATAAAATTTATCATTTTTTCCAAATGAAAATAACTTTGTTTTAAGCAAAGGAGAAATGGATTATTCAACTTTTTTCTAAGATTAAGATTTATGTTGCCAGTGCACTGGAAATATCTGTGTTACTTTTACCTTCATAGCAAATGACAGCTAAAAACATTTTTTTTAAAACACGACCTTTTAAAACAGGGAAGTGGACCACAGGAAATGCTCTGTTACAAATTATCTAAGGTCTGTGGAAATGTTCAGTGCATCTATAATTATTCTATGAACAGGCATCTTAAAGATAAACAGTATCTAAGAGCACTGGTACGGCTGCTGAGGTCGCTGGGCTTCGTCCAACACAAGGAAATTATATGTCAAATTAATTCCAGCCACAAAACACTCTGAGATTTGCAGCTACATGAGGAGTGAAATGCTTTCCATGAATTCTTCCATCACTCAGCAAGCTACTCTGGACCCAGGCCTATGGCGCCCCTGCCCTCTGTTCATCATAACCCTGACCCCTCTTCTCTCCTAAAGCAGGCTCAAGCTGCCCTGGAGTTCCAGGCAAAGAAGACCAAGGACTCACAAAGTGAGGCATTAAAGAAACTGGAGAGGTTTGGCTTCCTGCAGAAACCAGAATTTCTACAAGCCCGTGAGGTCTAGAGAAGGGAAGTGAGGTAGTATGGCAAGGTGAAGTGCAAGTCAGGGCCAGGTAAGAGCTGCTCCCGGCCTTTTCAGTCCTGCCAGCCTCAGGCCAGGCTGGCTGGCAGCTCTGGGTCCTTCAGCTCCTCCCCGTCCGCGCCATCTCTTCACAACCACACCACCGTGAGCTGCCCGAATTCCCAGGCAGCTTCGATTATTTGTCTCTGTTAAAGGAGGACAAATGAAAACTATGCAGCTGTAAAATCCCATGATTCTGAAAAGTAATGTCAGGGGAAAACGGTGGTTATAAGTGAAAAAGCAAGATCTAAATCTATATACATACAGTATCCCATGCCTGTACAAAGTATGTTTATGAACACTGAAAACACTGAAAGAAATACCTCAATATGTTGATAGTTCTTTTTCATGTGATTGAGGATGCTTTTACTTTCTATGTACCTTTCAGTATTTTTCCAAGTTTTCCATATGGGCATACATTACGTTTGTAATAAGTAAAAGACAGTAAATCATATTTCTTTAAAAGAAAAAAAAAATCACTGGACAAATAAAGCCAACATTACCGGCTAGTTATAGAAAAACAATTATCCTGTTAACAAGAAATAACTCCATACTCTAAAGATCTTAATGGCTGAAATTTAACAAATAATTGTCAAGCCCTTTGTATGTGGTCCAGGCAGCAGCAACCGTTTGTGTTAAACTCTGACAGGAGTAAGATATTTCAGATTTAAAAATTTTGTTTTCCTTGGCTAAGATGACAGTTTTCCACATCTGATTTGGCCATGTGTGGGAGTCATTGTTAGGAAAACACCACCAAAGAGTTTGAGGTTTTCCCTCAGGTTCTGTTTCTTTTAGGTCAGCAAATAGAGACTTTCTTCCTCCACTGACTCGTAGACTTCCCCTGGATGAAGCTTCAATGGTATTAATTAGCATTAAGTTCAAAGTAGACATAATGTCCAGCTGCAGGAAAAACTCAGGGCTGAATTAGCTCACGCTTGGATGGGTGTTAGAAATAATTGTTTTCAAATTTATTTTTCCCAAGTGAATTCATTGCCCAAGTGTTATTTGACATATTTTGTTTGTTTGCAGGCTTGCAAAATACGTTACTAGTTGGAATGCCAACTATTTCACTTCAGCACAGGCCAGAACCTTGGTTCTTTTAAAATCTCTGACAGCATTACAGTTTAAGCACATAGAAAGGAAGTGAACTGTAGGCAACATAAAACCGTCCCTGCAAATTCTGGTTCACAAAAGCCTACTCATATTCATCCTGTGGTCTCCACTGGATACTTTCTAACAACTGTTCCTGGAGCTGGCCACACTTACCGTAAGGTGTCACTTGTGATTGGTATGCTGATTAAATCCAGTAAAGAGGTTCCTCCACCTAGTTCCCAAAAATGAGCAATATCTTTTGGCTGAAAAAACAGGGTTTTTTCAAATTAATGTTCTTTGATATTTTTACATTTTAAATAGTTCTTATGTTTCATTAGTACCAGCCAGTAATAATTATGGATACAAGATATTATAGTCCTCAAGACCATTTCTTGGCAATTTTTTGAAAGTTAAGGAAAGGAAATTTTTTCCTTTCTCTATTCCATCCCTCAAAATGCACCAAAACCTCTATTCCAAAGAACAAAAATGAAACATTAAGAATGTACATGTATACTAAATGCCCTAATTCTACCCTAACCTAATAGAAGACATTAAACAGTGCCCCAATTCTGTAAATATCACATGTAGCAGACACTCACTCAAATTAGAAATAAAATTAACAAATTGAACACATTTGGAATTATCTTTTTGAAAACAGTTATAATTTTAGATAGAAATAAAACAGTTGAACAGGAAAACATCCTAATTGAGGGAGGCAGAAGCTCACAAAATAAATCAGACACACAGACAAGACATGAGGAAATGGGAAGAACAGGTGGCAGTTCGGGCTGCAGACTGGAATTTCCCGGGCAATAGTATATAAGCAGCTGGTCTGTGCCTGACTTCCCTGGGGAATGTGACCGGCTGGCACTGGCCATACAAGTGGTAGGTGGGGGAACAAGGAGAGACTCAACAACTGTTTCCCTTTTTAGAGGACTCCAACACTAGGGGATTGAAAGGGCTGGGCAGCCAAAGGGCTGGGTAGCTTGGAAATAAGACCATCTATTCCATGACAGCTCTCCTACACCACCAGCTAGCTGATGGCATCTCTGCCTCTGGCCAGATACTAAGGAACCTTCAGGACACCAAGATTGTGTGAAGAGCTGATAAAGCTCTTCCACTTAGAACTTTTAGGAGACATTAAATCTGAGAAAGATGTGAAGCCCATCTTTGAATGAATATGGAAAAGCCCAACTTGATAGCACAAAGTTTAACAGAAACAAATAGGTGAAAAAGAATCACATGAGTTTTTATGTGTCTAATACCATGAACTTGGAAGAGGCAGGTGGTCATTAAAGCAGTTTTAGATGAATATATATATTTTGCATTTTTGACAAGTTATCTCAACCATTAAAATTGTTTTGCGGTTGCTATTTGAATCATTAATGTTTGTGGGGGAAATAAGTTTGCATTGGAAAATCTCCCTTGATTCACAACTGGATGAAGAAAAGTTTTTAGAGCTCTTGAAAGTTAAGCTTATGAAAGTTGTCTCAGAATTTCCCATGAAAAGGATAACTCCATTTCTAGGCTTATCACTCATGCAAAATTCATGTGAGTCACAAAAAATAAAGTCCTCCCCCATCTCATTACTTTTTTTCTTTTCTCTTTTTAATTTCACAGTTTTAATAACCAGCTTGGCACTGGTGAATCCAGGAAGCAGCAACAGCCCATTTTAACTGTTTATATACACTGTCTAATAATCAAACACTTGGACTGGATCAGTCTATAAAAATTTGCCTCTGTTATGGGAGATATGGGACCTTCTACTGTATTCTAGATTGTTCTTCCGTACATCTAATTTTATTTTTAAAAGACCTCTTTTTCATATGAGAACTCCAAAAGAGAATTCCATTTAGGAATTTTTATTCCTCTAACATACACTATAAGTTCTCCCTGTACCCTGAACAATGTCTAATTTTCCTCTGTAGATACACTAACACAGTGAAAACAGGATTATAGCCAATTAGGGCCTGTGGTCTCAAATAGCATTACCAACTTCAAGATGTATTTGTAAAAATGCTAATAATCTGGATTTTGACCAGTATTTTTTCATAAATATTCCACAGGTCAAATTCATATTTTTAGCAGATTTTTTGGAGACAGAAGATAACTCATGATGTTATTCTCATTTGAAAGAAGAAAATATGCCAAAAAACTGTACAATAAAGTTACAAAGGAATCCAATTCAAGCATTTTAAGACATAACAAATGAGAAGGCCAAAATATTTCCCCACAGTTAGGTTGGCTTCATATGTGCTGAGTTGCATTTGAGTTAAAAAGTACATAGCTATGAAGTGTACAGCTGGATATGTGCAATGATTGTAGGTAAGATGGAAAATATAAAATACAACGTCAGTATCCTCACTTCTCCATGTATGTGTAGCGCAGCATCACCAAAAAGACACTCACTATGTTATGTCCTTTTGCTCTCCTTCCATATGTATATTCCAAGGCTAAGGTTGGTTTTGCTGGCTCATCCCTGCACAATAAAAGACAGGTAGTATTACCATCATGGGTGGAATTATTTTCTTATGTTATCATCTTACCTGATTTATTTTTGCTTCCTCTTAAAAACTTTGATTAGTAGAGAAGTTACACCTTGTATAACACATTGAGATAAAAATGATTAAGAATTTATACAAAAATTAAATAAGCCTTCAAAACACCATCTTTAGTAGCAACTGCAGAGCATAATGGCACCTGCATGTAGTGGCAGCGCCTAGCAACACTGCTGGGGGAGTAGAGAAGGTGCTGGCAGTGTTGGTGGCCATGTTAGGGCACAAGCTCTCTGCATGCAGGCCACGTGGGAAGCACTGACAGCAGGTTTGTGCTCAGCCTTGATGTGGGGAGCTGGGAACCTAATGACTATCAATTTAACGGCAACATCAATGAAAGACTTTTATACAGTTCTCAATCTGAAATCACGGTTCAAACGTAGGCATCATTTAGCTAATGAGAGCTACAAACAAACAAGACTTTCCTTATCAACTTCCTGCAACACCTACCAATCATAATCCTAAATCTTAATCTGGTGGCATGCTTCTATGGTATAGAAGATTAGGAAGTATATAAAACAAATGGTAACATGCACAGTTTAAAGACCAATAATGTGCTTCAAAAGTAAACCCATGAGAGGGGTTCCCTGGTGGCGCAGTGGTTAAGAATCCATCTGCCAATGCAAGGGACACAGGTTCAAGCCCTGGTCTGGGAAGATCCCACACACTGCGGAGCAACTAAGCCCGTGCGCCACAACTACCGAGCCTGCGCTCTAGAGCCCGAGAGCCACACAACTACTGAAGCCCACATGCCTAGAGGCCGTGCTCCACAACAAGAGAAGCCACTGCAATGAGAAGCCCACACACCGCAAAGAAGAGCAGCCCTCGCTCGCAACTAGAGAAAGCCCACGCGCAGCAACGAAGACCCAATGCAGCCAAAAATAAAAAAAAATAAATTAAAAAAAAAGTATACCCATGAGCAATTCGAAGATTGTAATTAATGTTCAAATAGTCATGAACTAGATAGAACTAAAAAGTTTAAATACCAGAGTAGCAGAGCCAAAATAAGCAAGTACTATGGTAGACTGAGTAATTATGTTAATTTCTCCCCCCAAATAAGGAAATCCAATATTAATCCTGTACAATTTCTTTTTGCTTGTTGTTGGTTTTATCTTTAAAGGAGATTGTAAAAGCCATAATAAGGATTCACTAAGAATTAAAATATTTTGTTTCGGCCTCAAAATTATTCTCTTTCCATGTGCCTTTTAGATTCTAACTTGCCCTACACAACAAGAAAAAGCAAATGTAGTCTAGAGGTTAACCTAACACTTACCTGTCAAGACACCTTAGAATAATAGTAGTCTTTCCCTGGAAATTCAAAAAGAAAGAAATACTGTGTTAATGTCATCCACATGTAAAATTTTATTATTGTTCATAATTGTGGCCCAAAATAGCTTTTAATCACTTGAATGATAAATTACCTGGAAACTAGAAACTTTCAGAATTATTCCTAAGTTTGATGAGTAGAAAAAGTTAACTGTCAACTTTCCATCAGAGTGCAACTACACTGCTATTATTATAATTATAAAGTTCCGCAGATGACAAATACTAGCAAATCAAACCTCATTTTAGTGGTCAACTTGGCAGCTGTCTTAAATTTTCTCTCTACTCATCAATGCTAATTACTGGTTAAGCTGATGATTAGTGTCTTCTAACATGTTTTAATTCCAATTTGTTGAAGTGGAAATAAAAAAAGATAACATACAAATAAAGGACATGTTGAAAATATGTTCCAAGTAAGCAATCCAGATACCAGGTTAGAGTACTTTTTTGGGTTTGTTTTATTTCTAGGAGATGTATTTATTCTACATTTCTTTTTAGGAGTAAGGATATATAGGATGGCATATAGGATATCCCATCTCTGCCACTAATCATGAAACTTAACTTCACATCTTAACCAGGGACTGGCTCAGTGGTTTAAATCATTGTGTTTGTTTTCTTAAAACTATTTTTTTTAAACAAACAATCTCTTACAAGAAAATGGACAAAAGAGAAGCAGAGGGGAAAGCTCTACCGAAGGAAACCTTCAGGATCCAAAGAAAGCAGTTTGGAAAACTGTGGACTCTACCAAAAACACAGATTATTTTATTATACATGTGTTTTTTTAAGCCAAGAAAGCTATAATATTTACCAAAAAAAAAAGATAATCATAAATAAATGACTCCACATTATATCTGGGCTATGATCAAATTGAATGACTTATTTTGGTAATGAGATATGTAAATAATTGGAATAGTACTAAAAATATATATTATTGAAGGATATTTATTGGTAGGTGTTATATCAGAGTGAAAAACTAGTAACAATCTAAATGTCCCAAATAGGGAACTGATTGGCTATATTAATAACGGCAATCCATATAATGGAATAACATGCAGCTAACAGGAATGATGACGTAGGAATATACATACTGACATGGTAAGACATGCATAATAGATTATGCATGACCCTGTTTTCAGTTAAAAAGCTTCTTTTCCTACTTCTTTGAGATGCACATACATACATAATATGCATAGATACAGAAAGAGAGAAAAAAATACAAAAATGGATCCAGAGAGACATCACATGTTAACAGTGAATGTTTCCAGGTGATAACTTTGTAGGTGATTAATTTTTTTTAAGAAAATAAAGATCTTCTAATTATCCCTTACCGAATGTGTACATGTAGAATATTTTTAAAGTTTTAAATAAATGAGGACTATAATACCTAAAAATTAATGTATTCTATGTACAAGAAAGTATACAGAATTACTGTATTTTAGAATTGGAAGGAATCTTAGATAATATCTAGCCAATTTTCTCAAGTTCTCATGATCCCATAGTGTTGATTTAAATTATTTTTATTATAATTTCATTTAAATGTATAAGACTACTTGGTGGAATTCCAAATAAACTCAACTCTGGGCACTGAAGTCAACTTTTAGATTACCATTAAAATAATGATCCAAATTTTAAAAATTCACTAGTAAACTGTTGCGCTCTGAGAATGCATCCACAGACCCTCGGGTTTCCTAGTCCAAGAAGCACTGACACAGTACAAGTTCATTTAGAGACTATCAAAATGAATCCCATCTTCCCTTCTATTACTTCAATCACAGCAGTAGAGTAAACAATTACTCTACTTCTCTTCTCTGGCAAGAATCTTAGAGGCTTGTATCAGTCTACCCTCATGGGTGCCATCTCTTCTGGCTTACAGTCTCCCTCTCCCTCTCAGCTACTGTCATTAGTCTTGTTAACTTCACACCCACATGGGCACGGGCAACCCACCTAAGACCCCGACCTCTCAGTCCCCTTTGCCTCCTCAAGAGACTTTTTCCTTCACTCTACTTCTGCTACATGTCACTTTCAAGGTTCTATTTTGAACCATTTCACTACTGGAAATTGTACCACTTCCAAAATCACACAAACAACACATTCTCTAACCACTTTTTTAGGAACCCCACAGGAATAACTCTTTAGCTTTAGTGAGAGGCCTCCAACGTCCATCCATCCTTCTGGGACACAGCTGGAAAGAGAGGGGTGCTCAGGCTACCTGAGCACTGACGCTGCCCGGTAAAGATGTAGCTTCACTGACACAGAAGTTAGTTCCTGAAAGCCTCATGTCTGTTAACATGTAGAAACATGAAGCACAGAAACAAAGTAGTATTATATACACTATATATATATAAAATATCATAAAATAGTCCCCAACTTAGGACAGTTCCACTTATGATTTTTTGACTTTATGATGATGCGAAATTGATAGAGACTCAGTAGAAACTACACTTTGAATTTTAAATTTTGACCTTTTCCCGGGCTAATGATATGCACTAATATACTCTCTCATGATGGTGGGCTGCAGCTCCCAGTCAGCCCCTCGATCACGAGGGTAAACAACCAATACACTTACAACCATTCTGTATGCACACAGCCATTCTGTTTTTCACTTTCAATACAGTATTCAATAAGTTACATGAGATATTCAACATCTTATTATAAAATAGGCTTTGTGTTAGATAACTTTGCTCAACTGTAAGCTAATATAAGTGTTTTGAGCACATTTAAGGTAGGTTAGGCTAAGCTATGATGTAGATTAGGTTAGATGTATTAAATGCATTTTCGACTGACGGTATTTTCAACTTATGATAGGCTTACTGGGATGTAACCCCATTGTAAGTCAAGGAAGGTCTGTAATATAAACCCCAAATAAGATGAATTTCAGCATCTGCAAGCCTCAACCTTTTTTAAACAGTGTCACCAGCAGTTCTACATCTCTGGCAGAAACTCTGTGGGCCAAGCAAAGCTGCATGAAGATAGGATGCATCTGTTCCTGCTCTGTACGGCCACTTCCAAAACCGTTTTTATCCTTGGCTAAACAAGGGAAACTTACAGTCAGTGGGGAGGGGTCTCTTGCTACTAAAGTGTTCCAAAGGAGATGCTGTCCTTTTCACAACAATAAACAGCGCCCTTTGACAAACATCATTGGCACAATTCAATTATTCCTTAAATGAGATTCCTAAAAGTGAACTAACTGAATATAAAATATGAATATTATTTAAGATACTGACTTATTGACTTAGATGCGACTTAGATATTTAAATGGATCCTGGCTTTTATACTCAACTGAGGTAGAAGACCTTAATATTTTCAAATTATGAAATAAAAGTTAAAATATTTAAAATTATATTTACTATTATAATTTTTCCTAGATCAATATAAGTACTTTTTAACTCACACTAAATATGGTATTAGCTAAGTATAAAATTAGTTCATTAACTTCAAGCTCAATGGTTTCATGACCATGAATTTGCACAAAATGTCTAAATATTGTTTTCAAAATGTAATTATTCTAATATTAGGTGATAAAAAATAAAATAATTCATTTCATATGTAAAATTCTTTCATCTGGGTATTTTTCAATCATGTCTTAGTGAGAATGTTAATACTGTCATCAACATTATTTCTTAATTAACTGCCCCCTTATGGTACACAACACTTAAATGATTATTCTACGTGAAATTAGCTCTCTGTTGATCTAAAGGGTATGCTATACCTGTGCACCTATCAACCCATGGATTTTGGGTGACTTCTGCTAATCTGTGTGGAGGTAAATGACATTACTAGGGTCAGAAATGACAAACAGATTGTTGTATCTCAACCACCAGCACTTTCCTAGAATGCTGTGGATCAGATGTCATCTTCAGGCTCAGCAGAAAAAGGCACCACGATTGATAAGATGTGTGTGGAAGATGTGTG
The DNA here is from genome assembly GCF_003676395.1 of Aethalodelphis obliquidens. Taxonomy (NCBI): domain Eukaryota; kingdom Metazoa; phylum Chordata; class Mammalia; order Artiodactyla; family Delphinidae; genus Aethalodelphis; species Aethalodelphis obliquidens. Next base: position 8,398,056 of record NW_020837956.1, read on the forward strand.
CCTAGTGTTTGCTATCCTTTAAGGGACCCTGGAAAGCACTTTCTGACAACCAGATTTAGACTATGGGAAACTGGAAAAGTAAAAATGTAGAGGTCTAGATAGCTTCCTTCCCACTTTTCTACCACCTAGAGATTCAGGTTTAGGGTGAGAAAGTGAGCTCTGGGAAGTGAAAGACTAGTCAATGACAAAGTTTTCTGGGCCACACTCTAGGAATACTAGAATGATTAACCCTTTAAAAAAATTTTTCTGCAAGCTTTATTTTTTCCTTTTCCATTATGGTTTATTACAGGATATTGAATATAGTTCCTCAGCTATACAGTAAAACCTTGTTGTTTATCCATTCTGTATTTAATAGTTTACATAGAACGATTATCCCTTGAAAAGAGAGGAAACATATGTCAAGAGGATCAGAAGACCATGCCTAGAAACTTGACAATCAAATGAGAGCACAGAAGACAAGAGAGAAAGGTCTGCATAAATTGAGATGTCATTAGGTATGATATTAAGAAAAAATTTTCAAGAGAATAATGGAAGAGGGTCCATGTAATTCATAGGACAAAACTGCTGAGACAATGCCTTAGAATAATATATTAAAGCCACAGATGCAAAACTATAAGTAATAAGTTCAGTATTATCACAGGAAAACAAAATGACCTTATATATATTACCAAAACCTGTGGCATGAGTGAGTGCAATATCAATGTGAAGAATAAAAAGAGACAGAAGAGGAGGAAAAATGCAGCACACTTTGTGTATCTGTATGGAAACTTACAAACATGCAGGTGGTGGCAGCATAAACAAATGCATTTGCATGAAAATAAATAAACAGGGACTTCCCTGGTGGCACAGTGGTTGAGAGTCTGCCTGCCAATACAGGGGACACAAGTTTAAGCCCTGGTCCGTGAGGATCCCACATGCCGCGGAGCAACTAAGCCCGTGCGCCACAACTACTGAGCCTGCGCTCTAGAGCCCGCGAGCCACAACTACTGAGCCTGCGTGCCACAACTACTGAAGCCCGCACACCTAGAGCCTGTGGTCTGCAACAAGCCACCGCAATGAGAAGCCCACGCACCACAACAAAGAGTAGCCCCCACCTGCCACAACTAGAGAAAACCTGTGTGCAGCAACAAAGACCCAACACAGCCAAAAATAAATTAAAAAAAAAAAAGCTTAAAAAAAGAAAAAAAATGAACAGGGACTTCCCTGGTGGCACAGTGGTTGAGAGTCTGCCTGCCAATGCAGGGGACACAGGTTCAAGCCCTGGTCAGGGTGGATCCCACATGCCATGGAGCAACTAAGCCTGTGCGCCACAACTACTGAGCCTGCGCTCTAGAGCCTGCAAGCCACAACTACTGAGCCCATGTGCCACAACTACTGAAGCCTGTGTGCCTAGAGCCCATGCTCTGCAATAAGGGAGTCCGCTGTGATGAGAGGTCCGCACACTGTGGCAGGGAGTAGCCCCCGCTTGCTACAGCTGGATGAAGCCTACGCACAGCAACGAAGACCCAACACAGCCAAAAATAATTAAATAAATTAATTTTAAAAAAAGAAAATAAATGAACAGAATGCATGTAACCTCATGGACGTATACTAGAGACTGTAGCCTGACCATGTGACATGAATAATACAAAGGATATCTCATGACACACATCACAAGAGGAATATGGACCAAGTATAATAGTGTAGGGGATAACAACTATTCAAGACAGTGTCTAAGTCAGTTTGAATTGAGTTTTCTGTCACTCCCAAAGGAAATAATCCAGACTCACACAGAAACTAGGGTCAAAGAGAGGTTAAGTGACTTGTTCCAACCTAGAATTCTATACCTAGATAAACTTTCAATCCAGAGTGAGGGTAAAATAAAGACATTTTAGATATGCAAGGTCTCAAAAATTTTACTACCCATGTATACTTTCCCAGGAAACTACAAAAGAATGTGCTCCACAAAGATAAGTCAGTAAATCAAGAAAACGGAGGACACAGGATCCAGGAAACTGAAGCTCCAACACAAGAAAGATGCAAAGGGAGTCCCCAAGATGTTGGGGAGGGACAGTAGCTATGCAGCTGCTCCCAGGAATAACCAGTACAGACTACACAGAAGGTTCAAAGATGGGAGGACTCTGGCTGGAGAGGGGTACTTTCAGATGATTTGATACAACTGACCACATGAAGATTTGCACTGACCATCTGTTGGGGATTGTGGAAAAAATTAGCAATAGGTACATGGGGAGCCAGCTTCAAGGATGGTTCCCCAACTGGAAAACCAATTAAATTTCAAGTCCCACCAGTGGAACGCTATACCAGGACACTGAGATATACTGATAGTTCCCTCTTCCCCTGAGGCCTCACCCTGGAAGTGACTTTTTATCTTCTTTTGGTCCAACAGTGAGAGTCAGAGACAAGATGGCAGAGAAGAAGGACTTGAGCTCACCTCCTCCCATGAAAACATCAAAATCACAACTAACTGCTGAACAACCATCAACAAAAAAAGACTCAAACCTACCAAAAAAGATATTCTACATACAAAGACAAAGAAGAAGATGGTAGGAGGGGCACTTTCACAATATAGTCAAATCCCACACCCGCTGGGTGGGTGACCCACAAACTGGAAAATAATTATATCTCAGAGGTTCTCCCACAGGAATGAGAGTTCTGAGCCCCATGTCTGGCTCCCCAGCCTGGGGGTGCCTGGCTTCAGGAGGAGGAGCCCCAAGAGCATTTGGCTTTGAAGGCCAGTGGGGCTTGAGTGCAGGAGCTCCACAGGACTGGGGGAAACAGAGACTCCACTCTTGGAGGGCGCACACAAGGTTTCACGTACACTGGGATCCAGGGCAAAGCAGTGACTCCACAGGAGCCTGGGCCAGACCTACTGGAAGGTCCTGGAGGATTTCCTGGGGAGGCGGAGGTCAGCTGTGGCTCACTGTGGGGGCAACAACACTGGTGGCAGAGGCCCCAGCGAATATTCATTGGCGTGAGCTCTCCTGGAGGTCACCACTTTGGCACTGAGACCTGGCCCCACCCAACAGCCTGCAGGCTCCAGTGCTGGGACACCTTAGGCCAAACAACCAACAGGATGGGAACCCAGCACCACCCATCAGCAGACAGGCTACCTAAAGTCATCCTGATCTCACAGCCATCTCTAAACACACCCTTTAACATGGCCCTACCCACCAGAGGGACAAGACCCAGCTCCAACCACCAGTGGGCAGGCACCAGTCCCTCCCACCAGGAAGCCTGCATAAGCCCCTGGACCAACCTCACCCACTTGGGGGCAGACACCAGAAGCGAGAGAAGCTACAATCCTGCAGCCTGAGGAACAGAGGTCATAAACACAGAAAGTTAGACAAAATGAGACAGTAGAGAAATATGTTCCAGATGAATGAACAAGATTAAACTCCAGTAGAACAACAAGTGAATTGGAGATAGGCAATCTTCCTGAAAAAGAATTCAGAGTAACCATAGTAAAGATGATCCGAGATCTTGGAAAAAGAATGGAGGCACAGACCAAGAAGATACATGAAATGTTTAACAAAGAGCTAGAAGATTTAAAGAACAGAGATGAACAATACAATAACTGGAATGAAAAATACACTATAAGGAATCAACAGCAGAATAAATGAGGCAGAAGAACGAATAAGTGAGCTGGAAGACAGATGGGTGGAAATCACTGCTGCAGAACAGAAAAAAGAAAAAAGTATGAAAAGAAAAGAGGACAGTTTAAGAAACCTCTGGGACAACATTAAATGTACCAACATTCACATTACAGGGGTCCTAGAAAGAGAAGAGAGAAAGGGCCTGAAAAGATATTTGAAGAGATAATAGCAGAAAACTTCCCTAACATGGGAAAGGAAATAGCCACCCAAGTCCAGGAAGCACAGAGAGTCCCATACAGGACAAACCCAAGAAGGAACATACCAAGACACATATTAATCAAACTGACAAAAATTAAAGACAAAGAAAAATTAATGAAAGCAGCAAGGGAAAAACGACAAATAACACACAAGGGAACTCCCATAAGGTTAACAGCTTATTTCTCAGCAGACACTCTACAAGCCAGAAGGGAGTGGCACGATATACTTAAAGTGATGAAAGGGAAGAACCTACACCCAAGATTACTCTACCCAGAAAGCATCTCATTCATTGGGCGGAGAAATCAGAAGCTTTATAGACAAGCAAAAGCTAAGAGAATTCAGCACCACCAAACCAGCTCTACAACAAATGCTAAAGGAACTTCTCTAAGTGGGAAACACAAGAGAAGAAAAGGACCTACAAAAACAAGCCAAAACAATTAAGAAAATGGTCATAGGAACACACATATCGATAATTACCTTAAACGTGAATGGATTAAATGCTTCAACCAAAAGACACAGGCTTGCTGAATAGATAAAACAAGACCCATCTATATGCTGTCTACAAGAGACCCACTTCAGACCTAGGGACACATACAGACTGAAAGTGAGGGGATGGAAAAAGATATTCCATGCAAATGGAAATCAAAAGAAAGCTGGAGTAGCAATACTCATATCAGATAAAATAGACATTAAAATAAAGAATGTTACAAGAGACAAGGAAGGATACTACATAATGATCAAGGAATCAATCCAAAAAAGAAGATATAACAATTATAAATATATATGCACCCAACACAGGAGCACCTCAATACATAAGGCAACTGCTAACAGCTGTAAAACAGGAAAACGACAGTAACACAATAATAGTGGGGAACTTTAAAACCTCTACACCAATGGACAGATCATGCAAAATGAAAATAAATAAGGAAACAGAAGCTTTAAATGACACAATAGACCAAACAGATTTAATTGATATTTATAGGACATTCCATCCAAAAACAGCAGATTACACTTTCTTCTCAAGTGCGCACGGAATATTCTCCAGGATAGAGCACATCCTGGGTCACAAATCAAGCCTCAGTAAATTTAAGACAGTAGAAATCATATCAAGCATCTTTTCTGACCACAATGCTATGAGATTAGAAATCAGTTAAAGGGAAAAAAACGTAAAAAACACAAACACATGGAGGCTAAACAATACGTTACTAAATAACCAAGAGATCACTGAAGAAATCAAAGAGGAAATCAAAAAATACCTAGAAACAAATGACAATGAAAACACGACAATCCAAAACCTATGAGATGCAGCAAAAGCAGTTCTAAAAGGGAAGTTTACAGCCATACAAGCCTGCCTCAAGAAACAAGAAAAATCTCAAATAAACAATCTAATGTTACACCTAAAGGAACTAGAGAAAGAAGAGAAAACAAAACCCAAAGTTAGCAGAAGGAAAGAAATGATCAAGATCAGAGCACAAATAAATGAAATAGAAACAAAGAAAACAACAGCAAAGGTCAATAAAACTAAAAGCTGGTTCTTTGAGAAGATAAACAAAATGGATAAACAATTAGCCAGACTCACCAAGAAAAAGAGAGAGAGGACTCAAATCAATAAAATTAGAAATGAAAAAGAAGTTACAAGAGACACCACAGAAATACAAAGCATCCTAAGAGACTACTACAAGCAACTCTATGCTAATAAAATGGACAACCTGGAAGAAATGGACAAATTCTTAGAAAGGTATAACCTTCAAAGACTGAACAAGGAAGAAATAGAAAATATGAACAGACCAATCACAAGTAATGAAATTGAAACTGTGATTAAAATGCTTCCAACAAGGGCTTCCCTGGGGGTGCAGTGGTTAAGAATCCACCTGCCGATGCAGGGGACCGGGTTCGAGCCCTGGTGTGGGAAGTTCCATGGAGCATTCCAAGTCCCGTTGCCATGGAGCAACGAAGCCCAGGCGCCACAACTACTGAGCCTGCGCTCTAGAGCCCGCGAGCCACAACTACTGAAGCTCGCATGACTAGAGCCCATGCTCCATAACAAGAGAATCCAACGCAATGAGAAGCCCGCGCATGGCAATGAAGAGTAGCCCCCATTCGCCGCAACTAGAGAAAGCACACATGCAGCAAGGAAGACCCAACGCAGCCAAAAATTTAATTAATTTAAAAAATCATATTAAAAAGCTAGAGAAAAAAAATCTTCCAACAAACAAAAGTGCAGGACCAGATGGCTTCACAGGTGAATTCTATCAAACATTTAGAGAAGAGCTAACACCCATCCTTCTCAAACTCTTCCAAAAAATTGCAGAAGAAGGAAAACCCCCGAACTCATTCTATGAGGCCACCATCACCCTGATACCAAAACCAGACAAAGCTACTACAAACAAAGAAAATTATAGACCAATATAACTGATGAATATAGATGTAAAAATCCTCAACAAAGTACTAGCAAACAGAATCCAACAACACATTAAAAGGATCATACACCATGATCAAGTGGGATTTATCCCAGGGATGCAATGATTCTTCAATATACACAAATCAATGTGATACACCATATTAACAAACTGAATAAAAACCATATGATTATCTCAATAGATGCAGAAAAAGCTTTTGACAAAATTCCACACCCATTTATGATAAAAATTCTCCAGAAAGTGGGCACAGAAGGAACCTACCTCAACATAATACAGGCCATATATGACAAACCCACAGCAAACTTCATTCTCAATGGTGAAAAACTGAAAGCATTTCCCCTAAGATCAGGAACAAGACAAGGATGTCCACTCTCACCACTATTATTCAACATAGTTATGGAAGTCCTAGCCATGGCAATCAGAGAAGAAAAAGAAATAAAAGGAATCCAAACTGGAAAAGAAGAAGTAAAACTGTCACTGTTTGCAGATGACATGATACTATAAATAGAGAATCCTAAAGATGCCACCAGAAAACTACTGGAGCTAATCAATGAATTTGGTAAAGTTGCAGGATGCAAAATTAATGCACAGAAATCTCTTGCATCTCTTGCAAATTCCTATACACTAATGATGAAAAATCTGGAAGAGAAATTAAGGAAACACTCCCATTTACCATTGCAACAAAAAGAATAAAATACCTAGGAATAAACCTACCTAGGGAGACAAAAGACCTGTATGCAGAAAATTATAAGACACTGATGAAAGAAATTAAAGATGATACAAACAGATGGAGAGATATACCATTGGATTGGATTGGAAGATTTCTTGGATTGGATTCTTGGATTGGAAGAATCAATACTGTGAAAAATGACTATACTACCCAAAGCAATCTACAGATTCAATACAATCCCTATCAAATTACCAATGGCGTTTTTTATGGAACTAGAACAAAAAATCTCAAAATTTGTATGGAGACACAAAGGACCCCGAATAGCCAAAGAAGTCTTGAGGGGAAAAAACAGAGCTGGAAGAATCAGACTCCCTGACTTCAGACTATACTACAAAGCTACAGTAATCAAGACAGTATGGTACTGGCACAAAAACAGAATTATAGATCAGTGGAACAGGATAGAAAGCCCAGAGATAAACCCACGCACCTATGGTCAACTAATCTATGACAAAGGAGGCAAGGATATACAATGGAGAAAAGACAGTCTCTTAAACAAGTGGTGCTGGGAAAACTGGACAGCTCCATGTAAAAGAATGAAACTAGAACACTCCCTAACACCATACACAAAAATAAACTCAACATGGATTAGAGACCTAAATGTAAGACAGGCACTATAAAACTCTTAGAGGAAAGCATAGGAAGAACACTCTTTGACATAAATCACAGCAAGATCTTTTTTGATACACCTCCTAGAGTAATGGAAATAAAACCAAAAATAAACAAATGGGACCTAATGAAACTTAAAAGCTTTTGCACAGCAAAGGAAACCATAAACAAGATGAAAAGACAACCCTCAGAACGGGAGAAAATATTTGCAAACAAATCAATGGACAAAGGATTAATCTCCAAAACATATAAACAGCTCATGCAGCTCAATATCAAAAAAACAAACAACCCAATCCAAAAATGGGCAGAAGACCTAAATATACATTTCTCCAAAGAAGACATACAGATGGCCAAGAGGCACAAGAAAAGCTGCTCAACATCACTAATTGTTAGAGAAATGCAAATCAAAACTAAACTGAGGTATCACCTCACATCAGTTAGAATGGGTATCATCAGAAAATCTACAAACAACAAATGCTGGAGAGGGTGTGGAGAAAAGGGAACCCTCCTGCACTGTTGGTAGGAATGTAAATTGATACGGCCACTATGGAGAACAGTATGGAGGTTCCTTAAAAAACTAAAAATAGAATTACCATATGATCCAGCAATCCCACTACTGGACATATAACCAGAGAAAACCATAATTCAAAAAGACACATGCACCCTAATGTTCACTGCAGCACTATTTACAACAGCCAGGTCATGGACGCAACCTAAATGCCCATCGACAGATGAATGGATAGAGAAGATGTGGTACATATATACAATGGAATATTACTCGGCCATAAAAAAGAAAGGAATTGGGTCATTTGTAGAGACGTGGATGCATCTAGAGACTGTCATACAGAGTGAAGCAAGTCAGAAGGAGAAAAACAAATATCGTATATTAACACATATATGTGGAACCTAGAAAATGGTACAGACGAACTGGTTTGCAGAGCAGAAATTGAGACACAGAAGTAGAGAACAAACGTATGGACACGAAGGGGGGAAAGCGGCGGGTGGTGGTGGTGGTGGTGTGATGAATTGGGCGATTGGGATTGACATGTATACACTGTTGTGTATAAAACTGATGACTTATAACGACCTGCTGTGTAAAAAATTAATAAAATTAAAACAAAGAAACAAACAAAACCCAAAATCTATGGGACGCAGCAAAAGCAGTTCTAAGAGGGAAGTTTATAGCAATACAATCTTACCTCAGGAACAAGAAAACTCTCAAATAACCTAACCTTATACCTAAAGCAACTAAAGAAAGAAGAACAAACAAAACCCACAGTCAGTAGAAGGAAAGAAATCATAAAGGTCAGAGCAGAAATAAATGAAATAGAGATGAAAACAATAAAAAAGATCAATAAAACTAAAAGCTGGTTCTTTGAAAAGATAAACAAATTGATAAACCTTTAGCCAGACTTATCAAGAAAAAAAGGGAGAGGGCTCAAATCAAGAAAATAAGAAATGAAAAAGGAGAAGTTACAACTGACACCACAAAGGATCATACGAGACTACCACAAGCAACTATATGCCAATAAAATGGACAACCTAGAAGAAATGGACAAATTCTTAGAAAGGTACAATCTTCCAAGACTGAACCAGGAAGAAATAGAAAATAGGAACAGACCAATCACAAGTACTGAAATTGAAACTGTGATTTAAAAAACTACCAACAAACAGAAGTCCAGGACCAGATGGCTTCACAGGCAAATTCTATCAAACATTTACAGGAGAGTTAACAACTATCCTTCTGAAACTCTTCCAAAAATTGCAGAGGAAGGAAAACTCCTAAACTCATTCTACAAGGCCACCATCACCCTGATACCAAAACCAGACCACACAAAAAAGAAAATTACAGGCCAATATCACTGATGAACATAGATGCAAAAATCTGCAACAAAATACTTGCAAACCAAATCCAACAATACATTAAAAGAACCATACACCATGATCATGAAAGTAGGATTTAACCCAGGGATGCAATGATTTTTCAACACCCACAAATTGGTCAGTGTGATACACCAAATTAACAAACTGAAGAATAAAAACCATATGATCATCTTAATAGATGCAGAAAAAGCTTTTGATAAAAATCAACACCCATTTATGATAAAAACTCTCCAGAAAGTGGGCATAGAGGGAAACTACCTCAACATAATAAAGGTCATACATGACAAACCCACAGCTAACATCGTACTCAACTGTGAAAAGCTGAAAGCATTTCCTCTAAGATCAGGAACTAGACTAGGATGTCCACTCTCACCACTGTTATTCAACATAGTTCTGGAAGTCCTAGCCATGACAATCAGAGAAGAAAAAGAAATAAAAGGAATCCAAACTGGAAAAGAAGAAGTAAAACTGTCACTGTTTGCAGATGACATGATACTACATGTAGAAAATCCTAAAGATGCTACCAGAAAACTACTAGAGCTCATCAATGAATTCAGTAAAGTTGCAGAATACAAAATTAATACACAGAAATCTGTTGCATTTCTATACACTAACAACGAAATATCAGAAAGAGAAATTAAAGAAACAATCCCATTTACCATCACATCAAGAAGAATAAAATACTTAGGAATAAACCTACCTAAGAAGGCAAAAGGCCTGTACTCTGAAAAGTGTTAAGATGCTGATGAAAGAAGTTGAAGATGACACAAACAGATGGAGAGATTATACCATGTTCTTGGACTAGAAGAATCAATACTGTCAAAATGACTTTACTACCCAGGGCAATCTACAGACTCAATATAATCCCTATCAAATTACCAATGGCATTTTTCACAGAACTAGAACAAAAAAAATTAAAATTTGTATGGAAAGAAAAAAGACCCCGAATAGCCAAAGCAATCCTGAGAAAGAAAAAAAGAGCTGGAGGAATAAGGCTCCTATAGAAATACAGATCAATGGAACAGGATAGAAAGTCCAGAAACAAACGCACGCACCTATGGTCAATTAATCTACAACAAAGGAGGCAAGAACATACAACGAAGAAAAGACAGTCTCTTCAGTAAGTGGTGCTGGGAAAACTGGACAGCTATATATAAAAGAAGGAAATTAAAACATTCTCTAACACCACACCAAAAATAAACTAAAAATGGATTAAAGACCTAAATGTAAGGCCAGATACTATAAAACTCTTAGAGGGAAACATAGGCAAAACACTTCTAGATCCACCTCCTAGAGTAATGAAAATAACAAATGGGAACTAAGTAAACTTAAAAGCTTTTGCACAGCAAAGTAAACTTTAAAGAAAATACAAAGGCAACTCTCATAATGGGAGAAAATATTTGCAAATGATGTGACTGACAAGGAATAAATCTCCAAAATATACAAATAGCTCAATATCAAAAAAAACCAAACAAACCCAATCAAAAAATGGGCAGAAGACCTAAATAGATATTTCACCAAAGAAGACATACAGATTGCCAAAAGCACATAAAAAGATGCTCAACATCAGTAATTATTAGAGAAATGCAAACCAAAACTACAATGAGGTATCACCTCACTCTGGTCAGAATGGCCATCATCAAAAAGTCTGCAAACAATAAGTGCTGGAGAGGGTGTGGAGAAAAGGGAACCGTCCTCCACCTTGGTGGGAATATAAATTGGTACAACCACTATGGAGAACAGTATGGAGGTTCCTTAACAAACTAAAATAGAGCTACCATACAGTCTAGCAATCCCACTCCTGGGCATATATCTGGAGAAAACCATAATTTGGAAAGATACATGCAACCTGATGTTCATGCAACACTATTTATGATGTTCATGCCAAGACATGGAAGCAACCTAAATGTCCATCAACAGAGGAATGGATAAAGAAGATGTGGTGTATATATATATATATATATCTATATATAGATATATATAGATATATATACACAATGGACTATTACTCAGCCATAAAAAAGAATGAAATAATGCCATTTGCAGCAACATGGATGGACCTGGAGATTATTCAACTAAGTGAAGTAAGTCAGACAAAGACAAATATCATATGCTATCATTTATATGTGGAATCTAAAAAAATGATACAAATGAACTTATTTACAAAACAGAAACAGATTCACAGTTTTCAAAAACAAACTTATTGTTACCAAAGGGGAAAGGTGACAGGAGGGATAAATTAGGAGTTTGGGATTAACATAAACACACTACTATATTTAAAATAGATAATCAACAAGGACCTCCTGTATAGCACAGGTACCTCTACTCAATATTCTGTAATAACCTATTTGGGAAAAGAATCTGAAAAAGAATGGATGTATGTATATGTACAACTGAATCACTTCGCTGTACACCTGAAACTAACACAACATTGTAAATCAACTATACTCCAATATAAAATAAAAATTTTTAAAAAGGGATGGTCCCAAATGAGCCCCACCTCCTGGTATTCACACCCATCTGTAGTCCCTCACACACTGCACTGCTCTTTTTGACCAACAGCATATGGCAGAAGTGATGGCATGTCGCTTCCAAAATTAGGTTATAAAAGACTGTAGCCTCTGTCTCAGGTAACCTCTCACTTTTGATCTCTCACTCTGGAGGAAGCAAGCTGCCATGCTGTATGCAGCCTTGTTGAGAGGTCCACATGGCAAAGAACTAAAGCCTCTGGCCAACAGCCAGCAAGAAACTGATGCCTCTTGCCAGCAATCATGTTGAGGAGCCTGGAAACTGATTCTCCAGTTCAGTCGAGGCGAGAAATAACTTTAGTGCCAGATGACATCTTGACTACAACTCTATGAAAATTCTTAAGCAAAACCACCCAACTAAGGTGCTCTCAGAGTCCAGACCCTCAGAAACTGGGTGAGATAATGACTGTTGTTTTAAAAGCTGATAAGTTTTGAGGTAATTTATTATGTAGCAATAGATAACTAATGCGTGTAAAAACTAAGGTACATATAAAAACTAGGCAAATAAAAAACAAAGAAGTTTTAAACTTCAGGAAAAAGTTACTTGAGAAAGGAAATATAATCAGTTTTGCACTTGGCACACCAGCAAAAATGATTTAGACACTTATAATAAAATAAACTAACACTGAATATTGATTCAGCCCAACATGATAATAGCAATGATATTACTAGAAGTGGGAGTTTGACAGAGATGGGGAAGTAAATACTTTTCTACTATTATCAGAAATTCAACAGATAGTGTATAATATTCAAAGTCTGGAAACAGCCCATAAGCACATTATTCAGAAATACAGAAGTAAATTACAGAAGAAACGTAAAAGATATGAAAATTGTGGCTTTGAGGAGAGATTCTGAATGATGTGGAGAGATTTGTTATTTTACTTTATGTACCTTTGGTAATCTTTTTTTTTTTAAGGTAGGTGTATTTTATTTTCATCTTATACATGAGGAAACAGACACAGAGAGATTAAGCAACTTGATCAACATACACAAAGATGTTCATCATAGCATAAATTATAATTGTTGAATAAACACAGATGAGGGAGTCCAAATATCCAAAAGTAGGCAAACTGTGTTAAATCAATTATGGTACATCATTTGATGGAGGTACTTTAATAATTGTCTATATAAGATTAAGAAGTTTCTTTTCTATTCCTAGTTTGCTTAGTTGCTAAGTTAGTTAGTTACTAAGTTACTAAGTTAGTTAGTAAGCTAAGTTTGCTAAGTTAGTTGCCCCAGGTGTTGAATTTTATTGAATGCTTTTCTAACCTACTGAGATGACCAAATGATTTTTTTTGATTCTGACAAATTAATGCAGTATTAAAATATCAAGAAGAAAATCATGTCTTTTTTTCCAGATTCTTTTCCATTATAGGTTATTATAAGATATTGAGTATAGTTCCCTGTGCTATACAACAGGTCCTTGGTTATCTATTTTATATGTAGTAGCACATGTATGTTAATCCTAAACTCCTAATTTATCCCCCCTCCTTCCGCTATCCACTTTAGTAACCATAAGTTTTTCTTTTCTTTTTATTTATTTTTTTTTGCGGTACGCGGGCCTCTCACCGTTGTGGCCTCTCCCGTTGCGGAGCACGGGCTCTGGACGCGCAGGCTCAGCGGCCATGGCTCACGGGCCCAGCCGCTCCGCGGCATGTGGGATCTTCCCAGACCGGGTCACGAACCCATGTCCCCTGCATCGGCAGGCGGACTCTCAACCACTGCGCCACCAGGGAAGCCCTGTTTTCGTTTTTCTTTAAAGATTTTTTTGATGTGGACCATTTTTAAAGTCTTTATTGAATTTGTTACAATATTGCTTCTGTTTTATGTTTTGGTTTTTTGGCCGCTAGGCATGTGGGATCTTAGCTCCGGATTAGGGAACGAACCGGCACCCCCTGCCCTGGAAGGAGAAGTCTTAAACACTGGACAGCCAGGGAAGTCTGCACAAGTTTGTTTTCTATGTCTGTGAGTCTATTTCTGTTTTGTAAATAAGTTCATTTATCTTTTGATAGTCTTTAAGTTCTTAAACCACATACATGAATTACTTTAATAAAAGTAATTTAAGATAACAATAAAAACAGACTGTAACAAAAGATCCAGTCTAATAAAATTAAGGACAAAACAACATCATAAATGAAAAAGGCTTGCAGACCCCAAGCTCCAACTTAGTGAGCAGGGTTATGTGATTACTAATATTTTTCTGTACAGTAACAGGAACACGGCATCTGGCAACAGAGAAGCTGGCAGACCTGCTCTAGTTGACAGTAGGTAAGCAAAACCTGAAAAATTCTGTTTTATCCTGAGAATTTCACATTAGAATAATTCCAGTTGAGTTACTAGGATTATGACAGATAGATAATCCATGACGTGTAGAGTCCATGACACGGACAGTGTCTAAACCTTCTACAGTTGTTAAGGAAAACCTCAAAAATTCTGTTCCATCCTGAGAAATACACATTAGAATCACCGCAGATAAGACAATCCATGACTGACTGATATAGAGTCCCTGACACAGAGGCATGGCTGAAAGAAACGTTAAAGTCGAAACAGAAAGAAACGTTAAAGTCGAAACAGAAAGACTCAGGGAGACAAGGTGGTTGCCAGAACTATTAGAAGGGTAATTTTTAAATATATGAAGGTTTAACAAGTAGAAGAGTAAAATTAGACTTACTCTCATACTTTTACAGGTCAGAATTCAAACCAAGGGGTGGATGTTACAATGAAACAGACTGCAATTTTCCAGCAACTAGGCTTTGTAACTAGGATTTTCTAGAAACAAAAACGGAAACAGCCTGCCTTGTAAAAGAGAACACCCCCATTGTTGGAAATATTCAAACCTAGACCATACAACCACTGTTTACAGTGACTAGAACCCTGGGGGAATCTAATTTCTCATAAAAAAAAAAAAGCACCAGTGCACAATCACACACAATTCTGCATACATTTCTAGGGAGTTCACAGACCCCAAGAAGTACCTCCATGGATCCCAGAGTAAGAATCCCTATTGCAGAAGAGTAGACTAGGGCTTCCCTGGTGGCACAGTGGTTAAGAATCCCCCTGCCAATGCAGGGGACATGGGTTTGAGCCCCGGTCCGGGAAGATCCCACATGCCGCGGAGCAGTTAAGCCCGTGCGCCACAACTACTGAGCCTGTGCTCTAGAGCCCCATGATCCACAACAAGAGAAGCCACTGCAGTGGGAAGCCCATGCACTACAACGAGAAGCCCGTGTACCACAACGAAGAGTAGTCCCCACTCACCGCAACTAAAGAAAGCTCGCACACAGCAACAAAGACCCAACGCAGCCAAAAATAAAATAAATAAATTTATTTTAAAAAAAACAGTATATCGCCTTAAAAAAAAAAAAAAGAAGAGTAGGGCTTCCCTGGTGGCGCAGTGGTTGAGAGTCTGCCTGCCGATGCAGGGGACACGGGTTCATGCCCCAGTCCGGGAAGATCCCACATGCCGCGGAGCGGCTGGGCCCGTGAGCCATGGCCGCTGAGCCTGCGCATCCGGAGCCTGTGCTCCGCAACGGGAGAGGCCACAACGGTAAGAGGTCCGTGTACCACCAAAAAAAAAAAAAAAAAAAGAGAAGGAGAAGATATCTTCAAGGTTCCTTCTATTTCTGTGACACTAGTTTAAGACAGTGAAAGTTAAACATATTATACTCTATATGGTTCATGTTTTTATTATCTATATGCTTGTTTCAGCTGTACAAGTTACCTATAAATATGACCATCAGAATAGTATCAATATTTATGGTGACTGTGCAAACTGGGAAAAGATAACTCCTCTGGGCTGTCTAGTCAGAAACACATGCCCCTTCCTCTGGGCTGCTGTGGCCCAGGTCAGGACACACCGCTTGACAAGAAGAGAAAGGCTGGGTGTTAGTCCCTACCCACCTGTGAGGAGGGCCCAACCAGATCCAATGTAACCAGCAGGCCGGAGATTGGTCATCTGGTTAAAGGGTTGAAGTACCTAAATTTTTATCAAAGTATTACAATAAATTTTACCACTGGTTGTTAAATCATTACAATACTTGGGAAAAAAAAAAAGTAGGAAAAAATGCATTACCCCGTTTTTACTGCCAATGAAGAAAACAGACTTTTCTCCAGTTTCAACTCCATTGCCTTCACTTCCATTACTTCCCCGTTTTTCCACTTCAGCTGTTGCGATTTCCCAGAGAGTTTCACTATATGAGGCAGAAAACCAAAATTCAGAGAAACAAAAAAGAATCCTTTCAAAAATTTCTTTCCAGCCCAAAGAAAATTTATTTCAGTCAGATTTATAAAACAAATCAACATCATTTGGGGGGGACAATTTACTGGTAAAACTTCGGAGGATTAGTCATTCTCTTTGTACTAGATTGAAGCAGAAAATGATAAGCAGAGTCTTTATTGCCAGGATTTGAGGTTGTCTGATTTGGGGGCTTCCGGGCAAGGCTGAAAGCTGTGTGTGTTAGCGTCTCAGACACACATGAATGTACAATGACTTTTAGAAACGCACAACTTGAAAACCACCAACATCTAGGAAAAGAGGGAATGTGTGAAGCCAGTGTACCACATAATCTTTGCCCCCTGGAAGTTTTTGGCTTTGTTTTTTAAATTATATATTTTTTGGCTCAAGATTCCTTTTTTAAAATATAAAAAAGGGGGAAAATCACCTAAAATCACTTTTGAAAATCATCTTTTCATTTACCTCTCTACACACTCATATAATTTTATACAAATAAGATTATATCGTTTTTTTTTAAGTAAAGCCTAAATGAATTATGGAGTATTGAACTAAAAATACATGAGAAAGATTTGATGTGTTACAAGCTCAAATCTACTACTTTCTACATAGAGTATGCCAACTTGAGCAAATTACCTAACCTCTCTGGATCCTTCATTGCTTTATTAAGTCAACAAGTATTTCTTGAGCGCCTAATATATGAAAGCTGCTGTGCTAGTCCCCAGGCTTACCTGTTTCTTCACCTCTAAAATGCTGATAAAAAAGAATACCAACATCATAGGATTGCCATGACTGTTCAAATGTGATAATTCATTTAGGTTAGGGCCTGGCCTATACATAATCACCTAAAATCAGTGACTGTTTATAATCATTATTATTCAAGAACCAGGAATGAAAAAAAGGGGTTAGAAAAGAGCAAAACAGGTGTCCCTAAATGTCTGCACTAAAATTCACACATTTATTTCACAGGTGAGCCCCTAAGAACTCAGTCCGGGCCTGTTTGTTCTTCAATTACACACTATTTCTTCATTATTGTGATTATCTTCTTTCCAAGTTCCCAGCAGAAAAGAGAGAAGGAGGTGTTGTAACCAATTAAACCGTGATGGGAAGCTTAAGGTTCATAAACTCAACAGAGGTCACACCGCCCATCCACCATGTGAGAAAAACAGACTTTCCTGCTCTGTGATGGACTCCAGGGCTCATCTCTCCCGATGTCCTTATAAGTCGTTTAGAGAAGGTTTAGGTAGGACCTTGAGAACAAGCAACTGAAATAGACATCATAGAACTGAAGAGCTAAAATGTATTTGATAGGTGATTAAAATCCCACCCCCACCCCTGCTGCCCGTTTATATATGACCTTACATTCTTCACAGTGCCTTCACAAGTTAGGCTCATTTATTGTTGTCGTGAACTCCTGCACCCGGAGCCGAGGTCCCTGAGGAAGTGGCTTGTGGTCTGGTTCACTGCCTGAAACTGTTCCTAGAACTTTCCCTAACCCTCGAGAAACTCTTAATGAAAAAGTGAATAATTGGAGTTGAATGATCTTTCAAAATCTCTTAACTTTTCCACCTGGGGAACTTTTCTACTTGCTTTCGGCAGAATCCACACTCTCAAGGATAGTGCCTACGGATCCTTGACCAACAAGACAGGAATTGCAAAGAGGACGAACTCACAATTTTCTTCCACCAACGGGTCCCGGGAGGATCTCCTCTCCCCAAATATACCCGCAGCGGCCTCTCCCTCCACCCCTCCCCCATCTCCACCCCTTCCTGGCTGGGCTGCGAAAGAAGGGAGGCTCTCGAGGGGAGCATAAGCCAGGCGCAAGCAGGGTTGCAGGGATACCTGGGCATCGTGGCTCGGCCGCCCCACTGTCGTGGTCTCCGCGTAGGGTCCAGCCTAGAATCAGCGGGGCCGCGAGCTCTGCGCGAGGCCGGCTTAGTGCCGGCTCGTGGGTTGCTATGGTAGCGACGTCACCAGTAAAGGTTGCGTATAGAAGAGGGGCATCATGGGAAATGTAGTTTTCGGCGTTCTTTTCGAGCCTCTCATCTTCATCCGTTAGGGTGGGAGAGAGAGGCGACAAGGGGTAATAAATCTGGGACCTAAAAACTCTGGGCTGGAAGTGTTCTTTTATTTTAAAAGTATTCCACTGAGTACCGACTATTTATATGCCAGGGGTCTCTCTCTCTTCAATTACTTTTCTCTCCCCAATAGCAGTGAATTGAGAATGGAGAACGAAAATCTCCTGAGCTGTTTTCTAGTGATTTACTAGAGGCAAAGAATATTTACGATTTTAGTATTTTCCAACTCTCTGCTTGTTTGGTTGTTTCAGGTTTTATGCAATAGCACATCATTTATTAATAAGTTAATAAAGCAAATGCATCTCCATAATACTTCATTTACTTTATCTCCAAATCAATAAAAAACATTATTACTATATGACATATACAACTAATTATAATAACCCAAAGGAAGCCAGAGATATAAGCTATTGCAGAGAGGTACAAACAATTTATATTAGAACAAGTGACTAATTATGCCTCAAGGAGTTGGTGAAACATTCATGGCAGTGACAGTATTTGATCTGTTTTGATTGACTGAAGGAGAAACTGTTCCTCTACTGTTCTGCCATTTGGCTTAGTCTCTATGTTGTAATGTTCAAGAATGTGGGCTTTGGAATAAGACAAACTTAGATCGAAGTCGGGACTCAGTCAAACTAGCTAAGTTGCCACATTGCCACAATGGAAAATAAGTCAATTTCTCTGAGCCTTAGTGTCCGATCCTGTAAAGCAGGGGAAAATTATGAGTTTTAAATGAGATAAATACATGTAAAACATAACTTATGTGTGTCTGAAACATTATAAGTGCTTAATACTTGTTATTATGGTGACGTAAGCTGCTGATCAGCAACTTTGAAGAAAGAAACACAAGGAAATGAAGCAGATGGTTCATAGGAAATAAAAGGCATTCACTTCAGATAAAATCTTTCGGGACAAAATTCTCCCAACACGTAGGTGCATTTTGGAGACATAGGAGACTACAGTTGCACATAGGAAGGGAAGTAATGGACTTCAATGGAGAAAGGATGGTAGCAAGTGAGGCTGATACATCCATCATTGAATCAGCATTGCCTATAAACTCACAAACTGATGTGGGACAAATTGTAATGAATTGCAATGATTTGGGTTCTGGAACTTTAGAATCCCTTTGCATGTTAGTTGGGAAGCCATATTGATATGGACAATAATGGCAGCTAACATTTTGCCAGGTGTTTTCTGTGGACTAGGCACAGTACTAGCATTTTAAAGTATAATGATTTGGGTAACTGGGATATGTGGTTGAAGGAGCCTGGTAACCAGGAAGGTGAAGGTTATCTGCCTGGGCCCTAATCACCAGCACTAATTCAGGAGTGATTCAGTTGATTCACCTTGATCTGATTAAGCAGGTGAGTTCTCTTTTCTACCCTTATGCCTCCTGAGGCTTCAAACTTGGACGAAGAAAGTGACTTTCCTGGGTAGATGAAAATTGTTCTCAAGGTAAAATATACAAAGATTTGAGCTCGTCTTCTGAATCAGCCCAAGAAGACTCACAGATTTCAATGGTGGTGATGGAGGAGGAGACAGTTTTATGCTGCTTCCTGGATGAAACGAACAACAGTGCAAAAGGATAAAGGTGTGTGCAGAGTATATTTGGGGATCTGTGAATAGTTTGGGGTGGAAGCATATAAAGTGCCTGGTGGGGCTAAGGTGGGAGAGCAAACTGGACAGGTAGATTGAGCTACAGTGAAGGATCTTGCAGTCTGGATTTAACTGTGTTGGCGATGAGAAACCAAATAAGATTTCAAATAGGGGTGTGCCATGACTAGACCTAAGTTTCAATGAGATAATTTTCTGCAGCTATGTGAGGGATGCTTTGGAGTCTAGAAGTCCATATGGAGGCTATTAACAATAGCCCAGAAAGTGAGAGTTTTTATATTTTTTCCTTGTTTTCAAAGTTACATGAGCTTATTGTAGAAAAAAATAGTATACAGAAAAAACTGAGAGGGTATAATAAGCAAATACCAGGAGTAACAACTATTAAACATTTTGATGTATTTTATTCCAATCTTTTTTCTCACAGAATTGAGATTTTACTGTAAAGTTTGTTAACATTCTGATTTTAACATGTATTTTCCCATATCAATTTTTTAAAAACCCATAATAAACATAGCTTTGATGGCTACATAAGGTTCCACTATATAGATTTTTAATAATTTACTTAAGCATTCTCCTAATATGAGTGTTTGAGGTTAAACACCTAACATGAGTTGGGCCAGTCAGAGTCCTTTTCTGGAAATTTTCAAACAAGAATTAGGAGAATCAAGTCATTCCTTCTCTGGAGGAAACTGGCATATTTCCTGCTAAATGAAGTACTCTTGTGGCAATAAAATCCCTTTTTTCCTTTAGGAAAAAGAGAATAGGGGGAAATGTGAGAGGAGATGCGGTCCCTGCATGAACCAGTTAGCAGAAAAGCTTCTCCACCTTATTAGTCCTGCTACTCACTTTTGCTTCCTCACTCTCCATATTCCCAAAGCCTTTGCTCCCCTGGAATCAGCCCAGAGACTCTGCAGTGACGTCCAAATTCCATGACAGCTAGGAGGTGGGTGGATGGGTGAAATGTGTTCTCGGCATCTCAGGACTACTTAAAGCCTTTTTCTAGAGAAATATGGTTATCCATGGTGGTTAATTCTTCAGGATTATACTTCAGTACAATTATGGGTTACAAGTGTTGTTACAGGAACCTGACTACCATGTATTTTTTTCCTATGGAAAAAATGTCCAAACAACCACTGATAAACACATTTTTCAAGCAAATACTTTATAAGTTGTGACTAACTTTTCTTGTAAATTGAGAGTTAAATTCATTTCTAAGCTATGGCAGTATTTGACTTTAAGGACACACACAGAAATCTAGAGCATTCAAAATAAAATTTTAGACACAGTCCAATCAACTTACCTATAAGGAGCTTATTATGAAATCATGGGAGAACCCCATGACTTATACATATTGTATATGTGTCAATATGCGTACATACATATGAAACTTACAATTTGCCAAAACAGCTTCCTTTTATAAGGATAAAACAAAGCAACACAGAAGACAAAGCATGAGTGCAAGAGAAGGAGGTAATAACTACCATTTTCACTAGTAGTACACCTCAGCTTTGACAATGAAAACATTAGGTATTTCTTGAAGATTATTCAAAAGATAATGCTTGAAATGGGTTTTGTAAATCATTTATTATGATTGAAAGGGAAGAAAATGATAGGAGACAAATATTACAATTAAACATGTAACATTATTCTCTTGTAACCAATCATAATAACATACTTTGAATTTTTTAAATGGCTATATAAAATTTCCCAGAAAATAAAATTTTCACATCATCAGTTACAGAAAATTGATTTCTTTCCATCAAAATATTTTATCTCTGCTCTATCAAAAATAAATGCCAAGTCTAGGGTACTACCATTTAAGCTAAGTCTTCACTACTTGTTTAAATTAGATTTTCGGGGGGCTTACCAGATGGTGAACTAACTATTGCCTGAGAATAAAGTCCTCACACATATGTAACAGCTCTGCCAAGCCTGTGGTTCACCGACTAATGATTATTAAATGGTTTTCTGGGAACTCAGAAACTACTGTATCCCAGCCAAAAGGCTCCTGAGAGTCATCTCAAACTGGTAACCTATTTATTCTCAGAAATTAATTTGCTTACCCAGTGAGTGGTTGTGGTTCAAAAGATTTAGGAGAAATAGTAAATGGCAATCTATTTCTATGGTTTTTTTTTTTTTTACCTTTGTCATTACCAATAAAGCAAAATCTTACTTGATCAGTATGCTTCTTGGCTCTGTCCTTTCAAAGGACGCTAACATGGGATGGAGCATTTTTAAAAGGCTTATAGTGAGAACAGTACATTGCCATAGGGAGAAAGCAGCAAAAAAGAAAACATGAAGGCTCTGCCAACAAATTAATTCAGCAGCTAACTTTTTTTTTCCAATTGGTTAAAAAAAATACCATACACAGAGTGATAAATATACGTCCAAAATATAAAATATTCTATACATAAATAAAATTAAGTATACTCATGATTACTATTTCAATTAAACATTTTTGCAATGTAATTTTCATGTCTTATCACAGTTTCATTTTTATCATGAATAATAAGTATTTTGACACAAACCGGAATGTACTGATCACTTACGTAACCTAGTAAAGTAATACGTTTCTAGACTCTTTCACCTAAAAATTTACCTCCTTTGACAGAAGAGTTACTTTCTCTTTCCTTTTAAAAAATATTTTTGGGAATTTATTTTTAAACTATAATTAAAAAGGACTGTATGAGGAAAAGCTTTAAGAATGGTCTTTGTTTTCATAGATATTATTATTTAACAAAGCAAGGTCAAGAGGACCCAGCACTAATGCAATGAAATGTGGGCAATATTCCAGTGAACTTGGGTTATGTTGACAGCCAAAGAATGTCAGAAATCACTGTCTCATTTTAAGTTTTACACTCCAGTGATCTGAAAAAGTGACAGGGTACACTTTCTAAAACCACATAGGAGGTTCTGGTTACCTAGCTCCTGTTTTCTCACACAATGATTCATAGGGCCAGAAGACTTACTGCACTTGCTCTAAAATTTACCCTTCAACACCACCCTGCAGCTGTTTCTTAAACTGTATACTCTACTTCTTTCTAAACACCATATCATTAATTAAAAGCACATTTAATTACAGTACTTAATTTTTTGGCAATGAGCATTGCCAAATAATCAACTGGTTTGCCAAATGAGAGTTTGGAAAAACTCCCTTGAATCTCACTTTCTGAAGATTGTTAGAATATTTTTTTTAAAAAGAGAAAAAAGCCTTGATGTGTCTGATGGCAAAGGAGAAGGTGATGGAAAAAAATGACAAATTCTAACCCAGTTAAGCTAAGAGAAAATCAGCATGTGGGAAAATCTGTGTTTAGGTCTTATTACTAGCATTCATTTGCATATTTATGAATCAAATGAAAGAGAGTAACCCTCATTATTTTTAAAGAATGGACCACTACTGTGTGTGTGCCATGCTGCCAGGATGTAAATGAACTTATTTGGAGCCGAGGCAGCCATTGGTTAGAGAACAGGGAGTGAATGTTCAGGTCCCTGAGCTTTCAGAGTAAAGTGGGGCCTTTGGTTGGTCTGCTTGACAGAAGGGGCTGGCTTCCCATCACCCTGGCTTGAGGACCCTGGGTCCGAGCTGAGAGCAGCGCTGGAGCAGAGAGGTGGTGAACCACCTTCTGCTGATAGAAGTTGTTCATGTAGCTGGCGATCAAAAGAGTGATTTCAAGAATCTAAAACAAGAAAAATGGAATTGTTATTCTCCTGAGAAGTTCTCATCACTTCCAAAAGAGAGTGAAGGGTTGGCCATGGGTGGTCTCCATCTGCAAGTACCCAGGCTACCAGATTTCCCTTTTAACCAGATCAAGCAGTGCAGTACAGTTGATCCTTGAACAACACAGGGGTTAGGGGCCCCAACACTCTAAGCAGTCAAAAATCCATGCATAACTTTACAGTGCCCCTCTGTAGCCACGGTTCCTCTGTATGCGCAGTTCTACATCCATGGATTCAACCAACCATGGATCGTGTAGTAATGTAGTATTTACTACTGAAAAAAAATCCATGTGTAAGTGGACCCGTGCAGTTCATACCCATGTTGTTCAAGAGTCAACTGTACTTACATGTTCAGCACCATCAAGGCACTGACCTATTTTCCCATTACTTAAACCAGCAGAAAGTGATACTTTAAAAAAAAAAATCAAATTTAGTGGCAACATTAGAAAATGTGACAGTAGTACAATTCTACCAGTTATCCTAAAGCCACATTTGTGAATACATGAATAAGAAATTCAGTGTATTATATCAACTCTTTAAACTAAAGCACTGAGTGTACCATGATCTTCTACACTTACAGACTTCACTTAAGTATAGATTTAATGAAGAAACATATATGTCATTTTTTAAAGTTTCAAATTCTAAAACAGTAGTCTCTTTTAGTTGAGAATTTTAAGACAAAGTCTTCGAAAAATTAAATTCCCATTCTTTTTCCTAAAATCAGAGTTACATGTTAGAATGCAGCCCTTTTATTTACTGCTTTTATTTAGAGACATTAAAACTACATAGTTTGCTAAAAATAGTAAAGAAACAAGTATGCCTTAATTTTAAAACCTCACTCTTCTCAATAATGAGTCTATAAAGTGAATTACTACAAGTACATAAGGTAATGTACTACAAGTACATAAAGTACCTGACAATAACAACTTATGCCAGGACCACTTATTTTGAACTTTCTGTATACCAGGCACTGGGCTATAAATACTTTACACTTCCTTCATTTTATTCTTAATCCAGGAAAAAAAAAAAGGTAGCATCATACCATTTTTTAGATGAAGAAACCAAGGTTTAGAAAGATAAGGTAAGCCAGAATTTGGACCTATGGTTGTTTGATTGTAAGTAGAGTCTGTTTTCCCATGAGGAACTTATTCTTTGTACAATATATGTTTTAGTATGAAAAAAACTAGCATAAAAAAGTTAGCATAAAGCCTTCTACTCACCTTGGGTTTTGCCATGGCAAAAAGTAATTTCTCTGTTGGTTTGTCCTTTGAATGTGCATTGTTAATGACTATCATAAAATCATCTTGATAACCTCCAAAGGTCATTAGACTCTTGTACACATAGCTGATTATTAACCTCTTCAAAGAGAAATAAAAGTAAGTATGTTATACAATCTTTATTTTCAAAGAAAGATGAGAGATGATTAATAACATGTATCTCCATTAAAATGATGATGTGGTCAACCACCGCAGATGGAAAATATGTTTTAAAAATTCCATAAAGTTCCAAAAAGCAAAACTTGAACTTGCTGTGCACCAGCAACTATTTACATAGCATTTACACTGTATTTGTCCTTAAGATTTCTATCTGTCTATCTATCTATCTATCTATCTATCTGGTTGAACCATATGAAACTGATTATTTTTAAGGTTAAAAAAAGGTCAAATATTGGCAAATCCACATAGTTCACCCTGATATATAAACTTTGATATGTGTAAACATAAACAGTATCATGCATACTACTTCTTTTTTAACATTCTGCTTCTTTTAACTTAACATGTTATGAACATCCTTCCATGACAACAAATGTACTTGTATAACATTTTAAATGATTTTATAGACATTTATTTGGATTTTATAGACACATAGACATTATTTAACTAATCTCCTATTGAAGAATATTTAAGTTTTTTTATTTGTTACTATCTTAAACAATATTCCAATGAATATTTTGGGACATATTTCATAATACACATAGCCTAATTATTTCTTTGGTTATAAACCTCAACAGCTAAAATTGCTATCTCAAAAAAGTAAGTCTTTCCAAACTCAAAAAGGTTATACCCATTTACATTCCCAGCATTACAGTCTTGCTAACACAGGATATCATTATTCTTTTGAAACCCTGCCAATCTGATTGGTGAAAAGTAGAATCTCACTGTATTAAACTGAATTTATTTGCTTGATGGTGAGATTAACATTTAAAAATACATTTATTGAACATTAGTATTTCTTCTGTGAATTGCCTCAGCCCATTTGTCTATTGGTGTGTTCATCATTTCCTTACTGTTTGAAAAAACATCCACATTCATAAAGGATACCAACCCTTCATCATACATGCAGCAAATATTTTTTCCCAATGTGTTACTAAAACAATTTAAATAATATAAGTCAAAGATGTACAGCCTAAAAGGAAAGGAATCTGCGTATCTAATGATCAGCTTGCAAGATTCTGAGCAGACCATCCCAGCAGTGAACACCTCTAGTGCTGCAGGCTGGCAATGTCTACTTCCTGACCTGTATGTCCATCTCCCGGGATCTAGGAACTGGTTTACTTAGCTAAGGTAACTCAATACTTGTGTACTACTTCTGTTGACTTTAAGTCACTGACTTTATAATCTATCTTCAGATTATCTATTCAAGAACTAAAAGGCATTCAGGAAACATAAATGCCTTCAAAAAAGTTTTTCAGCAATTATAAGGAGAAACAGTTAACTATAACACTAAAGGATAACCTCGTTTCCAAGAAATTCTCAGTGATCCTGACTATAGCCACAAGTAGGAGAGCCCACTACACCTACCAGGTGAATTTAGCAATCCTTGCCTACCAGGTTAAAAAAAAAAAAAAAAAAAAAAGAACAAAAATTTTAAAAGTACTCTGATACATATAAAATATGATAGAAAATAAAGTAAATTTCAGATAAATAAATGAGTAAATAGAAATCACAGTTTGATTTTATATTTAATCATGTAAAAAGCTCTAAGATACCGTCTATGTACAAATGAACTGGTAATTGATATTATGGGATAGTATAGAAATTGTTATAGAAGGCTTCATGAAACTGAACTTAAAACTTTGGTAACTGAAGTTTCTACCTAAATGTTATCTTCAACAGTTGCATTTTACACAGGAAGCAATCTTCCGAACACAATAAATGAACAGTCATTTTACAAATACAACCATGATTGCAATTTAGTCATGGTATCTTAATATTTTTCTCATATACAATATATAATCTGTCTAATCTTGATTTAAAAGATTAAATTGTAACCATAGTTATATTTGTAAAATGACTATTCATTATATAGTATTAGGCAGAGTGTTTTCTGTGTATGAGAAAAGTCAGATAAAGATATTATTACCTTCTGTTTACAGTACACTGAGCAATGGAAATAGTTGACTCAATGCAGAACTTAAGGATTTAATCTTACCATGGAGTTGTATTCTAAGATGCTTAAACCATCCTCATGTATAGCCAGCCACATGAAAGTACTTCCAAGTGATGATGGGGTTATGGGCTATGAAGAGGTGAAAATACACTACATAATAAATGCTAAGCAAAATTACAGAAATAATTTTCAGTGTAAATGCAATGCAGCATTTGCAATAACACAACAACATCTTGTTATTAAAAATCTCACCTGGGGAGCAGGCAGTGTGGTATAATGGAAAGAGGAGTGAATTAGCAGACCTGGGTTTGAGACCCAGATCTGCCATTTATTAACGTGTGCATTTGGACAGGCCTCTTAAGCTAACCCCCAGCAGGTTTCATCTCTCCTTCTTCAGTGTTCCTGCATCACTCTGTTCATGTCACCCTTAACCATATTCTCCACACAGTAGTTGTTTCCAGGCCTATTGCAATACTGGTTGTGAGTTCCTGGAAGTGTGAGTACAACCTATCTGAAACCATGGGCTGATGTATCCCTAGAGCTTAGCTCAATGTTTGGCAAACAGAATTCATAAATACTAAATGAATGAGCAAATGAGTGAGAGAGTAAATGAGTGAATGGATGAATGAATAAAAAGAAGAAAGCAGAGTTCAGCTGTTGTCTTCAGTCTAATGATTAAGCCTACTGAGTGTAAGAAATGATTTACGGTATGAGGAAGTGGAACGGAAGGGAAAAGACAGAGACGCTAATGGCTTTCCTTCCCTTTCCTTAGTGTCCCTTCATGGTTTTCTTTAAATTGTTAGAAATTTCCTTATTTTCTTTTAAAAAGCCAAATGTACTAAACCTGGGGTTACTCAGGTTATCACTTTATATTTTACTGAACTGAATAACCCCCCATTCTTTCTTACTTTTGCAAGAAACAATTTGGCACCAAAGAATGGCCACTTCCTGGCTACTGTCAAATAGATTCGCACACAATCAGCAGCACTGTGTCCCCGGAGGGCCATCCATCTGGTTGACAGTCGCTGGCAAAGCTGCCTAAAAAAAGAAAAGAACAAACACAAAAGAAAAACACATAAATAGTGTATGATCCTCCCAAGAAAAAGCTCTCCTTGAGCCGATCCTAAGCACCCCCGGGAGACATACTCACAACCTAGGTGAAGCTGTTGTTTTGTGAGTCCCATCTCACCACTGTCTACCCCTTGTCCTTTTTGTAGCATTCCTTCCACCAAATTCCCATACGGTTAGTGCTCTCAGTATGTATGACCTAAGTTCCCCGCTCCCCACCCCCTTTAGGTAAAATTTTAAAATCTGATAAGCTAACATCAAACCGCATAAATTAGTTTAAAAGGGAATAACTTTCATTTTTAAAGAAAAGTACAAGAAGTCAAGACTGAAGAATGAATCCCCAACAGTGGAATTTTAGGTGCTACCACTCCTGGTTTGGAGACATGCTAGCTGCAGGGGAAACCTCTTAAACAAAAGTACAAAGGCAGCCACTTATTCTACACGGACAACAGACTGATCTCAAATGTTTCTGTTTTGGAAAAATTCATGGTGAATTGGATTTGCCTCTATTTTTGAATCTACAGCTTTTCTTTATATGGTCTCAAAAATCAAAATTTCAAATTAGTTCAGTTTAATTAAAATTTTATATTATAATAAAAAAATCTTGTGTAAGAAGATAGTTTATTTTTATTCCAATTTGTTTATAATGGAATACCCTAAGAGATAAAAATTTTTTGGTAAACACTTAATAAAATTAAACATCTTATTAGCCAATTTTTTCCTTTTCTTTATTAGCACGATTAATTTGGACAAGAATGAATAAGGTCAAATGAAAAGTAGATCTTCTAAATTAAGGTAGATTTTTTTCTCATTAAAAAAAGTTTAAATCTAGATACTACAGTTTCTAGGCACATCTTAAATAAAAAGAACTATAACCTCCTGGTATTCAACAGTACTTAAAAAATCCTGAGAAAATTGTTATGTACAATATTTTTCATCTTTAAAATTTGAACAGAAAAATGTCACTGAAAAACTAGTGTGCATCTGCCTTTTCAAGAGTTACAAATAGTTCTTTACCTTAACTGTTCTTCAGAAGAGTCATCTCTATACCTTTTAGGATAAAATTTCTCTATGAGTTGTTTTATAGTTTGATTTGCTTTGCACTGACTAGTAACATGCCCTGCTGGAGTAGAAAAAGGTCTTTCAAAATCTCCAATCTCCACCTAAGTGGAAACCCAAAAAAGAGAAAATACAGGATATTAAAAAAGAATTTTAAGATAGAAAATTAGTTTCTTTTTTCTAAACATTCTTTATAGCATACAATATATAAATCTATTTGTCATGATTGTGTGATTATGGAATTTATAATCATATATAAATACTATTATTTAAATTTCATTTGAAGTCTAATTATGAAAATAATCTATAATTTAAACATTCCAGTTTCATTTCTACATTAATCACTCTAGGTTAATATCTGGTAGTATTTGCTAAAGGTCACTTACTCTACCATTTCTGTTAACAGCACCAGATAATTTTTCATTTTTAAGGTACCATTTTGGTTGATAATAGTAAGGCAAAATAGAACTTAGAAGTGAAAAATTAAAAACTTATAAAGCTATGAAAAATCTTTAAATAGTATTACTTGGACTTTTTCAGGATCTCTACTGAACATCCTGGGAGCAAGTACTATTTTCTCATTACTTTCTTCCTAGATTTTCTCCATAAATGTTACTGTATTCATCCCCTCAATCTATTATTCTGTCATTTCTGGAAATAAAGCCCTTCATTCCCCCGTTTCCCTGAATGAAA
The DNA here is from genome assembly GCF_003676395.1 of Aethalodelphis obliquidens. Lineage (NCBI taxonomy): Eukaryota > Metazoa > Chordata > Mammalia > Artiodactyla > Delphinidae > Aethalodelphis > Aethalodelphis obliquidens. The sequence goes on from NW_020837956.1 coordinate 8,427,925, forward strand.
CAATGTTCAATCCTTACTTCCATTAACAGGCTACACAGATGCCATCCTCTACCAACCCATCCAACCACTCACCCATCCATCTCTCCATCTACTCTCCCACTCATTCATTCACCCAAACCTATACTGAGTCCCTGTTATATGCCAGGCACTGTGCTAATTTATATGAGAAAGAAAAAAGCTGAACATAGTTCCTATCCTCAAAGAGTTTACTGTCTAGTAGGGGAGACTGCAGAATAAATAAATACTTGTGATAATCTGTGTTAAATGCTTTGTATAGGGTACCAAAGAGGGCTCAACAAGTGAGATGGGGTGGGGGACATACTGAACATCCACATCCTTACCTAGAGTACTCCCCAGCAAGCAGATGGAGGGTTCCATCAAGACTGGGATGGTCTTACAGAAAGCCCTGGGTCTCCATCTCAAAAGGGCCCTCTGCCTTCAAGTAAGCTGTTAGCACCACCAGCCTCTGAGATTCTGACCCCTGTGACCTCCCTTATCTAGTTCTTAATCTGACCAGCTACTGTCTAAATTCCTCAGCTGAGCTTTGCCCTTACCGTCTATTCTTATGACTTTCTAGTTTCCTTGACCTGGTCCCTTACTTGATGGTTTCTTGGCTTGGCTTTGCTGTTCAGTTTTTTCACCCTCATCTCCTATCTAGTCAGGTATCATCTTCATTTCCTCACACCAAATAAAAGTTGTCCACCTGCTCTTCAAATACATCGAAATCCTTCCCCCAGAGCAAGCTTTTCATTGTCCCCACCTATCACCAGGCAGTACTCAGCACATCTAGCTGTGAACCCTTCGACCAGGATTTAACCTCTAAGGATATGGCAGTTGGACAAACAATAGTTACAAACATAGAGGCCACTTAAGGCAAGCTTGGCTGTTAGGGAACCCTGTAGTGGGATATTCAAGCTCAGGGTCTCCCTTTCTGGCTCCTGGCATACTGTGTGGCACAGAATGAGCACAATAAATGTTTGGAGAATCAACTCCAAATGTTTGGAGAATCGACTCAGATAATCCCCAATATGCCTCGCATCAACATGACCCCTTACCAGACACCATGTACAGCAATCAGAACATCAGCTCCAAGAATTTCCTGATTAAGACAGAGAATATCAACAAGGACCTATAGATATGCAAATCTACAACAGAAATAACTATTTTCTTCTACAGACCTCAAATTTCCTTAGCATATTTCATTTATCTTCACAAAAACTGCTCTGAGGAAGAGACCAGAGGTATTATTTAATTTTCCTTTTGTAGATGGAGAAATTATACTTTTTAGTTAGTAATATGCTCAGAATTTTCTAGGTATATGGTTTTACCTTTCTACCCCTTCCGAAAATTCATCTAAAAAATATTAGAAGTGTGTATCTCCAAAGGATATGATAATTTTTCTTGGAGAAGCTTTCCCCAGAAAATTAAAAAGTAAGAAGATGAACTTATTAAATTTTAGCAAAAATAAGAGTGATTTTAACAGAGCATCTGTGCCTTTAGAGAACCAAAGCCTAGAACGGCATGTGATAGGAAATCATTCCTAATTCTATCACCAAGAAAAAATGTGACCTAGTTCTCATTTCTTCAGCTTTTTATCACTTGCAAAAAGGGAACACTCAGTGTAGCACTGAACGCTTTAAAGTCTGGATGACCATAAAATTGTTATGAAAGTAAACTAAATTATCAACTAGTCATTCATCCAAGAACATTTATGGAGAATGGACCGTGTATAAGGCACTGTGCTAGATACAAACATGAACAGAGAGAACCCTTGCTCTCAGGAAGGCCCCAGTCAGTGGTGCAAAGCAGAAACAAATAACTAATAATAAACCACTGGGGTCAGGACAGTAATAGATACATGCAGGGCATTACAGAAACCCCAAGAGGAACATTTAACCCAACCAGGCAGAATTCAAGAAGGTTTTCCTGGAATGAGTGACCCCTAAGAGGAAAATTAAAGGATAAGCTGAAGTTCACAGGTAGAGGCATGGGAGTAGAGGTGTTCCAAGCAGAGGAGACAAGTAAAGTTTAAGAGGTGAGAATAAGTTCAAGGTAGAGAGTATTAAAAGATAAGGCTGGAGAGGCAGGCAGAGTTTAGATCATGACAGTCCCTCCATGTAAAGAGAATGACACAGCTAGATCCACATTTTTGCTGTATCTCCATTCCAGTTACTGTATATTACTGCTGCCTGACAAACCACCACAGCAGTTTCTAGGCCCAGACCTTAGAAAATGGCAGCTTCCACATCTTGTCTCTTCCGGGACAGCTCTTGCCACCCCACCACCATTCTGTGAGGAAGCACAAGCAACCACTTTAAGAGGCCACGAGTAGGTCTTCTGGCTGACATTCCCCAGCAGAAGATCCAAGTAAGAGCTGGCATCAGCCCCAAGACGTGTGAGTGAATGAGCCTTCAGATGATTCCAGCCCTCAGCTGTAGAGTCACAACCAGTCTACAAGCTACGCCAGCTGATGCCATATGAAGCAGAGACAAGCTGCCCTTATACATCCCTGCCCAAACTGTCCTTTTGAGCCGAGTCTTGGAGTCATTTGCCATGCAGCAATAGGTAATTGGAACAATCTCTCTAGATTCTGCATGGAGGATAGAAGTGTGTGTGGGACCAGACCAGAGAAAAACACATTACTTAGAAGCCTGATGCAGGAGAGCAGGCAGGATGTGATGATGGTCTGAACCATAGCAATGGTGGTCAGCATGGAGAGGAGGGAACAGAGTTAAAATGGGCAGGGCACATTTTAACTGGGGGAAAGGGAGAGAGGGAGGGCAGAGTCAATGATGATTCCTGGATTTGAAGCTTGCTTGGCGGACTGAATGGAGGCAGTGAATACGCAAAATGTGAAGGAAAAGAAGGGAAGATGATTAGTTCCCAATATGTTGAATTTAAGGAGCCCATGAAAGAAATATGAGTTGGAGAGAAAAGATTTGGGAATCATCAGCACAGGTGGTAGATAAAATTAAGAGAATGAGTAAGATGTCCTGGGATGGTACGTAGAGTGAGAAGACTGAAAACCCTGGGGAATCTAAGCCAACGACACATTATTTTCCCTTAAGTAACCTGTGCAAAGACCCAGATGGGGTAGAGACTGTGGGTTGTCTCTTATGACCATTCTCTCCTTCTTTCTGAATAATAAAAACCTTGAATTTAGCTGGGCTCACTGCTGCCCAGCTAAGACCACATTCTCCAGTCTCTCTTGTAGGTTGGCAAGGTTGTGTGACTTAAGTTTTGACAGAGAAACATAAATAGAAGCGTTCTGTGTAACTGCTGGGAAGTTTCTCAAAAGCAGGAGGGCATGCCCTTCTTCAGTCCTTCCTCTATTATGATACCTGGAACATTGATGTAATGGCTGGAGCTCTGGCAGACCTCCAGGACCGTGAAGATGACAGCAGAATGGAGGGCAGGACAAAGCCTATGCCCCTAATGCCTGTAGAGGTGCCAGCATGCCTATCTCTCGCTGGGGAGGGGCAGATTCCCCCCACCCCCACATCCCTCTAGAGTTCTCTTAGCTGGTCTAATAATGAAACTGACACAAGACAGATTAACAGGAGAAAAAAAACCAATTGAACGCACAGAGGTCTCATAGAAATGGAACCCCTGAAATGACCAAAGCAGGCTGTTTATACATCATTTTTAGACAAAGAAACAATTATTTATGAAGATTTAACAAAACAAAGGGGTTTGTGCTTGGGATAGCAGATTAGTGAAGAAGCAACAAAGTTTGTTTATACAGCTTTCTTAGCCTTGAATTCCCTAACTCTGTTGACAAGGATGCTTTTTATCCTCCTGGTAGAGGGAGGATACATTCACATGGGAAGATTTATTTCCTGCTTTTAAGGGAAAAGAGGGAGGTCAGAGTGTTTTTTAAATATATATCATTTTTTTTCACCAGCTGTTTCTCAAGTAACTTTAATTAAAAATAATCAATATGCCACTGAGGCATATTTGGGGGCACACTGCCCTGGGCCCCAACACTCTCCATATGAGAGACAAATAACACTTCCATTTTAACTGTCATTATTAATTTGCATGCGTGTGTGGTTTACAGCCAACTGAACTTAATTGATACAATAGGTAAATAAAAGAAAGTGCTTTAGCTTTTTAGAAGACTGATCCTATTTGACTACTGAATGATTTTAGCGTGGCAACCGCAACCCCACAGTTCAACACTCAAACTCCTTTATTAAATGCAAAGCCTACTGGGATATTTTCAAGAGATTAAGAAACTAGGTTCCCTTTATGGAATATTGTCTCATTCTACATCACCGCAATTGTCAGCAATGGGAGTCAGGCTGCAATTATAATGCCTGTAATTTTTAAGGTGTTAATCACAGCAAATTGAATTTAAAGAATTACGAAAGGTATATTGTTTTACTACATTTAATTCAGTGGAGAAATTAGTATTTTATCATTACAAAACATCGCTCTATATAACATGGAAGTTACCTGAGCTAAAAGAGCTGCCATTTCTAACGCCAGGTCTCTGTTCAGAGGAAAAAGTCCATTTACTATTTGATCATTTGTCTGATACATTAACAGCAGCTTTTCTCTATCAGTCTCTCCACGAGCTTGCACTGAGAAATACAGTCTGTAAAAAAAGAGGAAATTTTTCATTAAATGATCTACTTACAAAGGAAAAAAGTAAAGAGAAATCCAGAGGACTGATATGGGGCTGCTCTAATAATAGTTCTCTCAATGATACAAACTTAGACCATTACTATCGGTTAATGACCTCTATTTCTATTCTTTATAACGTTTATCAGCAAACTGAGGAAAAACTGCTTTGAAGTTGAGGCTGATGGATGCTTCTATGCTACCTTTATGCCCTGAAATACCTTAATACCTTAGATGTTACTGAGGAAGGACCTCAGACACCAGTGGGCTGTATAAACCCAGTTTTCAAAACACCCATGATCTTTCCTAAACACCTTGGACACACCAGGAAATAGAAAATGAAGGTTTCAATTCAAAATCAACATCGAATGGTCAAGTGGGGGCAGTTTTCTCTGGGAATCTAAAAGATAATATTTGCACATTTAAATGTTTTGACTTTTTTATGCCACATTCTGATAAACAGCCTTAGGATCTCAAAAATAGTTTACATGTTATCATTATTATTTGTTGAAACATGACATGACTTTTGTTCGCCTAGGTTTTCCTCAATTCAGTGACCCTCTATGTTTAATCACTGTGCTGTTTCTAGGTATGTGAGGCTTCTGGGGCTCTGATTCCAGGCTGCAGGGCAGGCACAGAGCACTGTAAACACTGTAAATGCCGTGACAGTGGTGTGGGTAAGCAGCCCCGTGACATACCTTAATATTGTCGTGACAACACAGTGGCAGGAAAACAGAGATTTAGATCTGGCATTTGTTAAGTGTGTGCTCAATTAGCTATAACCGGATTTCCAGCCTTTTTTCCCCTATCCACTTGATGATAGGGAGAGGACACCCTATCATCAGTTACGGAATCTTTCGTGGTAATTACCTCAAATAGCAAGGAATGAGAGGGCAGCAGGTCAGAATCTTGGGGGAAGCACGGGGGATGTACTTTGAAAAGCTATTCCTCCCCATGGTTCTGATTATTCTTTCCGTTCACGCCAGCTTAAGAATCACTGGCCTGGGCCATCATTCAGAGTGGTTTCTTTTTCTTTTTTTTTTTTTTTGTGGTACGCAGGCCTCTCACTGCTGTGGCCTCTCCCGCTGTGGAGCACAGGCTCCGGACGCACAGGCTCAGCGGCCATGGCTCACGGGCCCAGCCGCTCCGCGGCATGTGGGATCTTCCCGGACCAGGGCACGAACCCGCATCCCCTGCATTGGCAGGCGGACTCTCAACCACTGCGTCACCAGGGAAGCCCCAGAGTGGTTTCTTGATAAAATAATTATCTGTGACTGCATGATGGCAAATTGTTAACTGGTAGGAGAATATGGCTGGGCAACAGAAATAGTTTCTAAATTCAAAATGGTGTTAGCAAAGGGATATAAAATAAAGAGAATAAAGTTTAAGATGAAAGCCCTCCCTTTCTGGCATGTGAATGTTTTTGTACTTAGCTTATTTTCTCCACTTGAAGTTAAGAACTATGTCTTATTCATCACTATAATGCACTAGGGTTTTTTTAGCTAAGTGTTAACCATTGGAAGGTTCTTAGTAAAAGTTTGAATTGGTAATACAGCTAGGAGGGAAAAAAGAACCTGTAGTTCAAATGGCTACAGGCAAGAAGAGCTAAAGTGCATTTTCTATCATTTCTGGCATGCCAATAAGACTGCACCTGGGAAGGGAAAATGAAGCACTATAGGCACAAAGGAGAAAAACAATTCCAGACACACATATAGGAACACAACCTGTAGGAATCATAGGCTCAAGCCCCTAATGGAACAGTTTGGTCTCCAACAGCTATACAGGGATTTGGAGAGAATGTGAAGAGGAACTAAAGAGTCACAAAAATGATCCGGAAGTCAGAAAATCAAATCCATGGATCTTGAATAGGAAAGGTGCCGGGGTTACATGATCTGAGTCTCTCCCAATATGACCAGCTTCCAGCTGCTCTCCAATCCTAAAGAGGCCTGAAACAGAGAAAGGGGCTTCTGTCACAGCAGGGAGGGCACACGTTGGAAGGCTGGGGCATTCCCAAATGCCCACCTCCTCACTTGACATCCAGGAAGCTGAACACTGTGGGATGGAAATCATGTCACTATGTGGACCAGTATCAGCAAACACACTGCTCCAAGTTCGGCAGAGCTCTGGGCACTGCTGGGTAATCCTTTTGCTCGCCTCCAACCGGCTCCATATTTCAGTCCTCAGAGCATTTATTTCCTACTGTTGCCTTTCTCATCATCATGTAAACTTACTGAGGAAGCAGCCTGCCTTCACTCTCCATTTACCTTCCTTCCTTCCTCTGTCCACCATGGTCTGCTAATAACACTACGAAATCTGCAATTGTGACGCCCCTTCCCTGTTCTCCTCCGGCCTCTACGGCTACCACAAGTCCTGTGCTCAGAAGTCACCACTGTGAGAAGCCTTCCTCTCTGTTCGCACAGCAGCTTGTAAACAGACATGCTATATTCACAATAAGAGGGGTATCTACTATGTGTTAGGCTCTGATCCAAGTGCTTTACATTTGCCAACATTTAGTCCCTCAGGCAACCCTAAAGGTAGGTACTGTTTTCATCTCCACTTCACGTAGAGGGGACTTGAGGTACAGAGATGGTGAGTGACTTGTTCAAGGTCACAGAGTGAGTGGGGGAGCCAGGATTCTAACCCGGCAGTTTCTCTCCAGAGCCCATGTTCTTCACTACTCTGCTATACTGTCACTGTTACAGCATTAATCACATTGCTAAGAATTCATGTCTGTCTCTCCCTATAAACTGTAAGATTTCTAGAGGGTAGGAAAATTCTATTCACCTTTGAATCTCTAGGGCTTCAACAAGGCCTGGCACTGGCAGACACTGGATAGATGTTTACGGCATGAATGGATAAATGAATGGTGGTGAGAATTGTTACATATGGAAACTATTTGCCAAAAAACCCCTGAAAAATCCCTTCTGTAGCCTTGGGTAAATGAGTTAACTCTCTAAAGCTTCAGTTTCCTCATCTATAAGATGGAGATTAATGATAACACCTACCTAGAGGTGTTGTTAGGATTAAATGAGATGACGCATATAAACAGCTTAGCATAGGGCCTGGCATGTGGTAAGTGCTCAATAAATATTGGTGGTAGTTATTATTATTACTATTATGATGATGATGAGCCTTCTCTAGAAGTCTTTAGAATCACAAGAGTCTCTTCATACTAGAATTGTTTTTTTTTTTTGGTGTGAACACAGCTGAAGAAACGGGATACACTAGGTGAGCTGTGAAGAGGCTTCTTGGCGTAGGATCCAATGGATATAGGTGCTCTTACAGTCAGCTAAAGGTGGCAGAGATGGGAATGTTAAACTATGTTCCAGAAAACAATAACAAAGAATTATTGAAAATAATCTTTCGTTTCAAAGAGGGGAGAAGGAAGAGTTGTTCTCTGTAGAGAAAGACCCTTGCCAGTTTTGTTTTGTTAAAAACATGCTTTGATTTTGCAATTTCAAATAGACAGTAAGAAACCAAATTAAATAAGTGGCTTAAATATGAATAGAATTTAAACGTTAGTTACCAAATGGTTTTCTATGAGAACAAGTTCAAAACCTATTAATTAGATCATTAACCCCTAAATCTAAATAATTAAAATTCTATAACTTACTCAATATAAGCAAAAATTCCATGATAAAGAGAGCTGGTGCTTTAGTTTTGCTTATTACAGTGCTGCCTGACAGATGAAGAATCAAGTCCGCAGCTGCATGGTAGGTCACAGCCAGCTCCCCTCCTAACTCTGTCCCTGGAAATTAGGGCTTATTGTCTAAGCCATTTTACACATGTGCAAATCACGACCACATTTAGAAACAGTACTTTCTCATAGATGTGGCTATCCAGCCATTTCAGATTTCTGTTAAAAATTAAACGTTATGATCCAGTTGCTTTTTCTCTGATGTCAAAGATACTGTTATAAAGCTTTGTTGTTGTTAACAAGGCATTGTGTTATTCATGACTGTCTTTGTCCTCCCTGGTGGTGTTTGCTAGACTTGGCACAGTATTCTTGCGTCTTTCAGACCACTTTTCTCCATTTCATCCATTTAATTTTGGTTCCAACTGTGGCCATCACAGTCAAAATCAGTATGTATTCAGCATTCATAAGCTATGCAGTGTTAGGAATAGTCTTAGACATGGACGTAATTCCACTTAGTGCCAACAAAACCAAATGAAAATTCCTGAACCTCTTCTACATAAAGATATATGGCAGGTCAGGTCCAGGAGCTGGCTTCCTTCCACAAAAGACACAGGCAGCAACACGGACCTCTGGATCAGTGCTTCTCAAAACTTAGCATGAGTAAGAATCACCTGGAGAGTTGTTAAAACAGACTCCTGGGTCTCATCCCCAGACATTCTGACTTAGTAGCCCTGACATGGGGCCAAATAATTTGCATTTCAACGTGTTTCCATGTGATACTGAAGCTGCAGATCCAGGACCCACACTTTGAGAACCACTGCTCCAGTGATCACAAAACTAAAACAATCATCTGGAAGGTCCACGTCTTCCAGCTGCTGTTCTTGCCAGTCACCAAAGGGCCACAGATGAAGACTGCCATCAGTGGAGACAGGTTCCTCTGGGAGTACAGCCTATTAGATTTCTAGTATCTAAATAATCCTGCTTATCTCTACGAATATGAGATTTTAAAACCTTAGATACCAAAGCTTGACAGTTACCTTCTCGTTACCCAGAACTCCTGCGAATCACCTCAGCTCATGAACCCCTGAACAGAGAAGCTCTCGTGGCTCAAAACCACCATTTATTCAGATCAAAGGAGTCTGTTCAAACAGTGGTGACCCTTCAATGTCTGAGTGTGTAAGAGGAATCCACAATATGAATGCACAATATTTATTTAACTGTTCCCCTATTGATAAACTTAAGTGCCCCCTACAACACTTATTTTTTACTGTTATAAAGCACACTGGAATATTCTTGCCCACTTGTGCGGGTATTTCTGTGGAATAAAGTGTCAGAAAAAGAGATCCTGAACTGGATCAAAGGCTATCACATTCTTTATGTTACATAGTACCCTTACTTCTCATATCCCAATTTCAGATCTATGAACATATTCCAAAAGTAGCCTTCTGAAAGAAGTCAACACTTCACCAATAATTCTACCAGGCTCTTGGTCTGATATTTTAGATTTCTTACTTTATGGGATATGAGTCAAATAAAACGAGAAAATACTTTTTTTTAGTTTTTTTGCTGTTGTTGTACAGTTAATATGACCTGGTCAGTGAACACTCTTTATTAAATACCACCTTCTACTAATACATGGAAGAAAAGAAGATATAAAAAAAAAAAAAGAAAGAAAGAAAACCTGATTTCTGATCATTTGCCAAAGTCTTTTAAAATTGTATCAGTTGAGAAAGTGAGTGCTCCAGCCCTACCAGCTTTTTCCCAGTTCCTGAAACACTGCACAGCCTCCTTATACAGGCTTTGAACATCCTTTTCCATCCATTTCCACTCTCAGCGCCCTTCTGACGTGGGCATAAGCATCATTTCCTTAAAGAAGCCTCCCAAAGTCTCCAGGCTAGGTCAGGATTCTTGCCATGTGCTCTCACAGAACCATGCTCTTTTCTTTCAGAGAACTTAATATGTTATTATATACTCATTAGAGTCATTGTAAAATTAGCAACCGTCTTCCTCACTAGCCTGTAAATTCCAAAAGATCAGGGATTGTGTCTGTTTTTATTATCATTTTATCCAGAGCATCTAGCAAGTGCCAGGCTTATAGTTGAAGCTCAATAAATACAGAGGAAGAGAGAATATGAAAGCATAAGAATGAATGGATATGAATATATCACTTCTGAAAGACTTGGGTAAACAAATACTTCTTACTACAGATCTGCAGTAGGGTATTTGAGTATTCAGTCTTATGAAAAAATGTAATAATAGTGTTAAAGGAAATTTTGAAAGTGAAAAATTGTATCAACTACCCTAAGAGAGTAGCTATATTTTCCTATAGTTTTTTTCTAATCTTTGTCCAAGTGCATATTTTTATAAAATATAATTATTCATGACATTAACAAAATAGAATTAGAGAAAAAAATTTATATGACAGTTTCTTCTTCTTCCTACAGAAACAGTTACCATTTATAAGAAAACATATAAATGAATATAACTTTTAAGGCTATTCAATAGGAAACTAAATTGTAGGTGCATGATTTGAACATAGACGCATACTCCCACTTTGGCACTTGGCAATGGCATTACACACCTGTTTTTATAAGTGAGACGAACAGTTCTCGTACCTTCCCATTTCCCGGGCTGCTGTTCTTTGGAAGCCTGTTCCCATTTAGAGATAATGTCACAAATCTAGAAGGGAAGTGGAAAATGGAGATTCATAATATTTTTCACATTGGGTATTTTTTGAAGACAAGCATGTCTATAGACTGAAATTTTTCAATTAATGTGATCAAACCAAATGGACTGGTGCTTTCTGTTTTAAGCTTCTGCAGCTCTGAGTTTAGAATTTAATTATAAATCACTCTTTGGTCCTCTTATCCTTTTGGACACACATTAACTTTGGACTATGGCCATGAATTTTTTACTCAAAAAGGAATCTTAATGAAGGACTGCATGAGACTGGAAACAAGAAGATTCCAGGAATTTTTTCATGATTTAGTCACTGAAGAAGCAACTTCCCACCTTCTGAGTTTATAAAGATGGGAATAACTGATGTTATACCAAAGAAATCTGAAATATAATGTTAAGATTTTTGATTGGGAAAGAACAAAAGTTCTTCAGGAACCAAATAAATGTTTGTTTGTTTTTTTTAAACTGGTCATTTGAGAATTATAAATAACAGTTTTCAGAATTATGGGGTAAGCAGTTATTCACCAAAGCCCCTAATATTTACTCAGTTCAAGCCAACCAAAAATACTAGCTTATCTTATTGACTAATTATTAACAGTGCTCAAGGAATGTCTGTCTCAAAAATTTACATTTGGAATTGTTGATCTAAACAGGATATACTTGGAGCTGAGAAGAAAAAGACATTCATTTATCTAGATGTCTCAAAATGCAGCTGAAGAAATAAGGCAGGGCTGGGGTGGAGTGAGGTGGAAATCCTATCTTCTGACCAGTACTCCTTAAGGAACTAAGTATGAGCTTTAACATAGTCTGCGGAACCCCATGGACACCCAACAGATTGTTCTGCAAGTGGAGCTGGGCTTCTGGGAGTTAGATGAAAGTACTGATATTTCACATGTTCTAAACTCATGGGTGTGTCCCTTGCTTTGCCCCAATTCTTTAATCTCCAAATCATAGAAATACCTTTACTCCATAACAAGGTACTTATTCCCAAGAGCAATCAACGACCACATCAAGTAAGAGGGTCCAGACCTGGTTCTAGCTGTTTGATTTGCCATAAATCATTTTTCACTCTGGGCTTCAGTTTCCTCATTTGCAAAATAAGTGGGTTATTTCTCTAAGGTTCCTTATGGTTCTATATTCTATATTTTTAATTGTTGCCATTGCTAGATGGAAACTTTATTACAGTTATTTTACTATGACCTAGAAAACATTTTCAAAGAATCTTCCAATTCTCTGTCTTTGCTCATGATTTTCCTTATATCTGGAATCTCTTCTTTATTTCCACAGGTCCATATTCTACCAATCCTTCAAAGACCAGTTGAGCTCTTCCCTAATTTCCAATCTGAACTTAATCTCTCCCTTTGTAGAATGTTCACCTCGCTCTTTATATATTTATCACTTTCAGATTGAAGGTTATCAGTGTATAAGGCTACTCTTTCCTAAGCAAATTAGAAGTTCACTGTGTGCAGGGACAATTTCTCGACCTTCTTTATATTACCCACAGGGTCTGGACCAGCTCCTGGGACACAATAAACAGTTCCATGAATATTGCTGAGTGAATGAATAAAATGGAAAGCCATTTTATTAGACCTTCCACACCTCCACTCTTTTTACCCTAATATTTAGGGTATTATTACTATTATTAATCCTCTTCCTCTCTTTAACATGGAGTATGTGTGTGTGCAGATTGTATTAAGAATTCTACAGCTTCAACAAAGTCCTGCAATATTATTTTTATTATGAAAATTAGATTGCTTAAATTTTTGGAAAATTCTTCAGCTAAACTTTTTGCAAATAGCAGAGTAGCTTCTTTGCTGTTTTCTGGGTCTGCCTCCTTAAAAGGAGTTGGTTTTACCTTGATGTTTCCTTGAAGACAATGCTCTAAATCCCTGCCAGAAGGATCATCTGTGAACAATGCAAATCCAGACTGTGCTGGCCTCCTCATCCCTGTATCCTGGTTCAAAGTATTCAAAAATTCTTCCACTGTGGTGGATGCATCAAATCCAACCACCTAAACAGAAATAACAAAGTCGTTCTCTTAATAAAAAGGTACAAACATTTCAAACTTAGATTTCAGGGGGGAAACAGAGCATTCTTGATGCATGATTAATGATAGCATATTTATCTAGGTGTTTTAACTTTTTTTCCAAAGCTCCGCTGGAGAAATTTAATGTCATCTTAGTCATTACCTTGATGTAAGAATTCAGAAATCTTGGCTTCAGGCAACAGACATGAATTCAAAATAGAAAGATCATTTGACAGCTGCAAACATCTTGCAGAGATATTATGCCTGCCCATTAGAAGCAAACCAAGAACTACAGTACAATATGTAATCTTTAAGCAAAGGAAAAAAAATAAGCATATTTAATTTTTGTTTCTTTAATATGCAGTTAAGTATCTGAATTCCATGATAAAAGGCTTAGAGCTACAAAGACTAATTGTTAGCTTTGGAACATGTTTGCTTGAGTTAATAAGCAAGCATTTAGATCTGAGTTGGGAGGGCTTGGACAGTTTTCCCAGATAATTCCTGAGATCTGGAGACTTTAAAGAGACTAAACCTGTACACATCCCACACGTTAGTAATTATTTTCTCACCTAGCCGGTACCCAGGTGGGGAAAGGCCTCAACCTTTTTGTTTTTCTCCATCAGAATTATAATGGTAGTGAAACTCCTCCCTTATTTGGTTCAATTATGGATTTTTTTAGTGTGAATCCTTTTTAGCAAAACTGTTTCACAACTCAGCTGTCCTGACAGAAGGTCTAATACATTTGCATATTTATCACTGCCAGGAGCTGACAGAAATAGGGAGACAGTCTCACTTCCCAGTTCCACAGAGTGCACTTAGAATTCTAGACTAAGCATGTTTTCACTGGGTAGAAAGTCTAATCTACCTGATATATCCCATTCATGAAGTGTACGGGGATACTGAAGGGCAAAGAATGATGATACGGGTTTCGAAGAAGGGTGGAAAGAATTTCCATTCTTGAGGGTCTTGCTTCTCGATCTCCATTCTGTTGCGTTCTTTCTACACATCGTTGGCAGTAAATGGCATATTTTCCAAATTCTGTCCTATAATACAAAACTTAAGATAAAGCCTAAGAACAAATTTAATTAAGACAACCTTTTACATATATGAAACCATTAAGAAAGCTTTCCTTGGTATACAAATATTACAATGTATTATGCTAATGTTGACAGTAATTTTTCTTTTCTTTTTTTTCTTTTTTTTTTTTTTTTGCTGTACGCGGGCCTCTCACTGTTGTGGCCTCTCCCGTTGTGGAGCACAGGCTCCGGACGCACAGGCTCAGCGGCCATGGCTCATGGGCCTAGCCGCTCCGCGGCACGTGGGATCTTCCCGGACCAGGGCACGAACCCGCGTCCCCTGCATCGGCAAGCGGACTCTCAACCACTGCGCCACCAGGGAAGCCCAATTTTTCTTTTTGAGTGATATTAACTGCTGTCACTTTTCTCAAATTCTAGTGTCTTTACTTTTGCTACTGACTAAACCAGACTTCCCCACAAAACAATCTTTATTGTTATTGTATTATTATAGTCACAAAATAAATTTAAAATTACCAGACATTTTATGGTCAATATACAATGATTATATTAACAAATATAAAGAAAATAACTGTATAAAGACTAGTACAGGATAACTTAAGAAGTGCATGATGAGGAGAGTTCTCTTTTGAAGAACATAGAAGTTAATGCCATTCCTGCTAAGCAAGGTAAGAAAATATCTTCAAACAAAAATAAAAATATATTTTCCTTTTTTGCAAAACATGCACTTCTTTAAAAATGTTAAATGTTAAACAAAACCAGTGGAGTAAATAAATCCAGTAAAAGCTGGATAGAGATCTTATTTGCCCTCATTTGTTATATATAATTTTTATTCTGTTTATAAAAGCAGGTTGATAATATCTCTAAATATATTTTTATTCCAGTGCCTTCTAGGTAGACTTTAAAATGTCACCTTTGTCTGGTGGGGGTAGGGGGTCCTCAGTGACTGCTATTGGAATTACATGACCTTGATGACAGAGTCTCCAAAATATATTATGAGCTGGAGTATATTTTCCTACTGCTTTCAAGTTGTTTTTTGATTCATCATTTGTTTGTTTGTTTGAATCCCAGAGTCTATTTAAACAACCTAACATGAACCTCTTGGACAAAATGATTCTGATAACCCTTGGCTGGGTGCCCTGGGTCTCACTGTAAGAAAGCCACTCTGACAGCTGAATTTTATGAGTCTTTTTCAAAGGAGTAAAAATTCTGAAGTAATTCAAATACATACAATTATAAAAGGTGGGAAGACCATCAGAGAAGTCTTCTACATAAAAGAATTCAATGTGAAGAAAATAGTAATAGGAAAAATAAGGAAACAAAATAGTTGCTTTTATTGAATGAACACCCACTAATGATAAGACATTCATACTTGAAATGTACATAGACTTTTCACTTAAAATATTCTTTGTCAGTTTTTCAAGCTTTTACTGTAATCTTCCATAAGAGATGTAACATAACAAAGGAAATATTTTCCCAGCTCCGCATAAATGATAACCAAAGGCTTCCTGTACCAACATTTGTTTCACACATTCTTCCACAAATGTACCTGGCAGGTTACTGAATACCTTTGACTTATTGTAGACACTCAGAGGCCACATAAATGGTTTAGCTGGCTAGAATTCTACGTACCTGGAATCTGCATTCCTCTTTAGGTGGAGCCTGAGGAGCCACAGGAAAGGATGATGGGGAAGGAAGAGCCCAACACAGAGCGCTAAGAGCTGCCAGCCCTGGGCAAAGAGAAGCATCACAGGTCAGACACCATGTGGTCATCAGAGATCCAAGTCAGGGCAAGTATGACTGACAGAGGCTGTGAGAGCAAGGGGATGATGACAGTCTTACTTGACCCCACAATGTTTTTGCTTTTTCCATATATACATTATCTGCTTAGAGTGTTTATAATACATAAAAACATAAAAGCTTCCTATTGGGTCAGAACCATAATCCATCTAGTTGTATATATCGTTGTCTACAACTGAGGTACCAGAAGACATGATATGGTAGTCCTTTTTGATATCACACCCAAAGATCAGGGAAATTGTTGCTTTTTGTTCATTTATGTATTAACTCATTCATTGAAATATAAGTAATGGCACTGAGAAAGGGCAGATTGAAAAATAGTAAAAAAATTATTTATACAAAAAGCAAAACCTATCTACCCATATATAGATACATACCTAAATAAGGGGCAAGTACAAAAATATTAACAGAGGTATGTCTAGGTAATAGAATTGTATGTGATTTTTATTCTTCTCTTGCTCTGGACTATATTCTATTTTCTATCTTAATTTTTTTAATTAAGCAAGTATAACTTCAATAATTTTTTAAATGTCATATAAAAAGGGAGAAGGGGGAAAGGCCCTGCCCTTGAAGAACCTACAGTCCAGGAGAAGACATTATATATTGAAACAGTAATTTATAATATAATATCGCTAATACATTGTAATAATATTTTTTAAGTATAACCAATGGAGGGAATGACTTACTGTTGCGGAAGTCAGGAAGGAATATATGGGAGAGATGTTGCTTGGGCTGGACGGTGAAGTCACAGGTAGGAAGAAAGCAGAGGGATCCAGGTAACAGGAATAATGCCAGGTGCAAGGTGAAGGATAATGCAAAGGCAGGGTGTGTTTGAAGAATGGGGAGAGTTTATTCATTCACTGTACACTGGAGGCAGGAAGTATAAAATGAAGTGGAGAAAGAGGAGGCCACTGGAGCCAGACTATGAAGGGCCCTTGATTCACATAAAGATTAAGCTTCAGAACCCCTCTATGCACAGGTCCCCTCCAAGTCCCTGGGACAGGCCCGACGAGCTGTCCTAGTCATATGACATGGTCATACGTTCTTTTAAGATGTGTAAAAGTAATGTATTTTGTACTCTTTTTCTTGGAGAGTATTCGCTGCATAAGCTTCAAGTCCCACAAAACCTGGATCCACCCCTGAGAGTCTTACAGGCTAGGGTAAGAAATTTCTATTTTATCCTGTAGTTGACAGGGAGTCAGTAAGCAAAGATTAAAAGAGGTATTCACTGAAGTGTAAACACAAGTGACCAAAAACCCCCTGAAAATAAATTCAACTGCACTAATAATTAAGGAAATGCATCCAAAATCAATAGTGAAATACTACTTTTTACCTGGAAAGGAATTAAAAGAAGAATTACACTGAACATTGTTGAAGATATAGGAAAATTCTAGAAGTGGACTCAATGAAATTAACTGGACTTGCACACAAAATTTAGGTTCAAAGATGTCTAATGTAGTGGTATTTATTATAGGAAAAATAATTGGAAAAACCTAAATGTATAGTAATTGATATTAATGCAACTAGTATTAATGTTTTGTAGACTATTGAAGGCTATAGGGGAAATGATTATGTTCTATAGTTTTTAAAAAGTAGTATGTACACTGTAGCTCTAGTAATGTGAAAAACTGTGAGTGCATAAAGATATACACATATACATTTATATATAAATATAGAAACTGAAAAGATATACATAAAAATATTAATAGCTGTTTTTCCATTTCATACTTTTTGTAATTTTCCAAATGTCTGTATTGAATATGTATTTTTCTTACAATCAGGAAAACAACATCATTTAAAATTGCATGTATATGTATCAACAGATACCTGCAGTGGTCCTGGTTGATTCTGTGGCTGTCTCCGTCTTGTCTGTTTAATGAGCTGACAGCAAATTTCATTCTGTAGCTCAGGATGTGTCAAACAGATTTGCAAAGCACTCTGGGCTAGAGATATGTGGTAATCAATTGCAGGAGAGTCAACTGCTGCATTTATAAAAAGTTGGCAGGTCTGAATTAAATGAGAAAAATAGATATACTCAGGGTGAGAAATGATCAGATTTATTCTGCATGAAATATTGATTCTCTTCTTAGCAATAGCTTTTGTTTAAAAGGATGGAAAAGGATATATTGTGATAACACTAATCAAAAGAAATCCAGAGTGGCTACATTAATATCAGACAGAGTAGATTTCAGGGCAAGGAATTCTGCCAGAGATAAAGAGGGTCATTTTATAATGATAAAGGGGTCAGTTCATCTAGAGGACATAACAATCCTAAATGTTTTAATAACATAGCTTCAAAATACATGGTGCAACAACCTATAGGACTATAAGGAGAAACAGACAAAGTTCACAATTAAAGTTAGAGATTTCAATATCCCCTGTCAATATTTGAGAGAACAAGTAGGCAGAAAAATCAGTATGGATTTAGAAAATCTGAATAACACTATCAACCAACTTGAACTCGTTTGTAGAATACTCCACCTCAGAGCAGAATATGCATTCATTTTAAGGGCATATGGAACAGTAATAGTCCCTGGTCTACCAGACTATAAACTTCATAAAGACAAAGACTCTTTCTTATTTATCTTTGTATTCTCTACACAGCACAGAATTTCTAAACTTATTTGACTACAATCCCTTCCCATCTTTATTTTTTTCTAGTAATACCAATTGGCATCTTTAAAAACTAGTTTACTGAGGAAAATATTTTGGGAAATAGTAGAATAAATAACTTAAAATGAATGCAAATAAATACTTTTTTCCCCCAAAGAGATTAAATTTTGGAGTAGGTTACTAGTAAAAGGTTATAGCATAATCTTTCCTAGACATTTTCCAAAGTAGGATATTAATACTTATCATTCTTCATTTTAACAGTTCATTGTAATAAAACTGTGAAAATTTGTTTTGTTCCTGACTAGAGGAGTAGGTACACTTGCCTGAGAAAGTTTAGGATGGATTGCCTAAAGGCAGGGGAAGCAACTTCAATACTCATAAAGTGTTCTATCTATGAATTCTTAAAAATACTTGCATGCTAATTGAACCCCAAATTATTGTAATAATGTATTAAATAAATTTATAGTTATAGTGTAATATATATTTGTTTCAATGAATTAAATATATTGGGCTTATTAATGACATTGATATTTGGAAGTAAAATGAAGTTCTGAGAGTGAAATCAGTTTCTTTTGAGCAGGCTATTTTAAAATGTCAGTCTTTTTTTCTTACAACAAATGTCAGAAAACAAAAGAAGTACTGCTTGTGACAGCATATAGTTGGATCTTGTTTTTTTATACAATCTGACAATCTCAACCTTGTAATTGGAGTGTTTAGACCATTTAAATTTAATGTAATTATTAGTATGATCAGGAATAAATCTTCTATCTTGCTATTTGTTTTATATTTGTCTCATATGTTCTTTTTGGTTTTCCT
Source organism: Aethalodelphis obliquidens (assembly GCF_003676395.1). NCBI lineage: Eukaryota > Metazoa > Chordata > Mammalia > Artiodactyla > Delphinidae > Aethalodelphis > Aethalodelphis obliquidens. Next base: position 8,447,156 of record NW_020837956.1, read on the forward strand.
CTTTTTCGGCCTTTTAAAAAATTACTAGAGTATATTTTATGATTCTGTTTTATGTCCTTTATTGGCTTATCAGCTAAACCTCTTTGACTTTTGTTAAGTGGTTGCTTTAGGGTTTTAGCATATATTTTAATCTTATCACAGTCTAACTTTAAGGAATATTATACCACTTCTTGTAGTATAAGAACCTTATAACAGTATACTTACATTTCCCCTCTCTCAGTCTTTGTGCTATTATTGTCATATATTTTATTTCTACATATAATTTTAAACCCCACAATACAATGTTATTATCTTTCCTTTAAACAGTCAATTATCTTTTAGAGAGATTGAAATAACAAGGAAAAATTCTTATATATTTACCCACATATTTGCCATTTCTAGTGATCTTCATTCCTCTGCATAAATCCAGATTTCCATCTGGCATCATTTTCTGACTGCTTAAAGGACATCACTAAACATTTCTTGTAGTATTGGTCTTCTGGGGAGTAATTCTTTCAGGTTTTATATATCTGAAAAAGCCTTTATGTCACCTTTGTTTTTGAAAAATATTTTCACTGGATATAGAATTCTAGGTTGATAGATTTTTTTTCCTTGCAGTACTTTAAAGATGTTACTCCACTATCTTATGACTTGTATAGCTTTCAATAAGAAGTCTGCTATCATTTTTATCTATGTTATCTATGTGTTAGGTTATTCCTCCGAAACCACCACCCTCTTTATAACTTGTCTAAAGCAATTGATTATGATGTATATTAGAGTAGTTTTTGTCACATTTCTTCTGTTTGAGATTCACTGAGCTTCTTAAATTTGAGAGTTTTATAGTTTTCATTAAATTTGGGAAAAGAAAATTTAAGCCATTATTTCCTTGAATATTTTTCTGTTGCCCTCCTTCCTTTTGTGGAACTCCAATTCCATATATGTTAGGCTGATTGAAAATATACCATTGCTCACTGTACTGTATTCAATTTTTTTCAGTTTTTTTTAAACTCTGTGTTTCATTTTGGATAATTTTTCTTGCTATGTCTTTAAGTTCACTAGTCTTGCCTACTGCATTATCTTACCTGTTGTTAATCTCATCCAGGGTATTTTTTTCATTTTAGCCACTACATTTTTCATCTCTGAAAGTTCAATTTGGATCTTTTAAATATCTTCCATTACTCTTCTTAAAATGCTTATGCTGTCCTCTACCTTCTTGAATATATGAAGTATGGCTGCTAGTCTCCAAGATGGCCCCCAATGATCTCCATCTCTTGATATTCAGACAATATCTGAGGCAATCCCCTTTCATATTGTACTAGAGTTAGTCTGTGTGACCAGTAGAATATGGCAGAAATAATGATATGCCATTTCTGAGGTTAGGTTATTAAAAATCAATGTGACTTCTATCTTGAAGTACTCTACTTGATGCTTAGTGCATTAGGAGGTCTTTCCATTCTGGATGATAGGAATACAAACTATTTTCAGCTATGTGTAAGCTCCAGGAATTTTTTGTTGTTGTTGTCTACTCTTTTCTGGTAGTTCTTTCCCTAGCCTCAGGTAGTTTCCTCACACACATATGATTATCAGTTCTCAGCTAAAAACTCAAAAGGAACCCTCTATGAATCTGTGGAGCACTTTCCCACTCTCTTTTGCTCACTCCTCTCAGTTTTGTGAATTCTAACCATCTTGGCCTCCTCAAATTCTAAACTCTGTCTTGGTAACTCAGGAAGACTGCCAAGCACTAGCTGGGTGTCCCTCCATGCACTGTGGTCATGAAACTCTCTCCAAGATATTAAGCTGTAACGATTGTAAAGCTTACTTCATTTGTTTTCCTGAGGATCACTGTCCTGCACAGCCTGTTATTCAAGTCTGAAAACCATTGGTAGGGTAAATCCAGTTCCTGTTGCTCCATCACAGCCAAAAAGCAGAAGTTCTTCCTTTTATCTTCTAACTGGTTGTTGTTTGTATGTGTAAAAAGTTTTGATTTCTGCTTATTAATTTTGTACCTCACTATCTGATTGAATTATCTTTTTTGTTTGTAGTAGTTTTTTACGTTTTTTTCCCCAGGTATACAATTATATAATCTGTAAATATTTGCATTTCCAATTTGTTCCCTTCTAATTTGTTTTCACTGCCTAATTGCAACTGGTTAGTACCACTAATAGAATGCTAAATAATAATAATATTAATAATAATGGGGATACACTCTATACAGATTATGCTTTAATAAGAAGTTTTTAAAGTATTAATGGGAGTGAGTATCATTGTCTTGTTCCTCACTTTAATGAAAATGTTTAAAGCATTTCCCCATAAAGCATGACATTTGTTTTTACTAAGCAGGAATATTTTATCATGTTAAGGAAATATCTATCAGTATTTTATGAATGCCTTTTCACCATCTATAGAGATGACTGTCAACTTAATAATAAATAATATTAATAGATATCCTAATATTTAGCCATCCTTGATTTCCTGGAACAAATCCCTCTTAGTCATGATTAGTATTCTTTTAGTATGATGTTGGATTCTGTTTACTAATACTTTATTAGTTTTTGTATGAAATGCTCTGTTTTCTACAATATTTTCTGGGGTTTGGTAACAAAGTAATACTCACTTCACAAAAAGAATCTGGTGACATGATGACTGAGAATTGCTTCAAAATAATCCAATCTTGGGGAGCAGTGGGGTTGGGGAGAATAAAACAAAATTGGTCATATGTTGACAACTGTGGAGCTGGATGATGAGTATCTTATACTTCATAATATTCTCTCTACTCTTATATATGTTTGAGATTTACCCCCAAAAAAGTAAAAGAAAAAAATTTTGCAAAATTTCCTTCTTTCCTATGCTTTGGGACAGTTTAAACAGCATTGAAATTAACCACACTTATAAAGTTTAGTAAATTTCCCTGTTTAAATTTTCATTCACCTGTGTAACTGGTTTTCACCATTTATATTTTGTTATAAAGTTGATCACTTCATCCAGATTTTCAAATATATTTGTATAAAGTCTTTCTTGCTTTGGGTATTTGTGTATCCTACAGGTGGATTTTTAAAAACATTAAAATTATGGTAATTTTAAAACATGAACAAAAGTAGAGAGAACAGTATAATGTACCCATCACCTGGTGTCAACAATTGTCAACAAGCATTTTGCCACACTTGTTTCATTCAACCCCTGCATCCACTTTTTTTCTGTAGTATTCTAATGTATATCATGTTATTTTACCAATACTTCAGTAGGGCTCTCCAACTGATAAAGATTTTTTTCCCATAACCATCATGTCATCATTATCCCCTTCCCAAATTAACAACAATTCCTTAGTATTATCTAGTAAATATATAATTTTTTGAGATGGGTGAAATGTAGGCAAGAAAAAGCCAAAAGAGAGACAAAAATTGAGACTTTAAGAGACTATGGGAAAATGAAGTACCAAGGTCCCAGTGCAGAGTCAAGACATGAATCCATAGAAGGTACATTATATTCTGAGACTGGAGTAATGGAGGAAAAAATAGATGAAAGAATGTCTGTTGAGAAGAGAGATTCGAGGTGATCAATTCTGATGCCCTCTAATTTTCCCAATGAACTAGAAGGTAACTTTGTTGTGAGGAGCATTACTAAGTAGGGAATTTGAGGGGATGTGACCAAAGACAAGCAAAAGGAGAGACAGTTGACCCTAAGGAATGAAGACCACAGATTTACATTGGCTCCAGTCCATACGGCTGTTTGATGCTCTCTAGCAGTATGTATGTGATTAATAGGGAAGCAGGCAAGACAGCAGCATTGATCTCGGTTGGGGTTCAGCTGAAGATTGCATGGAACTACAGGTCCCGAGGAACTACGAGTATTAATGAAAGTCATCCAGACTAGATAAAGAAGGAAGAAAAGCCAAGAGGCAGTTATTGTGCTCTCTCTTGATCTCAAAGAAAATAAATGGCTCAAAAAAATGTCTTAGTGAGGATGAGAAATGGAAGAAAGAAAATTAGAGAGCTCATGGGCTAAGAGATTATGGTTAATGAAAGACACATTAGAATTTAAGCTTTTAGAAGTGGTGTACTTATGAGGAATGTTGAGGTCAGGGTGTGGACATGGAGAATTGGAAGGTGAAGCAGAGTAGAGAGGAAGCTTACTGACATTGAGAAGGTCAGGAATCTTAAGGCCGTGGCATTGGTGAGTGAAGTGATAGTAAAGTAATTCAGGGTAATGGCAAGATTTGAGGCAGAGAGAAAGATGTGAGTTGGGAGCCAAAATCCTTAATGAAATTTGAGGAGTTACCAGAAGGTGACTGATGACAGAGATGATGGGGGAGGAGGATTAAGAGTGATATAGTTGAATGGTAAGCTTCAAGTCACCACAGATTTCTAATAGAGGTTGAGTAATAAGAATGTGAGAGTAGCACTGGAGAAGAAGAAGGATATTGATCCCTCTCCCAACACTGAGGTACAAGTGATGTCAGGAGTCTCTCCATTTGAGAGGTTGAAGAGGAAATGATTCTTCTGATATTAAGTGTTTCCCATGGCCCAAACCATAGATAGTTTACTGCAGTAAATCTCAAATCCTCACTCAGAAAGCATATTAAATTCACCTAATTTTATTTCAGTAGATTTTCTTAATCATCATCACATTTTGAATTTTCTTGAAAAGAGTGAAACTTTATAATCTGAAGTTTTATTTTTTCCTATTAAATTTTTTAACAATATATAACTCCATATAAAATCTTACCTTAAATAATTTAATTGCTTCTGTCTGTAGAGCTTCCGAAGGTAGTGTTGTCAAAGGAGAAATGAGTCCTTCTTTGCTGTGACACAAAGTAGGGTGTCTCCATATCTGAGAGGCTAAACACAGAATGAAATATGAACAGGAAATAGAAAGAATCACTTATTTTGGCCTCACATTAAATCAGTCCTTTAGAAATTACCTCATTCTGGCTTGGCTCACAATTTAAGTCATAAAAGTCATGAAAAACCTCTGATAACATTATTTTATTTCAGTTTCCAGGCCATTGGGATTCTCCTATTTCTGTTTTGGATAAATTAAAGCTAGAAGAGTTTGGTACAAATATTCTAGGCCAAAACAAGTCTACCAGGGCGTTGTCATGTTGCTTAAATGTGCTAGATTGGTGACCTAGGTGGGGAGATGACTGTACATGAGAGGGAGCTGGGGGAAGATACAGAGAGGAGAAGCCAGAGCAGAAAGAGACAGAAAGATAAAGAGGAACTTGAAGTCATTCCTAAAATCAACATTTATTAAATTCCTATGCTAGACATTGCAAATAAAATGTGATCTCTATTATTAAGTAAAGCAGAGCTTAGAATCTAGGCTCTCAATGGGGAAACCTTAGCCATAAAAAAAAAACTTCAGTGCAAAGCAACAAATGCTATAAAAGTTTTAAATGGTAAAGTGCATTGGGATATAATTTTAACATTTATTAGGCACCTTTTATGATCCAGATGCTGAGTTGGGATGGGTTGGCTGGGGGAGCTCCTAAGGTAGGTAGGATTTCATCAAGTTGGTGGGGAATGTGAAGGAAGAAGGGTGTTCCAGGCAGAGGGAGTAATGTGAGCAAAGGCAGAGAGGTGTGACAGGATATGGACATGTCAAGGAATGACGGTGTCCTTAGAGCCGAAGAACCACAATGAGAATCCTGGCCCATGACAAGCAAAGCCTGTGAGAAGATGGGTACATCTCAGGGAAACAGGAACCCGCAAAGTGAAAACTCTATTAGGCTAAGGGAGTTAGGGGCCCATTTCATAAACCATAAAGCCTTGTACGTTATAAACTTACAAGGTTCCCCTTCTATATTTAGCAATTTGCAAACGAGTTGTTCAAATTCAGATCCAACATTTACATTGTTACTTCCAGCTGCAACAGTCAGGTGATAAAGCCAAGTGTCCTTAAAAATCAAAACATATTAATAGAAATGTTAACCAAGAGACAGTTTTTGATGACTTAAGGAAAAACACAACTTGCATAAACAGTAGAAAACTTTGACAATGGAAAAAAAAAAAACACTCTTAATTTTTAAATAATAACTAAAAGCCACTTAAAGAGTTCTGAAGCCAGCTTATTTGAATTGTGCTCATAGTACCTTTTCCCCATTGTTCACATTTAGAAAAGCATAAGAAAATTAAGAAAGTAACGTGACATTAAGAGACTAGAATAAATACAACCAATTAATATTCTTTTATGAAATACAACAAATTCTATCAAATTTAAAATCTGACTCCTAGTACGTACAAATAGAACATATAAAATACCTAGGAAATCCAGAAAATTTAAAGAAGGAAATAATACCCAGAAGGAACATACCTCAACACAATAAAGGCCTTATAAGAAAAGCCCACAGCTAATATCATACTCAATGGTGAAAAAGTGAAAGCTTGTCCTGTAAGATCTGGAACAAGGCAAGGATGCCCACTCTTGCCACTTCTATTCACCATACCACTGGAAGTCCTAGCCAGAGCAACAGAGTAAGAAAAAGAAATAAAAGGCATCCAAATCGGAAAGGTAGAAGTAAAATTATCTCTGTTTGCAGATGACATTATCTTATTTGTTGAAAACCCTAAAGGTTCCATAAAAACACTGTTAGAACTAATACATTTAATAAAGTTGCAGGATACAAAATCAACATACAAAAATCAGTTGTGGGGACTTCCCTGGTGGTGCAGTGGTTAAGAATCTGCCTGCCAATGCAGGGGACATGGGTTCGAGCCCTGGTCCAGGAAGATCCCACATGCCACGGAACAACTAAGCCTGTGCGCCACAACTACTGAGCCTGTGCTCGAAAGTCTGTGAGTCACAACTACTGAGCCCACGTGCCGCAACTACTAAAGCCCGTGCACCTAGAGCCTGTGCTCCGCAACAACAGAAGCCACCGCAAGGAGAAGCCTGCATACTGCAAGGAAGAGTAGCTCCCACTCACCACAACTAGAGAAAGCCCGCGCACAGCAATGAAGACCCAACACAGCCAAAAAATAAGTAAAATAAATGAACTAATTAATTTTTAAAAATCAGTTGTGTTTGTATACACTAACAATGAATTATCCGAAAAGGAAATTAAGAAAACAATCCCAAAACAATAGCAAAAAAAAAAAAAGAATAAAGTACTTAGGAATAAACTTAACCAAGGAGGTGAAAGATTTGTACACCAAAAACAATAAAGCACTAATGAAAGAAACTAAAGCAGACACAAATAAGTGGAAAGACATCCAGTCATAGATTGGAAGAATTAATATTATTAAAATGTCCATACTACCCAAAGCAACCCATAGAGATTCAAAGTAATCCCTATCAAAATCCCAATTTTTTTTTTAACAGGAATAGAAAAAACAATCCTAAAATTCACATGGAACAACAACAGCCCCCAAATAACCAAAGTAATTTTGAGTAAGAAGAACAAAGCTGGAGGGATCATACTTCCTAATTCAAAATATATTACAAAGCTACAGTAATCAAAATACTATGGTACTGGCATAAAAACAGACATTAGGTCCATCAATGGGCCTAATGATTGCTTCATTAGGCCAATGGGACAGAATGGAGAGTTCAGAAATAAAACCATGCATATATGGTCAACTGATTTTTGACAAGGTTGCCAAGAATACAGTGGGCAAAGGATTGTCTCTTCAATTAATGGTGTTGGGAGAACTGGATATCCATAGGCAAAACAATGAAGTTGGAGGGCTTCTCTGGTGGTGCAGTGGTTTAGAATCCGCCTGCCAATGCAGGGGACACAGGTTTGAGTCCTGGTCCCGGAAGATCCCACATGTTGCAGAGCAACTAAGCTTGCATGCCACAACTACTGAGCCTGCACTCTAGAGTCTGTGAGCCACAACTACTGAGCCCGCGTGCTGCAATTACTGAAGCCCATGCACCCTAGAGCCTGTGCTCCGCAACAAGAGAAGCCACCGCAATGAGAAGGCCATGCACTGCAACAAAGAGTAGCCCCTGCTTGCCACAACTAGAGAAAGCCCATGCGCAGCAACGAAGACCCAACACAGCCGAAAATAAGTAAATAAAATATATATTAAAAAAAAATGAAATTGTACCCTGATATCACACAGTACACAAAGTCAATTCAAAATGGAATAAAGACTTAAACATCAGACCTGAAACCATAAAACTCCTAGAAGAAAACATTGAGAAAAAGCTTCTGGACACTGGCCTTGGCAATGATTTCTTGGGTATGACACCAAAAGCACAGGCAACAGAAGCAAAAATAGACATGTGGAATTACATCAAACTAAAAAGCTTCTGCACAGCAAAGGAAACCATCAACAAAATGAAAAGATAACCTACTGAGTGGGAGAAAATATTTCAAATCATATTTCTGATAAGGGGTTAATATTTAAAATACATATAAAACTCATACAACTCAATAGCAAAAAGACAAACAATCCAATTAAAAAATGGGCAGAGGATCTGAAAAACATTTTTCCCAAGAAGACATACAGATGGCCAACAGGTACACAAAAAGGAGCTCAACATCACTAATCGTCAGGGAAATGCAACTGAAAACCACAATGAGTTATCACCTTACACCTTTTAGAATGGCAACTATCAAAAACAGAACAAAACCCCAATAAGACAAGAAATAACAAGTACTGGTGAGGATGTAGAGAAAAGGGAGCCCTGTACACTGTTGGTGGGAATGTAAATTGGTGCAGCACTGTGGAAAACAGTATGGAGTTTCCTCAAAAAATTAAAAATAGAACTACTATATGATCCAGCAATTCTACTTCTGGGTATTTATCTGAAGGAAGTTTTATAATATAAATTTATATAAAATAGTAACTCAAAAAGATATATGCACCCCCATGTTCATCACACCACTATTTACAATAGCAAAGACATGGAAGCAACCTAAATGTCCATCGATGGATGAATGGGTAAAGAAAATATGGTATATACATACAATATTATTCAGCCTTAAAAAGGAGGAAATCCTGCCATTTGTGACAACATAGATGAATCTGGAGGACATTTCTGTGTCTGGTTTCTTAGCAATCAGGTTTGTTGCCTGCTAACAAACCAGACACAGAAAGACAAATACCATATAATACCACTTATATGACGGATCTAAAATAGTCAAACTCATAGAAGCAGAGAGGGAATGGTGGTTGCCAGAGGCCAGGAGGAAGGGGAAACAGGGTGGTATTAGTCAAAGGGTACAAAGTTTTGGTTATACAAGATGAATAAGTCCTGGGAAAAAAAAAAGATGAATAAGTCCTAGAGATCTATCATACAGCATGGTGCCTATAGTTAACAACGTTGTATTACATACTTTAAAATTTACTAAGAGGGAAGATCTTATGTTATGTAGTTCTTATCACACACACACAAAAATAATAATTAAAAAGAGGTTGAGAGGAAACTTTTGGATGTGATGGATAGGTTTATGCCATAGACTGCAGTGATGTTTTCATGCGCACATAATTATTTCCAAAGCATACATTGATTATGTATATAAGGAAGAAAGAAAGAAAAGAATCCATTTTTCTGCTCCCCAAATATACTGGACTTTTTTCTTTCTATTAAAATATATATGTACATTATATTTTCACATAGTTTGAGATTATATTAAGGACGTGCTTATACTATGTTAGTAAAAATCAGAAATTATAATTATCTATTTTTAATATAAAAAAGATATAAGGCTGCAGGATATTTTATCATATGGACATTATTTAATCAATTTCCTATTGTTGAACACTTAGATGGTTATTAATTTCATGCCGATAAAAAAATACCATGAAATCTAACATCTATTAAGTAAAAAAGGGTGTCTGTTATATTTTTTGTGTTTGAAATATATCAGAAATAAAATTATTTTAAAAATACTATGTCCAACAAATCTATACGTAAATCTTTGATTGTACTTAACGGTCATTTGAAAATTATTACCAATACTTAATCATATTAGTCTAAATCATTCTAAATCAACCAATTAGACCTTACATACCTTTTCATGCTTGGATCCAATCAGGAGGTAAGTCGGACCTTGGTCTTTGGGGTGGATCACAATAGTGTAATGTGTGGATAAAAGACTTCGCCCACTGGCTTCATAATCTTCATCTGAATCACAGGATCTGTCAACCTCTTCAACTTTAGCCTCCCAGAGTCTGATCTGACCTAAAGGAAACTAAAGTAAATATTAGTAATTGTAAGGAAGGAACTTTCTAAATATTTTCCTGCTAAAATTTTTCATAGTGTTTTTCATTCTTACCTTTATAAAGCATACTTTTTTTTAAATGAATGCTTAAAGCTAATTGGATTATCCACATTGGTACAAAAGTAGTAGCCACAACCAACATGCCAACTGTGATACTGAAGAACAATTTGAATACTAGACATTTAACTTTTGTGGAAAAAGCAAGAAGCCACTTCCATACAGTGGTTTGGATTATTCATTTGGACCAAAATGACACATTACCTAGTCAAGCAATTCAGTCAAAATATTCATTTGACTTTTTTCCCCACAGAATTAATTTAAGTTATTGGATCAAAAGGACAAGGGTAGACATAGTCTCAATACTATTCATAGAAAAAGTAACAAAGTTAAACAGCTGGTGTGAAGAAGTGTGATTAACTATCACTCTAAACCCTAATAAATGAGGAGTGTTTTGAGGCTATATACACATATATGATTTATTACACATGTAATATATCACAAAAAATGCCATGATTTCTTTCATCTTAATTTAAGTGTAAGAAAAACATCCTAAAAATGATTTATATTAAATTTTACCTACTCTTTTACTGATGAAAACCATTATTTGCTGTGTAGAATATTTAGCATATTTGTTTTAAAACTTTTCTTTAATTAAGTCCATTTATTCCAGCAACACACACAGTCTGCTTCAGATGTACAACTTCTAAAATATTCGGTCAGGTTTGGAATTGCAGCCTGAAAAAGTTCATTGTAACTCCAAGGACATTTACCATCTTACATTTCCATGCTCGGGCCCAGGGCTCAGTGCTTGGACTCTCTTTTCCCATCTACACTCACTCCCCTGGGTGATGTCATCCAAGCTCATGGCTTTTGCATCAGCATGTATTAGCTACTTCCAAATTTATAACTCCTGACCCACACTAGCTCTACTTAGATGTCTAATAGCATTTCAACGTCACTTGGTAAGTCCTCCCCCACCACCTGCTCTCCTGAGTCTGTCCCATCCCAGTTGTTCGCAACTTGATCCTTCCAGCTGTTCAGGCCAAAAAGATTGGCATTGTCACTGCCCCTTTTCTTGCTCTCATATTCCATACCCTTTTAGTCAACAAATCCTATCAGCAAATCTTTCAAAATATACCCAGAATCTGGTCTCTTCTCACACCTCCATTGCCACACTAAACCACAATCAGCTCTCACCTGAATTACTGTAAGAGTCTCCTAACCAGTCTCCTCCTAATTCCCTTCAGACAGTAGCTGGAGTGTTCCTGTTAGACACAGGTCAGATCATGTCACTGCTTGGCTCAAAATCCTCAAATGGCTTCTCATCTTACTTGGAGCAAAAGCTAAAGTCCTTACTATGATAAGGCCCCCTGCGATTTGGTCCCCGTTACTTTCCTGAACTCATCTCCTATTATCCTCTCCCTAACGGAGTCCAGTCCAGTCACACTGACCTTCTCACTATTCCTCAAACACACCTGGCATGCTCCTGCGAAGGCCTCTGCACTTGCTGTTCCTTTGGCTTGGAATACTCTTGCCTCTTTTACTTCCTTCAAAACCTAATTAAAATGTTGGCTTCTCAGTGAGGTCTTACCTAGATATCTTATCTGCCTAATAGCTGATTAATAGTAAAAAATTAATTCATTTGATTAAATGTGTTGTCTTTTACGAGAAACACTGCTTTTTCCCATTAAATTAATTACAGTTATTTTCTGAGTAGTTACCATGTGCAAAGCACCATTCTGGGGACTGAGTGAATAAAATTTCCTTCTGAAGGAAAAATGTGAAATTAACTTATCTATACTTTCAGAAAAAGGCAGTAAAACAAAAGCAAAATAATAGGGCAGAAAATTCACATTAATAAATAAAAAGCAAACTTTAAAAAATAGGATAAAGAAAACTAATTCTACTATGATAATACATGACAATACTATCCTAATTGTGTGCTTTAGGCATACCTAATCATATGACAATCAAGGTTCCATCTACCCCAATATTTAAAGATGATTATTCCTTTACCAGAGGATTTACCATGGTTCTATAAACAGTGAATAGACCGGGTGCTTTTAAATATTTTGACTGAATTTTTTAAAAGACACTGATTGAGATAAAGACAAATTGTTTCTGAAACATCTATAGCACAAAATGAAGTAAGCCTAATACCGATTCACAAGCATTCTCAACACTTTTCCAGTAATTATAATGGATTTCTGTTCAGCTATCTATATTCCTCTGACTTGTTCCTTCTGTGATCAATGTTATCCATTTTTAATAAAAAACAAAATTATTATTAGTAGTAATAGTAGGAACATTTAAATTCTACTCTCAGCAAATTTTAAATCATTTTTCTATTTATAAAACCCGAATATAGAAACTTGGTAAAAACAGAAAGTTATTTAAAAAAAAGGAAGAAAAAAATCATCCATAATTCTACTCCCACTCAACATTTTGGCACAGTTCTTTCTGACTTTTCTGCTATGTGTATCTTTACATAGATGTGCTGGACTGAGAATTATAAACTCAGAATCCCAAACTTCCTGTGGAAGGTAAGCGTGAAAGAAGAGTCATGATTCTCCTGAGACAGCTGCAGTCAGATGCCTGGGCTGATGTATCACAGAGGCTTCTCAGTAAACTGCTGAGTACCAGCTGCCTCTGTGCTTTGTGTTCAGACCGTTGGTGCTGGCTTCTCAGATCTTCAGTGGCAGCTGCTTCCCCGACCTCTACTCCCCCAACTTTTCTAAAGTTATGTATGTCCCTAATTCTGCATTAAAATTGTTAAAAACTGGAATACACAGAGTGGCTTCTGTTTTCCTGACTGATAATTGAGTTAGGGTTATACTGAATATGCAGTTTTGTACTGTGCTTATTCTTGTATTATTTTTATGAGCATATTCCCACATTACTTCAGAGATATCACTTTCAATGGCTGCACTGTGTTAAGTACCAACCCATGAGCGATACTGACAATAATGGCATGCATTTTAAATATGGCTAGTCAGAACTGAGAGTGCAGACTATGAAAATAGAGCAGAGAAATACTAACTGACCTACATGGTCAGTGGACCAAGAAGTTTAGTCTCATTAACACAGTAATCAGTCACAGGCTGCTGTTCTGTGGAGCTGGCATCATTGTTCTATGCAAATACTCTTGGTCCATGTTAGTTCAATTTTTATAGTTTCAGTAATCCAAAGATGACATGGGGTATGCACAATGATAATTAGGTATACATTTCATGTTTGGAAGATACCCATCTTTTTACTTTGAAAATGCAATAACTCAAGTTTTGGCGGGGAGGAGATTAGTTAAAAATGAACGAATGGGATATAGATATGCAGACGGATGGATAGATAAGTGGTATCTAGGGATTCGAGGGCCTGGGACAGGACTGGATTCTTTTCCCTTCCCAGCTCTTTTTTCCTAGCTTGCTGTTCCCTTCAATCAACCTCATCTAGTCTGTCAGACCTGAAAAATATGAGAAATTGATGGTTGAAAGTGGGATAGAGGAAGACTTTTCTAGGTCTTAGAAGAAGAATTAATTAAAAGTTACTAAGGCTTATAATTAAGAATGAAAACCCCTGTAGGGGGCTTCCCTGGTGGCGCAGTGGTTGAGAGTCCGCCTGCCGATGCAGGGGACACGGGTTCGTGTCCCGGTCCGGGAAGATCCCACATGCCGCGGAGCGGCTGGGCCCGTGAGCCATGGCCACTGAGCTGGTGCTCCGCAACGGGAGAGGCCACAACAGTGAGAGGCCCGTGTACCGCAAAAAAA
>NW_020837956.1:8461169-8508061 GCF_003676395.1 Aethalodelphis obliquidens
AAATTAAGGAAAGCTATGAAGCTATAAAATCCCTAAACAATATAAATGTATTTATTTATTTATTTTATTATTTTTGTTTATTTATTAGTTTTGGCTGTGTTGGGTCTTCGTTGCTGTGCACGGGCTTTCTCTAGTTGCCGTGAGCAGGGGCTACTCTTCATTGTGGTGCGCAGGCTTCTCACTGTGGTAGCTTCTGTTGTTGCAGAGCACAGGCTCTAGAGTGCGCAGGCTTCAGTAGATGTGGCGCGTGGGCTCAGTAGTTGTGGCACACGGGCTTAGTTGCTCCGCGGCATGTGGGATCTTCCCGGACCAGGGCTTGAACCCGTGTCCCCTGCATTGGCAGGCGGATTCTTAACCACTGCGCCACCAGGGAAGCCCAGTAATAAATTTTATGCAAAATTTCAACCTTATCAAAAATTCTGAAGTTTGAGCTAGCAACAGAACAGTGAAAGGGAAAACTTGAAGCCATAACAAACAAAAAATTCCTCTAATTAGCATATTAAAAATACATACATACCTTATCTTCTTGACTACGAAAATAATATAATGTTTTTCCTATAAGTGTACACCAGACTCTCTTGGAGTAGCCATGTTTTACCTGAAATCATATTTCAAAGAATTACAAATGTAGCTCAGAACTCTGACACCTTAAAGTATAGTTTATACACTTTATTTGAAGTTGTTCGGCTGTCCAGTTTGCTTGAGATATAAGTGATATTCCAACTAGACTATCCAAATGCTATTTAAAACTTACCCATTATAGTAATAGCATGGTATGTTTTGCTTTGGTGTTCAACATTTAACGAATGTTTACTATATGTCAAGTACTATGCCTAGGACTAAGGATTCAAAGATGCAGTTTCACAAGTAAGTATATTTCATAGTTTTTATATTACATAGATTTCCAATAACTCTGTGGGGCTCTCTGGGTTAACACTCTAATGTTAGAAACAAGATTGAAACCTAAGAATTCTAGTGATTTCCAAAATGTAAGAGATTCAATCATTCAAAACATTTGATGCCTTTTCCAGAGTAATAATACACTGAACACATTTGATACCTTCTCCAGAAGGATACACACAAAATTGTAAAATAATAATACTAAAAGCTATTATTACATATTGAGTACTTCCTACATGTCAGGAACTATGTCAAGTGATTGGGATGGAACCTGAATCTGATTCCTGACTCTGAATAGTCAGAGGCTAGTCTAGATACTGGGGGGACGGATATGAATGAGACACAGTCTCCTTCCTCAAGGAGCTCACTGCCTCATGAGGAAGACAGACAACTAACCCAGCAGCGTGCTACATATCTTCATCAAGAACACAAGGAGTTTAAAAGCCTAGTTTTTGGGGGGGGTTTTTTTGGAGGAAGACATTCTACCAAAATTTGTACTGAATACCACAGGTTTTTCATCATTTGGTAGCTTTATGAAGATCCTCACTGTGAGTTCCTCTCTGCCCCAGTTCTGCCCAGGTACAGGCATTGAAGATCTTTGCCAGACAGTCCCAGCTACACCCTCAAGCCTAGAAAAACACCAAGAACCCCATTCCCATCAGTGGGTAAGATTGATAATAGGCTCTGTTGCCCCAGACCTAGAATGTGGTGAGCCTGGTTGAGTTTGCCCTATAATCCCACTACCCTGGCAGCCCTGCCAACTTCTGCCTTGAGGCTTGACCCTCTCCTGCAATAGTTAGAGTGGGCTTCAATTTGGAGTGGCCCACCACCTGGAAACCAAGACACTGGCCGGTAAAACGAAAGCCCAACATTCCATTGTCATGCTTGCCCATGGTGATAAATACGAAGGAGAAAACTACAGCAGGAAAGGAGAAGGAAGTGCCTGGAGAAGGAGGGACGTGTTTTACAATTTAAAATAAGGTGGTCAGGAAGGCATCACCAACACTGATTCAAGCCTTGGAGGAGGCAGATGAGCTATGCAGTCACTTGAGAAAAGAACACTCCGGGCAAGGAAGCAGCAAGCTTCCTTGGTCCTGAGACGGTGTGTGCCCATGTGTCTGAGACTAAGCGAGGAAGGGGAGAGGTCACTGGGGAAGGGGCAGCATATAGGGGTGGGGAGCACACATATTTTGCAGGGCCCTTGTAATGACATAACATTTAAACGGACTGCTCTGACAGTTGTACAATGAGAAGAATATAAATTATTGCCACAACGGATTTTACAGTCAGCAAGTCACGACAGTAGAAAAGGCCTGGATTCTGAGGTCACATGGACCAAGGCTTAAATTCCAGTTCTACCACATACTGGATGGATGATGTCCTCAGGCAACTGACTTGACCTCCCAAGTTCTGTCGTTAACATGGGATTACTGTACACCTCATTCATTGGGCTGTTGTGATGACCAAAGGAGAAAATGTAAATAAAGGATACTAGTAGTTACTCAATAAATGCTTCCTTCCTCACTATGCATAAGGAGAAGTAAAACACATGTTTCGTTTAAACCCACAAATGCAGCCAGCCTTTGGGCTTTCAAAACTATGGTTTAAGCAAACAAATAACTCCACCATCTAACAGTTTGATGGATTTAAATGTTGCTTGAGGAAAAACAAAACAAAATGTCGCATTTGGCAAGACATGTTTCGGTTTAATTAAATTTAGAAACATATATTTACAGATGAATATCCTGGAAGTTTTAAATAGCTTGTGTTATGCAGCTTTTTTTTTCTCCTTTTAAACAAACTCCAGAAAGGAGTCTTAGCAAAACTGAAGAATAATGCATCTGGCTATAGAGAGTATACTTTTGAAATGATTTATCTTTAAAGAGAACAATGTGTGCCTTTGAGGAACTACAAATTAATGAAGACTTCTGCCAACTTACAGTAAAAGCTGTGTTTTAAAACATAGTCTATCTTTTTATGTACATCTGATTATGTTAAGATTTCTTCCAATTCTGACTTATTCTGAAAAAATCATAATGAAACAAATTACACTAGAAGAATCCTCACAAAGATTTAAAGACAATCTCAAACCTCAAGGCTTTGGTGAACTAAGTAGTTGAAAGAATAAATTTTTTTACCTTGCATCCATGACAAAGTTACTTATATCAGTTCTCTCTGAAACTTTGATGACAAATAGTATATCATATTCTGATTGGCCTTTGTCATCACACAAAACATAAGCTCCCATGGTCTTCTCCCCTCTCCTATATTTTCACGCCTGTAGCCTTCTCCACCACAAATCCTGCCACCTGTCTTGCTGACTTCAGCATCTAGGTAAAACTCTTGTGATAATAATAGCTAGCACTTTTCGCATGTTTATGATGTGCCGGGCACTGTTCTAAAGCACTTGACATGCTTAAATAATTTATTTAATCTTCCCAGCACCTGTGAGGTTGGCACTATTATTATTCCCACTTTACAGAAAAGGACACTAAGGCACAGAGCCTCTAAGTAATCTATTCAAGGTCACACAAGTGGCAACTGTCAGAGGCAGGACATGCACCCATGCAGTCTGGCCCCTGAACTCTTGCCCTAGCCTCTTTGCTGTACTGCCTCCCTACAATCTTAACTCACAGTTCCTTGCTCTCTTCATTTCTAAAAACCTTTGCTATCCTTCCATTTTTGCCATTCATCCGCTTGGCCACACCCTGGTCCTTTTTCCTTCATTGGGAACTGCTCCACTTCTGAAATTTACATTCTACTCTCTGATCCCAACCTCCCCCCAGCTCCCACCCTCCTACTCACACCACTCCTATTCTTTGACCTCATTCAAAACTTTTAAGTCCTCCAACCCTTCCATTTTATTCCAGTTTATCAGTTCCCTCCTGGCTTCTCTTCCTTCTCCACCAACCTTGAATTTGATATTTGATCACAAAACAACTCTTGCTCTAAAACCTGTGATTATGTTGCATTCCCATGCTTCTAACAAATCCACACAATAAAATTTTACCTCCATTTGTTTTTAAGTAATCCAGTGGAGCGTGTAGGAAGAGAAAGAAGGTTACGGGAGGTTTTAAGAAATGACATTAGCCATAGTTAATAATTGTTGAAACTCGGTAATGAATATATGAAGGTCCTTTCTATTATTCCTTCTACTTTCACATGTGTTTGAAAGTGCCCATAATAAAAGAATGATTTAAAAATCATCATCTTGATATGCATAAAGCAAGTAAAATGTTCATTGTGGAATTTAGGTGGTGGGAATATGAGTGTTCACTGTAAAATACTCTTCCAACTTTTCTGCATATTTGAAAATTCACATAATAAAATGTTAGAAAAAAATGACTATCCTCACATCACTACAATGTAAAGTCTCTGCTCTTATTTCTGAGCATCTTAGAGAAGAATAACCAATATGAACTCAAATCACTGAAGTCAGGTGGGCCCTCGGTAAATCAATCCTTCTATCTGTCCTTGGGTATATCTTACTTCCCTTATTCTCAATCCTTTCCTTCACTCTCATGGAACTGTCCACTGGAGTAATCTTCATCAAAGAAAACCGAGGACATCAGACATGATTTCACTCACTGCTCCACAAACTTGTATTTTCATCCTTCCTCACCTTTCTGCAAGTCCAGCCCCTCCACAGTGCCCTCCCGCCATGCCCGATCACCCATTTCTTCTGGACTTTGTTCTTAACCTCCCACTTCTCTCTCCCAGCTTCCTCCCTTCAATTTGGAAACTCAAGGTATGGCTTTCCCATCTGAAAAAGTGCCTCTCCTGACACCATGTTCCCTCCCAGCTTGATTCTTTCTCATGTGCCGGAAAGTATGGACAGTCCTCCACACTCAATACTGCACTTACCCATCACCCGGTTACTGTTCAACATACCACAAGGCACTTTCTGCCCTAGCACTTGACCGCATCTGACACTACAGATAACTCCCTCCCTGTCAACCACTCCACCCCTGGCCTCCAGGACTTACTCTCCAGGGTCTCTTCATACATCACCTTTATGTGCCCTCAAATTTTGGGAACCCGAGTGTCCCATCAACAGTCCCCTGCTCTTCCCACCCTACACAGTTTCCTGGGTGATTTCTCTCACTGTCGTGGATTCAACTATCATATCCATGATGATAATTCCCCATATCGTTCTCTCCAACCTAGCCCTCTCCTCTTTTTTTTTTTTTTTTTTTTTGCTGTACACGGGCCTCTCACCGCTGTGGCCTCTCCCGCTGCGGAGCAACAGGCTCCGGACGCGCAGGCTCAGTGGCCATGGCTCACGGGCACAGCTGCTCCGTGGCACGTGGGATCCTCCCAGACCGGGGCACGAACCCGCATCCCCTGCATCGGCAGGCGGACTCTCAACCACTGCGCCACCAGGGAAGCCCTAGCCCTCTCCTCTGATGGAGACTGGTGTTGCCACTGCCTGCTGGACTTCTTAACTCAGGTGTCTTCACAAGCTCTAAACGTTGACAGTTCCCCAAATAACCTTTTAGTCATCCTAAACTGCTCCTGTTTTCTGAGCTCTCTATTATCTGGCATGGTCTTTCACCCAGCCATCCTTAACTCTCCCACTTCCTAGTCGCTGAATTCAGTCTAACGGAAGATTTTGCCTCCTAACATTATTCAGATTCACCCTCTGGTCTCTTTCCCCATGACCAGTTCAGAGTCCCATCCTCTTGAGGAAAACCACTTCCACTTACTGTTCTTAGAACCTCCAGTTTGCTTCCCACAAATTCATCTTCCTCTCAGCAGAGTAATCTGTTAACAGCATGAATATAGCCATGTTCCTGTTACAAACCCTGAAGGGTTCCACAACACCTTCAGGATGAAGAACAAAGTCCTTAACAAGACAAAAAAGCCCTCCATGATCAGGACCCTCCAACTTTTTCTCCAAAGGACTTGCTCTTCACATAGGTGGCACTGCTTTGAGATACTGTGTCTTTTGTTCGTGCTGTTTTCTAGCCCAGGATACCTTTCCTTGTCCGTTTCCAAAATTAATTCATACTCCTCCTTGGAGACTTGGCACAGGCAAATCTTCTCTGAGAAGTTGTTCCTGATCCCACAGTCTAAATTAGGTTTCTCTGTGACCTTATGATGCATGTCAACAATAGTATTTTATATATATCATTATAAATATGTGGACGTCCTTTTCTTTCCCAATAGATATGAGGCTCTCTGAGGGATGGGGCAGTGGCCTATTCATCTTAATACCCTGCAGCTCATTGCCTGACATGTGGTAACTGCTCAATACATATTTTAAAAATAAATGAATTTTTATATAGGAAATGTTCTTCCAAAGCATTAAAAGTTGCAAGAGTGACTGTCCAGAATCAAATTAGTCAAGTTCTTAATATCTACCTACATATT
Source organism: Aethalodelphis obliquidens (assembly GCF_003676395.1). Taxonomy (NCBI): domain Eukaryota; kingdom Metazoa; phylum Chordata; class Mammalia; order Artiodactyla; family Delphinidae; genus Aethalodelphis; species Aethalodelphis obliquidens. The sequence continues at coordinate 8,467,443 of NW_020837956.1, forward strand.
TCTGTACTTAATAATAACAGTGTGACAACTTGGAAAAGCCTCCTCCCCTCCAAAGTATTCAAATGCTGCTCTGCCATATCTGGGATTGTAGCCTGAACGTGAGCTCAGAACAAGTCACTCAGAATGAGTTTTTCTCTTATAAGGCTTTGCAGGTGAAAATATGGGGGTGGACAAGCCTTCACAAATGGTAGGAAGGAAACCTAATAAGCATCCTGTCTATAAATTCTAATGGTTTAGTCATCTGATAATCACATCAACTTATACTCATTTAAAATGCAATTGTGAAATGGGAAGCAGGGAACAGCACAAATGTAACAGGAGTGGAAACTGACAAGCCATGCCAACAATTAAAAATAAGCAAAAAAACAAAAAACACTAATTGTGAAAGAAGTAACAAACCCTTAGCCATGAGATCATATTAAAGCTTAAGGGTTTCATAAACATAGCCCTTGAAACAGGAGGACACCTAGTTACTATGAATTAGAATAAGAATGTGATTTAAAGTGGCACTGTGTTCGTTGGAAAACATATATCAGCACAATACCAAGGAGTTCTCAAGCCCATCAGTAACTGAAAAAACATTTTCATGGTAATGTAATGTTTTGGAAAAAAACATAGTGCATCTCTTTGTTGAATGTATTGGTAATTTTTTTCTCCAATTTTTTTCTCCAGTCTTTGTAAATATTACTGAAGAGCACCCACCTACATTCCCACATTAATAATAAGTATAAATTACATGGTGGCATAGCTCATCTACAGCTAAATTTTTCACCTCTTACATAAATAAAGCACATGAGTGATGAGTGATGACGTAGAGGTTATTTTTGTGGGTAATATTTTGCATATAAATATCTTATTGTTTTGTTCTAAAAGTGACCAATTGAACTCTTAAAAATTTATAAATAATATTTATCTTAGCGTAAATCAATACTTCCTCATTCTAAAAATGTTAGGAAGCAGAACTAAGCAAAAATGAAGTAAAAACCACCCAGAGATATCTAATATACCTTAGTATATTTCTTAGTCAGACATTTTTCTACAAACATGTTTACCAAAAATGGCATAACAACCATTTTTATGTATTTATGGTAATATGCTATTTTATCACCTAACAATACATCCATAACCTATTTCTAAAACATTAAGCATTCTTTTACAACATTTAAAATGACTGCATAGTAAAGCATTACCTGATTACATAAATATTTATTTAAAACTATGCTCTACTCTACATCTAAGTTGATCCCAGTTTTTCTTTATTATAAACCATGATGTGCAAGTAACCTTTCTGCAGTAATGGAAATGTTCTGTATCTTGAGAGAGTGACAGTAAATATCTGTCGAAACTCATCAAATTCTGCACTTAAGATCTGCATTTCAATGTATGTTAATTATATCTCATTTGTTTTAAATAGGAAAGGAAAAACCATGCTGTGATGGACATCCTCATACTTAAATCTTATGCAAATTAAGATAATTTCCTAAGCATAAATTTCTTGGACTGAGATTGCTGGATCAAAGGGTACGTATATATGTTCATAAAACATTTAATATTCATTCATTCATTTGTTCACTCAAAAATATTTATTGAGTAAACACTTTAGTCAAGATATTGCCAAATTGCCTTCTAAAGTAATAAACTCACTAGCAAATTTCTTAACTTGTGTCGATACTGCATTTCATACTTTTAAAAGAGGTCCTCCCTTGATCAGATTTTTTAAAAATATCCATTATTTCTTGCTTTTTAAGAAAATTATTATTGATAGTAGAACATTTCCCCATATGTTTATTGATCATTTGTATTTCTTCTCTCTACTATCTCTACTTTTCTCTCATTGTGTCCTTTGTTCCTTCCCCTCACTGGTATTTATCCTTTACTTATTGATTAGAAAAAGCTTGTTTTTCATGTTCAAATACCTTTCCAAAGCTTCTCATCGGTCTTTTAAAAATTCTGCTTAGAGAAATTCTGATGGTAAGAACATTTACTTTTTTTTTTTTTGGTTGTGCCACACAACTTGTGGGATCTTAGTTCCCCGACCAGGGATTGAACCTGGGCCCTCGGCAGAGGTTCCGAAAAGCAGAGTCCTAACCACTGGAATGCCAGGGAACTCCCAAGAACATTTACATTTTTTATGTAGAGTAGTCAAATTTACCATTTTTCATCTTCATGGTTTTTGTCTTTGGTATCATACCTAAAACACTCTTCCCCATCCCAAGATAACATAAATACTCAATATTTATATTCTCTGATGCCCACTTTTTTATGATCGGGGGCTAATTCCATCGCTGCCTGGGATACCGCTATGTATAAGAGTTCCCACCTTGGTGAGCAATCCCTTCACCGTTGGTTTGCCCTCAGGTTGGAGGAAAAGGGGGTTGGCAGCTTGTACCCGAAGAACGTTCTGTAACACTTTAATCCATTCCTCCAATATATTGGGAGAATCTGCAGTCAGATAGTATGTGTGTTTTTCAGTGGTCAACTAGAATGGGATAAGAAAGAGATAGGAAACTCTGAAGATTTTAGGATATTAGCACTTCCTTGTCCATTCTTCAAACATCACTACCTAACATGGAAACAAACATGCTGAATCTTGAATCCTAGGCTCTAAATAAATGATTCCATAAATCACGTAGCATATTTTAACCACTTTGTGAGAATGACAATTAACTTTTTCTGAAATAATTTTTTTCACTTCTGTTTACTTTAAAACTCTTCATAGTATTAAGCTTTGGGGTCATGATTTTTTATCTTGTTTACTCATTACATTTTCCTTTTCTCCCTTAAATGTGCTACAGGTTCCTGGTTGTTGAAATGAGGAGCAGAATGATTTCAGACTGTAATAAAATAACACACTTTAAGCAAATAAAGGGAAGTTATTTGTTATGGAAATGAAGAAATGAATTATAAATAAAATAAGAAAACCTATACAGCAGAAGAGGAATTCTTAAACATGTAATCAGATATTATGAATTCACAATTTCTCAAGTTCAAATTAGCCATATTTTAAAAATTCCAAATATTTCAGAAGCCTACAAATGCTTCTTATCTGCCATGCTCCAAGACAAAGTTTTCCCTGATTCTCCTTTCTGCATTTTTGGGCAGTCCTCAGGTATTATCTACTGGAAACACTGATAATGTACCTTTCTAATAAAATATTGTATTCTACCCTCCAAAGGAGCAAGATAAGAAAATAATGATTATTGAAGGCATTTCAGAAATAAAGCATCTGAATTTTAAATCACACATACCAAACTGTCTCGATAGCTTGTTTTTTGTTTGTTTGTTTGTTTTTGTTGTTTTTGTTTTTTCGTGGTACGCGGGCCTCTCACTGTTGTGGCCTCTCCCGTTGCGGAGCCCAGGCTCTGGACGCGCAGGCTCAGCAGCCATGGCTCACGGGCGCAGCCGCTCCGCGGCATGTGGGATCTTCCCAGACCGGGGCACGAACCCGTGTCCCCTGCATCGGCAGGCGGACTCTCAACCACTGCGCCACCAGGGAAGCCCGATAGCTTGTTTTTTTTGTTTGCTTGTTTTAACTTAACAAAGGTTGCTAGCAAGACTGGCATTATGTGTGGGTGAAATGGTCAGCAGCTACCTCTGCCATGTGACTCAGTGGGAGCCAGGACAGCCCTGGCTGTCCTGGCTGTCTGCTCACCAATATCCTTCCCACTTTGGTGTTACAGCCTCTGAAGTTCATACAACTGCCATTTTCCGGTTCTCTATTTAATTGCAAACATTTCTGAATTTAATAGTACATTAAATTATGAATATCTTGTTGGGAATTCATTTATCAAATAACCCTCCCCTAAAATAGCTTGACAGTTTGAGAACAGAAAATGGCTGGGAGGGTTAGTGTGGGGAAAGAACCGTGTAAAGGATCAAGGGCAAAGAAAGTGTAGAGGAGAGTTACTAACATATACTCAGGTTATATTATAGTTTTAACTAAGAAGTCCTAGGGTTTCACACATTTTTGGGGCATCAAACTGACCCCCAAAGGGAATAAACAAACAATTGAACACCCAATTTCCACTCTATTAGCTTACATAATTGAGAACTGAGTTTTGCATGACACAAAAAAAGAAAAAAAAGTACCTGAACTGTTTGTTTGTTATCTCCTCTTAAAATGCTGCAGGATGCACTAAGTTCAATATGGCCCTGGGGTTTTCTGATTACATCACTCTGTATGAAAGGAAGAAAACCAATGCAAAGTGATTACCTATAATAGTCATAATAAGAAATGCTTTGTCTAATTAATTGCATTACATGGAAGAAAATCAATCAGGAGTCTGATTTATAGTTTGAGGAATTCAGTTCTAAATAACAAGCAATTTCCACTCACCGGAGATTTGTAGTAAAGTAATTCACCACCTTTAAGAACAAACCATCTCCGCTTCCAAGTCTTGACTTTACCACTCATTTTTAATAAGTAGCCAGATTTTTCCAGTGGTTCCTAATTAAAGAGATTTTAAAAAAATATTTAAGTTTCCCTTTGGAGGCTCAAACTAACAGATACATTAATGTTAAAAAAAAAACTGATTCAGTGTTTACATTTTTCCCATTATCACTGGAAGACGAGCAAGTTTTCGGGAACTTCTGCTCTGGCTGTGAGCACTCTACATCTGTGGAGTAAGCATCTGGGGGAATAGCATAATCACTTTCAGAAGCTACAGAAGAGAGAGACACACCTAGATGAAAAAAGAAATAAATCAAGTCAGTATTTAATAATTGGGTGGTCCAAATGCTGACTGTCAGGTTTCTTAAGAAATACATCTAATCCCAAATCATAAACCTTCCTAGACTAGATGTAGTCCATGAAGTACCTTTAAAGCAGAAAACAGAACTTAAGCATAAGGACTATCATGCAAATCTCCAAGGAAGTTAAAAGAACATAAATAATATTTCGGTATGATTATAAGCACAGCTATTTTTACATATATAAAATGTACGCAGTAGCCTAACAATATCTTTTATTAAGGATTAAAAATATGTGTATTTACATATTGGCATGTAGGCAAACAAATGTTGAACCTTAATTTATCAAGATTTGTACAATCACACTTTACTGCACTTAATTTTTGTAATCATTTTTTTTAACATCTTTATTGGAGTATAATTGCTTTACATGTAATCATTTTTAAAGTAACATCACATTAAAAAAGACACACAAGTCCAATACTACTAGTTTACAGATTTTGAAAATCTTTCATAAAAGAGACGCAATAAGACTTAAAGATATAAAATGACTATTTCATTTGCCAGCAGCTCTAATGTAAAATTCAAGGGAGCATTTTTCACAATAATTCACTTGTCATTTTAGAAAACAACTTGCAAGTTGCAAGCCACATTTGGAGAGTCACTACAATTGGAGATTTTGAAAATATTAAATAAAATCAAGGACTTAAGTCATTATTCATTACAGTATGTGGCAATTTTTTAAGTGTTTATTAACATTTAAGGGAAACATTAGGACAATGTCACTATATTATTCCTCTTATTTATTTGACTAAGACAAGTAATGGCTGTGATAATAGTAATATCTTTATTTTTCAAAGAGTAACAGAAATTTAGATCTACAAAGGACCTCAGAGATCATCCTGGTTCATGCCCTCATTCTCTAAGGAGACTAAGGTCCACAGATTAAAGGATTTGTCCAAAGTCAAACAGCTAGGCAGAGGCAATGTTGGAGTGCAAATCTCAGGCTCCTAGCCCCAGGGTGCTAGGGACAGAGCAGAGAACAAAACGAAGAAATTTCTGCCCTCATGGAACACAGATTCTAGTCGGGGGAGACAGACAAAAAACAGGGAGTAAATGCCATGGAAAAATAAAATGTAGAGTGGACTAAAGGGAATAAAAAGAGCTAGCAGTTAGAGAAGGGCAAAGGACTACATTTGAATGGTGTGCTCTGGGTAGATCTCCTTGAGAAGGCAGTGTCTCAACTGGAGGAGGCAAAGGAACATCTGGGGCAAGAATACCAGGTAGAGCAAACGATCAGTGCAAGGTCCTGAACTAAAGGAATGAATGGCATGTGCCGGGAACAGCTAAAGGGTCTGGATGGCCAGAGCTGAGTAAGAGAGAAGAAAGGAGGAACTGAGGTCCAAGACATCAAAGAATCACATAACATGTTATAGTCTTTATAAGAGGTCCTTGCAGTGTTTTGAGCAAAAGTGTGATATAACCTGATTCTGGCTGTCAAGGGGGCAAGGTCATATAGCAAAGGGACTGATGGAAGCCCAAAATATTAAACCTATGAGAGCTGAACAGTTCCTGTTGAAGCTGAGGGGTTTGGGAGTACCTAGGGGTTCCATGGAACACAGTTTGAAAACCAACATACTGTGCTGCATTAAAGGCTTTTGTAAAATACAGATGCCATTTAATGTGACTGGCTCTCTCTGTAACCTGTATGCCAAAAATTTCTTCAAAATCTACAAAAATCATAGACATGCCCAAAGTAAGTTTTTGTTGGTTTCCATCTTAATATCAGATTAACCACCACATTTTTAGGTATATTCTTCTGCCATTTAGCAGTGTAACAATTTTAGCTGAAATAAGTCCATCCTATAAATTATCCAAAATCACACAGTAACTGTAAAAGAAGAACCTAATTTAAGCCAAGTATCTCACTTTATTCCTATAACGAAGTGATCTCTCTTTTACAGATAAGGTAAAAAACAAAAAACAAAACAAAACAAAAAAAACCACTGTCTTGTCTGGAATCACAAAGAGAATTTAAGAGAGAATTAGGACTAAAATATAAGCACCTTAGTCCTAGGTGAATACTCTTTTCACTATGAGTTGAAGGCAGCTCAGATTTTTTTTTTTAAGTCCTATTATAGAGATAAAATTCCCATTAAATATTCTGAATTTTTGGGAGTTGTCTTGTATGCCTGAGACTCTCCCTTACCTCGTTTCATTGCTCTGGGACTGCCTGGCCCACTCCGACTGCGAGAGTCTGACTCTGAAGTCCGGGAGCTGGATCTGGAACTATCTTCTTCCTCTGACCCAGAGGAGTCATCCAGGAATGGGTTGCTGCTTATCTGGGTCGCCTTCTGAAGAAAAGCAAAACAGCCTCCCTGTGTCCATCCTTAAAGTCACCACTCCCTTTAGGTATAGAATGTTTTACCAGAAGTTATGGAATAAGTTTTTTTAAGGAATACAAGAAAATATTTTGCCATTATCAAAGTCACGTTGTTAAATCCCAAATTCCAATTAGCAAGGCATTTGTCAATTATAAAAGATTCCTAAGAACATAAGCCTGTTAATACCTGATGCTACTTTTTTTTCTGATATTTATTTTAATTAGGTACTTCACACAAAGGAGGGGAACCCTGGCAGTGATACAAAGATCTTTCTATATTAGGAGTTTTCATTACATCATTAATACTATTTCCTTTAAACAATTAACAGCTATGTAGGGGGTGGAGACTCACATGTAGCATAACAAAAACGGAGCATATCAGACCTCTAATACTCCAATAAAAATAAATATCTTCTCTAGATCTTTCCATTTCTTCTCTTTTAATAATATGCTAGTGTGAACTTCTAAAACTCCCTTTAAAGGGACAGTCCGTGTAAAATGTCAAGAATGGAATCTGGAGCTTGACTAAACAGTTTCCTTGATTCATCATGAAGAGCCCCACATCTTTAACAGTAACAATAATGAGTTACCCCTTTTAAAGTTGTGTACACTGGGGTTGTCATATTCTTGTATATCAGTGATGTATAAAGTCCTGATGTGGTATAGGAAAGCACTGCAACAGAATCTGAAACAGAAAACAAAATGATTAAGAAAACAAACCTTCTAACTAGTGCTTATGTCTATTTCTTATGAATGTGAATTAGCAAAACTTCCAATTAAAGAGAAACTGGATGAACATACGATATTCATTACACAGTCTACCTGAAGAATTATGGCATTTATGGCAGTTTTAATTATACACTCTCTTACATGGTTCATTATGTCCTCAGGTGTGCTAGTTCCCCAACTAGACTGTAAGCTCTTTGAGAGCAAGGATCTTAGCTTTATTTCTTTGGCATCTCCATCCAGCTCACAATGGGCAGAAATGAGTACAAACACCTGCTGACTGATTCAGTGAGCAGTACCCTATGAAGATATTCTCTGACTATTCAGAGACCTATTACTGACACGTGTTAAAACATCGTCACTTTTAAACCTTTATCAGGTGAACCTCAGATTGAAAGGTTAGAATATATTTCCTGAGTGGCAAGAACAGAGGATAGCTGAAAAGGAATAGAACAACAATAGTCACCTCTAAGATACAGATCAGAGGTAGGATAGGGAGGGGGCCAGTAGAACGAACCACAGAAAAATTTTTCTTTTTATTCCAGACAGTTCTCTGTTGTTTGGTTTTATTTTTCATAATGAACATGCATTGTTTCTATAATAATATTTTGAAAAAAGAAAGAAAGGAGGAATGTGTTTTAAACTCTGGAAAAAGAAGACATAGAGATCAATAGTTTTACAATTTTAAACAGCTGAAACTCCACAGTTTCTTAGCTTTAGCCTCTTTCGGGTAAAAACATGAGGTATTTGCTACATAAGAGTTGAACATCTATGTGCCCCTATACTGCGTAACATGAATTTCAATTTTAAAATATAAGTCAGCAACCTCAGAAAGCATTTTCTGGAAGTTGGCAAAGTTGTATTTTTTCCAATGACTTTAGACAGTTAGGAAGTTCTTGGCTAATGAAATGGCAATACAAAATCACTTATTTTTTAAAACATTTTTTATTGTAGTAAAAAACACATAAGATAAAATTACCACCTTAACCATTTTTAAGTGCATAGTTCAGTTAGTGTTAAGTATATTTACATTGTTGTGAATCAGATCTCCAAAGCTTTTTTATCTTGAAAATCTGAAACCCTATAGCCATTAAGCAACTGCTCCCCTTCCCCTACTCCCCCTAACCCCTAGTAACCACAACTCTACTTTCTGTTTCTATCAGTTTGACTATGTCAGATATCTCATATAAGTGGACTCATACAGTATTTGTCCTTTGTGACTGCTTATTTCACTTAGCATAAAGTCCTCAAGGTTCACCTGCATTGCAGCATGCAAAATCACTTACTTTTATTAACATTCTCCATATTGAAGGCCTCAGACATTCGAATGCCTGATTTGGCTACAGCATAAATTCTGCTTTCCTAATGTAAAAGAGAGATTTAAGCTGGATATTTAAAGCAAAGAAACAATTACTTTCAATACACATGTTTTTCATTTGTGCTTCATTTAATTGTCACCAGAGTACAGAATTATTATAAAACTGTCACCAGTGCCAACTAAAATATGCCACTGTGAACAGCACTGCAGAATTTTCTTCCATCCATTAGTCACTCCATTATTTATCTTTGTTCCCAAATTTTTGCTTGGTATTTTAAATTCTTTTGAACAGACAGGAAAAAAGTAAGAGAAAGCTTATTCACGATCACTGACTATTCATAAATACCACCATTAATATTCCACCATTTCACAACATGGTCAAAAAAAAAAAAAAGGAAAACTCTGAATAGCTGTAACATGAAGCCACAAACCATTTATTATCATTGACTAGACACAAATATTATCTTTAATATTCTACCATTCTAGAATATGGTTAAAGAAAAAGAGAAAGCCAAAACTTGAAGTCAGAAAGCACACACAAAGTAACATTTAGTGCTATCACCTTCATATCTCAATGTACATTTCAATGAAGTAGAAGAAATACCTGAGGTCAAATAATAAGTGAATTTGAGAACTGCAATGGAATTTATAGGATCTTGTTCCAAAAGCAGGTTGTTATTTTGCTTTCTCTTCTCTGAGAGAGATTTCTGAAATGGGTACTGGAAGGCTATTGGCCCTGCCCCCTCTGAGAAAAGGGACTCTAGGTTGTCCCTAATGCATAGATCACCATGTCCTGAACTTTGTAACACACCTAACCTGGACAGTTATCTGGATCGGGGCACAGGGGGCAACTAAGGCAGTCCTCTTTGGGACTGCGCTAGACAGGGGCCTGTGTGAGGCAATGGGCAGGAGATCTCTAACCATCTGAGACACTTAAGATTGAAGAGTGGCTGAATGAATCACTCTCACAGCTTCTTTGAGAGTGTGATGGTGAGATACACAGAGAGAGACAAACAACAGAGTGGACAGAACAAAAAGACATATAAAAATAAGGCAGTAAGTGAGGCACTTACAAGCCATGAGAGAGCGAAGGAGAGTAGTTAGCAGTCATGAGAGAAGCAGACAGTCACTGTAGACAGGAGAGGACAAGCTGAGCCATGGGACCAGGGACAGTGGGTATCACCTGTTTTTCTAAGGAGTTGAGCATCAGAGGTGCTCCTGAATCATTACATGCTGTCCTGCTAGAGTGACTACTGTATTTTGGAATGATATTCCAGTTCAATAAGAATGGGCTATGCCTTAAAGTAAACTCTTAAAAATCCTTAAACTCTCATAAATTGAGGTGACTAGAATGTATCTCTTTAACTTGAAACTTGAAAATACCCAACAAGCAGAAATAAAACCTCAAACTTGGCCAGTGTGCTAGAAGGCTTTTGCAAAGCAGTACTACTTTTTCAGGACTGGATAGTTTCAGAAGGCAAGAAGAGAAAAAGGCAAAAAAGTAGTAAAAATGGTTTGCCAAATAAAATGAAAGTGAATGTCTAACCTAAATCTCTGCCAATCTCAACATAATGAAAGAAGCAAAATTTCAACTCCTAACTGCCTAAAGGGTAACATAGTTGGAATTCCAGAGATTCACATGCCAATAATGTCCATTTTTTATGCTATCCAGAGTTTAGTAATAAACTGCAGGCGGTTTCACGTGGACTTTGCAATGAAATGTTCTTTTAAAAGTAAATAAGAGCAGATACATCTCAAGGTCTGAATTTATACTAGGAAAACATAGTTGCCTTCATTTGCTTAAAGTTGCATTGGTCACTAAATAAAAAATAATAACAGAACATGACTCCAAAAACCAAAAAATCCCACAACCCAGATGATTCTCTGGAGGCCAAAGGTTAAATTATGTCAATATGTGAAGGAAAACTTCAATCTACAAAACAGATAATTTCACTTTGTTTCAAATATAGGAAGAATTTTTTTTTAATCTAGAGATTCCTAAGAAGAATCACACAATTAATGGGTTAATTATTATATTAATGGTCAGTGTTTCAATGGAAGAAATTTCAATCTATTCTAGATATACAGGAAGATGCTTTTGGTTAAAGCAGTAGATTTATAAGTTCATGAAAAGTAAAATTAAATTTCTCTTAAAGCCAATCAAGTAAGTACTTAAGTTCAGAACTTGATGACCAGTAAGTGCCCTCATCCAGAATTTACCCACAAGTATTATACAGTTAGAGAGAGCCCTTCTTCCCCACCCCAATGTTTCCTTCCATGTGGAGGGAGCTCCAAAAATTGAACATTCCTGATCTCTAGCCAGTGATTCCTAGAAGGAGAAACCGGACATGCAAAGCCCGGCACCTTCCCCTCTCCTTTCTATTGAGAAGTAGCTGTGTGCAGGAAATAACCATTTGTTCTTTCTCTAGACTGTAAGCTTTAGAGGAGCTGGGCCTCACTGGATGAGCCTGTGGTGGCTGGTCAAGCGCTACCTGGGCCTGGGTGAATAAATCTAGCTTTTTCCCAGGTGCAGTACTTGCTCCTTTGCCCACCAATTCTCTAAAATCCATTTTATCAGTAATAAAGGTAACATTTTGATCTTGCTTTGTCTTACCCTTCTCTTATTTCTCGACTGGTTCAGGGGAAAGAGAAGGGGAAATTGAATTCTAAAAACTGGGAATTGTCAGAACAAAGCCGGACTGGAAAAGAAAGAAGAAGAAGTGGAGTAAAACCTGAAAATGAGCGTTGAGCAAAAACGAGTGTGTGTGCGTTGCACACAACACATAATTTACCCAAGAGGGAAACCGGTGCAGGGGAGGAGTTGGAGGTTTCCCACAGGCCGCCTTCTTTGCTGAGTTGCAGGTTTCCTGGTCGTCTGAACACGGGGACTCCAGGGAGCCGTAGGAAAATAATCCATCATCACAGCTAGTGTCCATAGTCTCTAAAATTTCTGTACTGTCGCCATCAACTAGATCAAGGTCTGTTTCCTGAGGTCTCAGTGGCCGGATCATGCTTATAGCATTTCTGTTTGTACCAAACATCCTGTCGGAACTTAACTGTGGCTGGCTTAGGTGTCTTTTGGCTAGAGCTACACTTAAGCTGAAAACATTAGGAACCCTTAATTTGGGAAGTGGCAGGCTTGAGGGGGGCACTAGTTCTGTGCCTTTTCCAGTGAGTGAGTTAGGATGCTTTGGACTCAAAGCTGGGGTCAGAATAGGGCTTGGGGTGTTGGCTTCACTCGATGAAGATGAATAATCCAGTCTCTGAGACTGAAATTTTTTATTCAGTTCGTCTGAGGAACTATCGTGCTCCTTTTTACTTGATTCAGAATTTCCCTTTCCGAGAGGACTCCACTGTGCCTCCTGTTGCCAAGAATACAGCTTCTTGTGTTCTGGTCTCTTTATGCCAAAAGTCTCTTCTTCAAATATAGAACTGCTGTCATCAGAGGCTGTCAGATACGTCTCACTGCCCATTCTGCTACACTGGACCCCCTCCTCTGATGTGTGGCTGGAAAGGGTGGACGTATACCTGGACTTGGATCTTCCTTTGCCCCCGTCGTCCTCATCGGAACTCCAGTCACTCCCAGGAGTCCCAGAATTCTGGGATATGCCACCATCCGTCACAAAGCTTGTCCTTGTTTTCTGATTCTGCTCTGAGACACACGGCACTTGATGCAATGTTCTCTGACCTCGGTTGTTTTCTTGAATTTGGTTATCGACAGACTTTTCTGGTATTTCCATTTCTAGAAAAGCATACATTATATTGGCATGCTGCCTTTAATCATACAATCTTTTTGTATGTTTAGCTTTATATAACTACATTGTACAAACTGGAATTTCCACGAGTCAAATTAATTTACATTATCCTTTTTTAGTCATATGCCTTTTTTAAACCCAAGTTTGAAAACTACAAGCTTTCTATAAAACACTGAGCCCTTACACTTCAATAGAATAATATCAAAATGAAACTGCTTTTTACAAAGAAACATGAAGGAAAAATAAAACTGACAATAGTCTAGGGCGAGATAATACGAGAAGCAAAATGAAAAATAAGGCAACACTGACTATCAAAGAAAGCAGCCACTAAAAAAATGAACATCATCATTTATATTTTAGAGGCAAAGACAATGACACCCTCTTTCTACTAAACTTCAAAATTATCATAAATAAATTAAAACATAATAAATATAAAGCTATAGTTTAAAAAAAAAACTTTGTTCCCAAGCTTCACTACATGAAATATGCAAAACCGTAAGGAAAACATACACAAAGAAAAGCTTTATTCACTCTACTTTTGGTTTAATCATAAATATAAAATATGTCTTTACAATAAAAAATAACAGTCTTTAAAAATATCTTTAGATATGGCTTATTATTGTTTATAACATAATTAATAGAACGAACCATTATAAACAGTGAACTAAAAATTTAGATTGAAGAATACAAAAGAAACTTTGAAAACATGAAAATATAGATAGGAGCTTCATAATTAAGGATACAGAGGCTGAACAAATAAACTCCACAATTTGGTATCAGGCAGTTTGTTAAATTTGCAAATGAGCAAGAACCGCAGTACAGGCAACCTCAGCTGAACCGAGCTGTACTCAACTATTAGAAAGTGGGAAAAAAACTAAAATGACGTCTCAAAAAAGAAAAAAAAATCCATGTAATGGCATGAAAACAAGTACCAAAGGAGCCTTCTGAATGGAAAAACATTATATAGTTTTCAGAGTTTCAAAACCAAGCATAGAGACAGTTCTTAGGGCTATAATTTTTCTCCTTTGGAGGAAGGAAGCAGGAACTGAAAATAGAGAAGATACAAGTTCAAGTCTTTCAAAAATATTTGGGAAAAGTCATACTAGTGGTGGCAAAGCAGCAACCGCAAAATTAAGCAAAATTTAGAGGGGCTTTAAGACTAAAAGAAGGGTAGAAATTTGCACACAGGTCCAAAGTTTAAACATCTGGCAAATATTTTCCTCTTTGAGGCAATAAAGGGAAAATCAAAGCAGTTACTAAATTGTCACCTGGTGTTCTTTTTCTTTATAAGTTTGCTGTGTCACATTTAATTTCATATTGAATATTAGATAATCTTTTTATATTTTAAATAAATAATGAATAGAAAGTTCATACTTCTAAAACTCAGTTAAAACAAGTAGGTATGACTGTACATTTTAAAATTTTAACTATTACTGCTACCTATTGCAGGAAAAAGTATCAAGAAGGGAAAACCAGTTTTTCCTATAAATCATTGGCAGAGAGTCTCAAAAAACACACAAGATAACTAGATACACAGAGTTAAATGCTGTTTTGCTCTTTAGAAATAGTCTCATAAAACATCAAGTTGTCAGGAAAAAAATAAGGAAAATTAAGCTATCTTTGCATTAATCTTAGCAAATGATTTTTCCTTTTTTAAAAAAATGTCAAAGTAAATTCCTCTAGTCCATAAATACCTTCTATGTCTTTTCCTTCAGTGAACTCAGGTTCTTTAGATGATATCTTGCTCATTTCCTCAGATTTTACAACTTGAGGAGGACTCCTTGCTCGGGATAAAAAGCACCCAAAGGTCAGACTGCTCAGACGCTGGCCTTCTGTGAGCTTCGGTGTGGAGACAGTGGACAACTTCTTTCCTTGAACTTCTGCAAGATCATTAATCAAAATGAAGATCTGAATTTTTTATAACAATTTGTTAAACAGAGAACCAAAGCATATAAAAACGTGGACAAATCACTCCTTGAACCAGAAAAAAGCCTGAAGTTCATCTTTATTTATGTATAGGAACAATGACCCCTCAATGTCTAGCATCACACGCCAGTGTTTAAAATCTGTTTATATATTCTGAATGCACAAACTATTTTTTAACTGCAAAGAGAAACATTTCTAATCCCTTTAAAAGTAGTTAGTTCTCAAACAAACAAACCAAAATCCAGATATAAACAACTAGGAAGTTATAGCTTCTTGCAATGTCAACTACTGGTAAATACCAATCAAGTACTGGTAAAATTTGATTGTTTGGTATTGCTACCAATAGTGAGAAAAAAGGGACTGAGGTCTTGGTTGCCAAGACAACCCAGGAAAATTTAGATGATCACTGGGGCAAATATCACATGATCACTGGAATAACTTTTACTTATCTTAGTTTTTATTTATTTATTTATTTTTTGTGATACGCGGGCCTCTCACTGTTGTGGCCTCTCCTCTTAGCGGCCATGGCTCACGGGCCTAGCCGCTCCGCGGCATGTGGGATCTTCCCGGACCGGGGCACGAACCTGTGTCCCCTGCATCGGCAAGCGGACTCTCAACCACTCTGCCACCAGGGAAGCCCTTATCTTAGTTTTTAGTGTGCTTCTCATAAGAAAGCAGATGAAGGGACTTGGTCTATGGTGACCACAGCATGGAGAGCCTTAATCACTTCCTTAAGGAACAAAAAGGGGAGGGGGCAGTCTCTAGATTGAGAATTTAGACAGCTAGGTGAGTGATTAATCGAGCACCTAATCGAGCACCTAATCATGGGTTTAATTCATCTTCTAGGAATTGTAACATTGCTGCTTGTAAGATCAAAAGCATGGAGATCCCAGTGATAGTAAGAAAAGTTTCCAAAGAAATTAAATTCTCAACTCTAGGAGAGCACCAAAGGGTTAAGTTAAATAGCAACTGATAATTGAGTATAGAAAAATACCTTTATATAGTGTATTCCTTCAGATGTATCTTTTAATATTTTCATGTTGCCATCGCTCACAGAACTAATTCATGATATTTTAGTAATCACATATATACATATACATTTTTAAAGTACTATATTATATCTACATATGTTGTATCTGTTCTTCTCCAGTAAAGCCGAGGTTCCAAGGATCAATAATCCTTAGTCTCCAAGACTAAAAGGCTGCCAGTGAAGACTAGAATTGTAAGTTAAGAATATCAGGGAAACAGTATTTGGTGAAGGGGCTTAATACATCCAGTCTATTTCAAAGAGGGTGAACACCACAAGGACCTAAAACTTTAATTATAAACATGGAATTCCAGATCAACTATAGGAACACCTATTTTTTTCATCATATAGGTAGAGGAAATGTGTGATGTGTGATATAAGAAATAGATTTTGGTCTTCATCCATGGCTCCTGGCACACAGCTCCTAAAACCCTTGGAATGTCCTAAGAGCGATAAAAGTGTCTTTTGTTTTCATAACAAGCCCTTTTAAACACATCTGAGTATGTATTAATGAGGTGATTTCTGGAAAGCCCCTAGATGGCCTCAGGATGGGGCCTGGTTGCCAGGGGAACCAACCAAATCATAAGAGAGTTGGAAATTTCAGCCTTACCCTCCACCTCCTACCTCTGACTTCAGGTGAGGAAGAAAGGGGCTGGAGGTTGAATTAATCACCAAGGGCCAATTATTTCATCAATCATGCATGCTTACATAGTGAAACCTCCAGAAAAACTCAAAAGGATGGGGTTCAGGATGCTCCAAGTTGGTGAACATGTGGAGGTGCTGGGAAGGCGGTATACTTAGTGAGAGCCTGGAAGCTCTGTGCCCCTTCTCCCGTATCTTGCCCCATACATCTCTTCCATCTGGCTGTTCCTGAGTTACATCCTTTGTAATAAACCAGTAATCTAGGAAGTGAACTGTCTGACTGAGTTCTGTGAGCCTCTCTAGCAAATTATTGAACCCAAGGAAGGGATCTTGGGAACCTTGGATTTACAGTCTGTTGGATAGAAGCAGGGATGCCACCCTGTACTTGTGACTCTGTCCAAAGTGTGTGTTTGTGTGTGTTCAGTGCCTGCTCGGAAGTGCTGGTGGGTAGTTTTGTGGGGGTGAGGGATCTGGTGCTATCCAAGTAGATAAGTCAGAATTGAGTTAAATTTATAGGACATCCAGTCGGTGTCTGTTGAGAATTGGAGAATTGCTTGGTGTGGGAAAAACGTCCACACATCTCATGTCAGAAATATTAAGAGAGAGAAAACAGGATTTTTTGCCTTAACAAAAGGACAGCAATAGGTACTAACATGCAGTAGACAAAGTGCTTTCACATATCCTATAATCAACAACCCCCCATGAAACCAGTAAGACACTATTACAGTCACCATTTTACTGATGTAAAAAAAAAAAAATTGGAGATATAAACACAGCTATTAAATTGTAGGGCATTAAAGTTGACTTCAAAGTCCAGGTTCTTTCTACCATGCCAGTATTTTTCCAATGCATTCTAGGAAACCCCACGGCTTTATGGAAATGTTGCAGAGGATGCAAGAAATGAAAGAAGAGTCATGGGTGAGACCAAGTCTGCAGAACTCTGGACCCATCACCCAGTACAGGTTTTTTACCTATTTTATCCCTTGAGATTCTATAGGAAAAAAAAATTGTTTAAAAAGGGTTCTGCTGCTAAATAAAAGTTTAAAAAGCACTATTAGGCCATGGGTCTAATAAGCACAGGCTATCCATACACCCTGCTGACTTAACCTCCTCTTCAGCTAAATGTGCACTTGAGTGGCTATCATACGAATAGCATATTAAGTGAATCTCTATTATTAACTCTACCACCCATCCTTTGGCTTTAAAGTTAAAAAGAAAGGAAATAGCCCTAAGCATTAGAAAATGCAAAGAGTTTATTCACATTATAAAATTCTGCTCAAAATATTCAGGTTGTAAGAATTTCAATCACCATTGAGCACAATGCCACAAAATGAAAAAAGAAAATAACAAGACTGATTTTTTAAGAAGTAAACATACCTGAAATTAAACATCCAAATTACCCCCTTTGGTTTATTCACTACTGTCTAGCTGTGCTAATATGGACATGTGGCTATTTAAATTTAAATGAATTCAAATTAGATAAAATTCAGTTCCTTAGTTGTACAAGTCATATTTCAAGCGCTCAATAGTAAAATTCTAGCAAATAAATCCAACTAGGCTATCTTAGCCAAAGTGCACATACCTTGTAATTTTGACTGTATTGTTCTTATCTCTTCGGTTTGGTTTTGGTTGATCAAACGAAGATTCTGATTCTCCAATTCCAGCTAAAAGAACATAATGGTTTTCTTTTATACAGGGATAACATTTCTAAAATGTACTAGTAAATTAAACATTTAGAAAATGTTAATATCTCATTAAACACAAGCAAAATACAAAAGAAATAAGTAAATATCAGATGAATTTATCAGCACAGATTGTCAGCCTAGATAATTATGGCTTTAATATTTGTTTCCAGAGCTAAAAGTTTTAAATGTTTTTCACCCCTATGCCTTTTCCACTGTAAAGTTATTTTAAACCAAATTATTTTGGCATTTAATCTGCCATATAAACTAAATAATGTGTACTTCTCAGATACTGAATATATTAATTTTATGAGCTATGCACATATATTCTCTAATTATTTAAAGTTAACTAATTAGAACTAGTCAACTAATTAGAATGAGGCTACTTAACACTGATTACCATGGGTCTATCAATATTTTTAATTTTAAAATTACATTAGTCATTAAAGTGAAAGCTACCTATCTCATGTTTGCCAAAAGCCAGCAGCACCACCAACTGATCAGAATTTTGTTTCATTCAGATATTCTGATGACTTATCTATTCAAAAGAAGTAAAAGGTAAAGAAAAGACAAATATGGCAATAAATACCTCATTCAACTTAACTGTTACCCATTCTTTGATCTTAGCTGCTTTCTCTTCTATTATTTTAGCTTCTTGAATCCTTATTTGTTTCTGAAATAACATTAGCAGTTTGTTTAGTTCAAACAGAAGCTCACTGGTCTGGAAACGTTACAGTCATAGATATAAAAGGCAAGTCCCTTTAAAACCTGTTTCCAAGTTAAGACGTCTGCCTTTAAATTACCAAACATAGGAAAAAATAAGAATGGCTGTCCAGCAGAACAATAATAAAAGCATACATAAATATTTCTAGCTTTAACATCTGCTATTCCCTTTCTCTGAAAGATCATATACCAAAATCAATCCACTGAATTTATCAACAAAATAAACCATTTCTGGAAATAGTCTAGGTTTAGAACAGTGGAATAGAGTTCAACCAGGTTGGGGAGAGGCGAATCAGAATCTCCTCTGGAGAATGGCTTATTTTCCCCTCAAGTGCTAGTTTTAGAAGGTCCAGAAAAAATAGAGATTGAGAAACTCTAGCTCACATCCACCAAACTTTAAATCTGGTTATGGTCACAAAACTACTGAGAGTGTGACTATCATATAAATCCTAGTGGGTGGAGGCTGAAAGCCACTGACCTAAAGGAACACTGATGCCAGAGAAATGAAAAAAATGATTAAACATTGAACAGTTCTATAGTGGTCATGTTTAAATGACACTAAATGACCTTTTAAGTAAATAACCCTAGTGCAATTTTTTTCCTAAAAACTAAAAAAAAATAAACTAAATACTATACTTGATCTCAATGAAGTGGTTTAAAAACAGTATACACATTTCTAAGCAGAAGGATTAGAGTCAAATCAAACACATGTTTAAAATTTAACCTTCCATAAACATTTCCAACACCCTAACAATCTAAAGCAAAAATTTATTGGAAACATTTTACAGACATAAATACCTGCTGATAACCAAGTGTTTCCAACTTAAGGAGTATTGTCACATCCAAAAAGTGGTAGATACTGCCTTGGAATCACCCCGGATTTAAAGTGAATGTATTTAACTTGCACCTTTCACCAGTAATGTGATGTAGTCCTAGGGGGTCACCAAGTAAGATTTCTGATCAAAATTTAGAAATTTTGACTCTCTTTTTAATCTTTGCGATTATGTATAAATGAATGCACATATTTAGGACTCTTTGATGATCAAATTCTTCCTAACCTGCTCCTCAAGTTGCAGTTCCAAGTTTTGAATGATGTCATCTTTTTCCTGTATTAGGGTTTCCAGATCTTGACACTTTTTATACAACCTCGTCTCTGATTCACTGGTTTGAATATTAGCTGCTTTTAATTTTTCTTCCATAACTTGTACCTAAATTCAGAGGATAAAATATTAAAACTATGCATGTACTTAATTTATCATAGTATTAAATTCAGAATTTTACTTTAACATTAAATTCCTAAAAGGTATCGTCATAAAAGGAAAACATTGAACAGCAAGTTTTAATGTATTTAACAATTATAAAGTCTGAAGACTATTTTGCTAAGTGATGCTACCCCTGAGGTGCATGAGGGTACATGAAAGATTCTCATAATATTGCTATCATGTAAAGAAATGCACATGTTAACTAGATCAATGATAATATGCAAAGTATTTCATGTGAGCATAGAATTAGAAAGCTTCCAGCTCTCATTTTTTCATACTTTATAAAAAAGTAAGAATATCAAGTACAGACATTGAGTGGTAAGATAAGACTCAGACTGGATGACCTAGTATAATAACACATCTTGGGAAAAAAAACTGAACTTAGCTGAAAAAGGTACACATATACAACAGAAAGCAAAAGTAAAACAAAAGAACCTTAAAGGGACTTCCCTGGTGGTGCAGTGGTTAAGAATCTGCCTTCCAATGCAGGGGATGCTGGTTCAATCCCTGGTCGGGGAACTAAGATCCCACATGCCGTGGGGCAACTGAGGCTGCGCACTGCAACTACTGAGCCCACGTGCTCTGGAGCCCACACGCCACAACTAGAGAGAAGCCCGCTCTCCACAATGAAGAACCCAAGCGCCGCAGGGAAGATCCCGCGTGCCACAACTAAGACCCGCAGCCAAATAAATAAATAAATATTAAAAACAAACCAAAAAAGAACCTTAAAACCCCAATGATGAAATCATAGAGAGTAAAAAAGTATGACAGTCAAGATATAGGTAGGAGAGTACATTCCATGAGGGTTTATTGATTCAATACTTTAACAAATATTCAATGAACACCTGCCAAGTGCCAGGTCTATACCAGGTCCTGGGAAGACATCAGTGAATAAAGCAGACCCCCAAATCTCTACCTGCATAGAAATTACATTCTAGTGGGTAAGAGAGAGCACAAATATTGTAATGACTAAAAATCACACAGTTTGTTACAGATGGCAATAAGGGTAATGGGAAAAATAAAGCAAGATAAAATAGATCGCTGTACGGCTAGGGGTTGTGGTGCCTCAATTTTAATATCTAAGATATACTGGCTCTGCTTGGATCTTCTGCAAAACACATTTGGGCATATGAAATGTTTGAAGAGATATGTGTGATGTTAATGTTAGTAAGAAAGAAAATAAAGTACTGGGCACTGTATACAATATTAAAACTTTTATTCTATATACTCCAAATAGGTAAGAATGTAATCTTAGTAATGTTTTAGATTATAGGGGGCAAAGAAGAAAAATATGTAAAGGCATTTGAGAAATCAAAGATGATAGTTAAGATGAAAAGTCTTATAAAACATCTCTGAAAAATCAAAATGAACTTACTTAAAGCTCAAAAATACTTGATTAATGAGGGTTCCTAGAAGGAGGGTGTTAAGGTTAGTTTGGTTTTGTTTTTTTAACTATGAATACAAAGTTTCATCTGTGAGTTCACTGTATAAATGTAAATTCAACTCAAATGCCAAAACTGTCCTATTTAAATACCACCCACATGGCTGGAAGCTATGAAAATAAAAGCAGATCCAAAAAAATAGGAGAAAAAATATATTCTACTATCCAAATGATAATTTTAAGTTATTTTAAGATTTAGATTTTTAAACATAATATAGCAGGCTTTCTGCAGGAACTTCAGACCAAGAGGTCAAGGACAAAGGCCTATATCAGAGATGCTGTCATGAAAAAAGCCAGAGCAGGACAGAGAGCTGGACAGTAAATACCAAAGGTCAGTCTTAAAATGGTACAGCCAGTTCCATGCAGGGTATTCTGTAGCTGTGGAAGCAGGGAAAGAAGAGCAGAGACCAAGCGCAAAATGGTAGTCCTCCATCAAGGAGGGAGTAATAGATCATAATACTCCAGAAAGACAAAATTAATAAAAATAAATATTACCGGACCGACATCTACAGTCTCCTTTTATTAAATTGGAGCAAGCCACCCTATGGACATTGGGCTACCATATAAAATTGTCCCAATTATTGCTTAGAAAAGGCCTATGGTCCTGGAAAACTATTTTTCCAGGACCTTCTTCCTCCCTGAAAAACACATTCAACTTGAAAGTTCATTACGAATGAATGCTAGAGTCAGAGCTCCTTGGCTGCACCTTTGCCTTGTGCAACTGTTTCATTTGACTATTACTTCTAGATAAACAACTTTCCTGGGCAAGAAAAACATTGACAAAGGTGGCAACATCTCTGCAGGAGAGAGATCACAAAGCAGTTACAGGCAACCTTCTTCCAGCTGGCCCTGTTAGGACCAAGTTCCACAGGATTCACCAGCCTTCCTTGGCAATTAGTATGAATAAGAAATCTGCAGAAAAGTTAAGAGGCCTACAGAAAAACTAAGCAGCCTTTAAAAATATCTTACCACAAGTACACGGAACATAGGTCAGATCTTTTACCATTTATTTAACTTGAATTATACAATTTAACGACTCAGAGACTGGCCAGTAACACACACCTATGAATTCAAATTAGTTGTTGAATAAACTCTTGCAGTTACCAATATGTGGATATCCACTAGTGAGGAATGTTTTGTACTTTCACGCTACCTTTCTCCTTTACTTCCAGGAGAGCCTCTGGTTGCATCTACCTACCCCCTCAGCACACTCCTCAGCTATTTCCCGAAAGTCTTGTTGATTCTGAGCTTTTGTGCAATGAGGGTTAATTCAGCAGACTTGGGGTGCTCGAACCCTGTACATTCCAAAGAAAGAACTAGCCTTTGACTGTCTGCTGGGAAATAACCTCTGAGCCCCTGGAATATTCTGCCTGATAAGACTGTCTTTATATAGCTGATATACTGGGCCACACCAGATAGTTTATGCTAACAGTGTGACTTATACTGAATACCTTTTTTGTTTACTTACCTGGGTCATGGGCCACACTGTATCAAGTTTGACCTCTGGAGGGGCTGGAAGTTGAGTAGCTAAGGTGGGTTATGCATGCATTTCGTGCTTATAAGACTGACCCCTCCCCACCCTGCCCACCAATAAAAATCCTGGACACCTAGGCTCGGATGAACAACCTTGGTTGGCAATACTTCATATGTGTTGTCCCACATCACTGATGGGAGAACCAAGTGCATTCCTGTGCAATTCCACTGTGAGAGGACAAGTGGAAGCTCGTACCTGGTGTCTCCTGGACTCTGCCCTATGTGCATTTTTCCTTTGCTGATGTTAATCTGTATGCTTTCACTGTAATAAACCATAACCATGAGTATAACAGCTTTTCAGGATTTCATGAGTCTTTCTGGTGAATCATCAAACCTGAGGGTAGTCTTGGGGACCCTGACACAACTTCCAATGCTATTTTCCATTTTCTTGTCTATCCTGGAGAAAGCAGGAACTGCCAATATTTTCCGCATTGTAACTATCCATATCAATATTTCCTTCTTCTCATTTCTAACTTCATCCCTCCCTCCCCCACTACAGGTAATCAAGATGTGACTATATTTTTGAGTGGGGGGTGTAAGTTTCTATTCCTGTATAAGTATCGCAGTGACATGACAAAGATACTTAATCATTCCAAAATACAATGATGAAACTGTTAAGAGTATTTTGAATCCCAGACCATTTTCCAGTTAATTAAAATTTATCGCAAATTAATTAATCATTCTAATCATATTTTAAACATAGTTATTTCAGCATAGTGCTCCAAAATTTATGCAGTAAGGCCAGGCCCATTCTCACTGAAGGTGAAAGGGAACATCACTGGATAAAGTAGGTTTCCATGTAATGAAGCAAATCATTACACGGTCTTGGACGTTAGGATGACTGAGTAGTTATCATTTACTAAGAACCAAAAATAACTTGGATACTAAGAACCAACTTTATAAAAGGCAGATGAGCCCACATATTAGAATGGTCAGAAGGAAATTTAAATCCAACTCCTACCAAGCCTGAATCAAATACACACAAGCGACTGAGTCCAGAAAGACAGAAAAGACAAACTCCTACAGGAGAAATTATCTAGCCCTCTTTGGTTAGCATAAATTAGTGTATTAGATTGTATTATATACCTAACTAATCAGATACTTGAGAAGGAATCCTGTTTATCAGTGTCTCCCAAATGTGCTATTTGCTGCTTTTCTGCCTCACAAGAGTTCTCATAAGTAGTATTGGGTTGATCTGCACATACTGCTTTCAAAATTTGTGAACAATAACAATAAAGATGTACTACAGCATCAAGTAAAAAGACTGCCAAGATTTCTCTGGAAGAATGTTTAATTCTTTTTTCTATCAGCAACTTATTTAGTGATTATGCAAGTGATGCCCACACATTAATAAACAAGGAGAAAAATGTACAAAGCTAAAGTGTAGAGCTGAGCTGTTTCAGCTGACTATTGCTTTTAGTGGTGAAACATTCTTTCTAGGTTAGTATAAATACAGTTTAAGTCTTAGGATATGGCTCAATGACAAAGGATAAATTATGAATTTAAGCAACATGAACAGCAGATAGGCCATAGTCCCATAGAAACTGTTAAAGACAGTGAAGGATTCAGTTACTCTAAGTTAATAATATTTACTTAGTCTTGCAAAGGCAAAAAAAAAAAAGTAATATAGTCAGTACATTAGAATTCATCTGCTGTTTATATTTCCTGTTAACTTTTAGATTCATTATGAAATATTTAAGAAAAAATTCTTCTGAAACATAACAAAAATAGGTACTGTATAAATTTAAAGTGTATGACAAAAAGAAATATCTACAGATTATAAAGAAACTCTGGGAGATCTTCAATTCTCACTCTTTTGGGGGGGTGTTGATTTAAGGCAGTATATCTAAAATAACCAATCATTGTATAATTTTGCTTAAAAATGTGGCACATAGAATTAAATAACTTTACATTTGATATCCTCAAAGGACAACTTCAAATAAGATATTCTTCCTGTTAACTTATTGAGATCAGTGGTTGGGCCCTGATGGCTACAAACTGCCACGGTTTGCTTCCCTTGAGTTGAGAATGGGGATTCCTTTTTTCCTTCAAGATCCAGTGAACCAAAGGGGTAAAAAAAATGAAAATCACAAATTAAAAAATTCTTCATTTAGTTTAATTTTCAGAGCTAAATAAATTTGCTGCATATATAAATTTAGACTTTTAACTTAAGGCAAAACAAAACCATCTTCAATTTCCTTCTTTTTTTTTTTCCTATAATACGAGCAGTTAAAGGAGAAAAAGGGAAGGGAAGGGAAGGGAAAAGAAAGCTAGGAAAGAATAGACAGAGAAACGTATAGAGACAGCCATGGGTACAGAAATAAAGAGAGATGTCACCAGGAAAGGCCAAAGTCAGAAAGGGAAAGAAAGGGAAGGAGACAGGAAAGAGAGGTCAACAAAATGACAAACGTATGCTGCAAAAGGCTGAAGGCTGAATAGGGACGCACATATATGGCCCACCACAGAAAAAGACATTTGGTATAGAGTGACAGAGAGTGATATAAACACAAGAGTCTTTCTTTTAGAATGTAAGTGACCTTTAATGACTTTACTGTTAATTATTGGCTTTTTATAGATATATGTAGAGTAATTACTATTTGGTCCCATCAACTAAAGAATATAAAATACAAAAAAACCAAGCAGGGCTTCCCTGGTGGCGCAGTGGTTGAGAGTCCTCCTGCTGATGCAGGGGACACGGGTTCGTGCCCCGGTCCGGGAAGATCCCACATGCCGTGGAGCGGCTGGGCCCGTGAGCCATGGCCGCTGAGCCTGCGCGTCCGGAGCCTGTGCTCCGCAACGGGAGAGGCCACAACAGTGAGAGGCCCGCGTACCGCCAAAAAAACCAAAAAACAAAAAACAAGCAAATCATACATCCTTACCATTACTACTAGTACTTGTATCAAAATCTACATTTGAGGTTTTAAAAAATTATTGGTAATTTTTCAGTGGGGTGATGGTACTGTAGCTATGATTTTTAAGTCTTTGTTTGTAGATGAGTTGCTGAAATACTGTTGGGTGGAATGATATAATATCTGGGACTTGTTTCAAAATAACCTAGTGTGAGGGTAGGGAAGAAGTGGGTGGAGGTATATACTAGCTGTGCATCAACTAACTGCTGAAGGTGATGACAGGGCTTCATTATACTATGTTCTCTGCTCCTGTAGTGGTTGAAATTTTGCATAATAAAGTTTTAAGATTTTATCTTCAAGTATAATTAATTTAAGAAAATTAAGGATTAGGTTAAATTGGGTTAACTTAGTCAAGCCACTAAAACAATCTACGGAGTAAAATTAAATCTTTTAGGTGAAAACAAGATATGGTAATACTCAAACTGAAGGAAGAAACATGACAAACTTAGAGCAAGTATAAGAAATTGAAGATACACTCCTTGGAAGAAATAATTTTGTATTTAAGACTTCTGAAATTCTTGACTTGACTGAATCTGACAGAGATCTTTTCATAAAATGTGAAATTATCAATTTAGGCTCCTTAGACAAACTTTAAGGCTGGTGGGCTCATCCAAACCGCTCATTTTACTGTTGTCAAGGCCCAGAAAGGGTTAAGTGATTTATCAAAAGATTATTTTTTTAAAGTAAAAGTAGTACCAAAATCAAAAACTAGAAAGTATGAATATACAGAATAAAAAAAACCAATCATCCATAATTCCACAAACACAAATTTTTGTTGTTGTTGTTGTTAAATTAAAAAAAACAAAAATAAAAATGTTAAATATAACATCATGTTAAATATAAAAATCTGTAAATATTATTCCTAATATAACTAAGCATTTTTCCATATTTGCATATATTCTTTGTAATACTTTTTTGTTTTTTTGCTGTACGCGGGCCTCTCACTGTTGTGGCCTCTCCCATTATGGAGCACAGGCTCCGGAGGCGCAGGCTCAGTGGCCATGGCTCACGGGCCCAGCCGCTCCGCAGCATGTGGGATTTTCTCAGACCAGGGCACGAACCTGTGTCCCCTGCATCGGCAGGCGGACTCTCAACCGCTGCGCCATCAGGGAAGCCCATAATAGTTATTTTTAATTGTTGTTTAATATTTCATGGAATAGATACAGTTCTCTAATTCATTCTCCTACAAAATGGCATTCATATTATCTCCAACTCTTTATTACTATAAATAAAGCTGCCATGAACATATTTATACATAAACTGTCATTATGGTTAGGCATAACCATAAAAGTCATATTTGATTTTTTTCATAAGTAAGATAAAACTTCCAAATAGAAGCATTTTTGTCCTTTTGAAAATTTATTAAGGGGCAAAACAAAGTTAGATTCTCCATTTTCTCTATGGAACCAGCTCATGAACAGTAAAAAAATGATAAAATGAGGACAGCTGAAGACTATTTTCAGGATTGTTTTGGGCAAAACAATGTTTATATTGGTAGAGGCAGAAAACAATTTTTTAACTAAAACTATACCCTACCTGTTGAAAAGCTTTTTCTGCTTGACGTTCAGCATCAATAACTTGTCTCTCCAGCTGCTGCATCTGAAAAGTGAGAAAAGATATAAAAAATAGAAAAATTCATATTTCCCTTTTGGAATTCTTTAAGAACATTTAAAGTACTTCAGTGAATATGATTTCATACAATTTAGCACATTAAAAGTTCTTTCAGGGCATATTTAAAAATGGATCAAACAAAATACCAAAGGTTTGATACTTTTAATACAATGTAATATATACTACATGAGTATTCATCAATAGAATTTTCTTCATTGGACTATATGTTAGAAATCACTGGTAAACACATATTGAGAACAATAAATTAAATCTAAGAGAATAGTAAGACCTCAAATGTCATATTTGATTTGTTGATCAAAAATAGACATTTCTCCAAAGAAGATATACAGATTGCCAACAAACACATGAAAGAATGCTCAACATCATTAATCATTAGAGAAGCGCAAATCAGAACTACAATGAGATATCATCTCACACCAGTCAGAACGGCCATCATCAAAAAATCTACAAACAATAAATGCTGGAGAGGGTGTGGAAAAAATGGAACCCTCTTGCACTCTTGCTGGGAATATAAATTGATACAGCCACTATGGAGAACAGTACGGAGGTTCCTTAAAAAACTAAAAATAGGGCTTCCCTGGTGGCACAGTGGTTGAAAGTCCGCCTGCCGATGCAGGGAACACGGGTTCGTGCCCCGGTCTGGGAAGATCCCACATGCCATGGAGCGGCTGGGCCCGTGAGCCATGGCCGCTGAGCCTGTGCGTCCGGAGCCTGTGCTCCGCAATGGGAGAGGCCACAACAGTGAGAGGCCCGTGTACCGCAAAGAAAAAAACTAAAAACACAACTACCATACGACCCAACAATCCCACTACCGGGCATATACCCTGAGAAAACCATAATTCAAAACGAGTCATGTATCACAATGTTCATTGCAGCTCTATTTACAATAGCCAGGACATGGAAGCAACCTAAGTGCCCATCGACAGACAAATGGATAAAGATGTGGCACATATATACAATGGAATATTACTCAGCCATAAAAAGAAACGAAATTGAGTTATCTGTAGTGAAGTGGATAGACCTAGAGTCTGTCATACAGAGTAAAGTAAGTCAGAAAGAGAAAAACAAATACCATATGTTAACACATATATATGGAATCTAAAAAAAGGTCGTGAAGAACCTAGGCACAGGATGGGAATAAAGATGCAGA
This sequence comes from Aethalodelphis obliquidens, assembly GCF_003676395.1. NCBI lineage: Eukaryota > Metazoa > Chordata > Mammalia > Artiodactyla > Delphinidae > Aethalodelphis > Aethalodelphis obliquidens. Next base: position 8,496,241 of record NW_020837956.1, read on the forward strand.
CCTACTAGAGAATGGACTTGAGGACATGGGGAGGGGGAAGGGTAAGCTGGGACAAAGTGAGAGAGTGGCATGGACATATATACACTACCAAATGTAAAACCGATAGCTAGTGGGAAGCAGCCACATAGCACAGGGAGATCAGCTCGGTGCTTTGTGACCACCTAGAGGGGTGGGATAGGGAGGGTGGGAGGGAGACGCAAGAGGGAAGAGATATATGTATATGTATAGCTGATTCACTTTGTTATAAAGCAGAAACTAACACACCATTGTAAAGCAATTATACTCCAATAAAGATGCTAAAAAAAAAATTCCCAATGAGCAGGGGAGGGATAAATTAGGAATTTGGTAGTAACATATAAACATTCCTATATATAAAATAAACAACAAGGACCTACTGTATAGCACAGGGAACTACACTCGATATTTTGTAATAACCTATATGGGAAAAGAATCTGAAAAAGAATATATATATGGAATCACTTTGCTGTACACCTGAAACTAACACAACATTGTAAATCAACTATACTTCAATAAAAAATAAATAATAAAAAATTTTAAAACGAATAAAAGGGCTTCCCTGGTGGCACAGTGGTTGAGAGTCCGCCTGCCAAGGCAGGGGACATGGGTTCGTGCCGTGGTCCGGGAAGATCCCACATGCCGCGGAGCTGCTGGGCCTGTGAGCCATGGCCGCTGAGTCTGCGCGTCCGGAGCCTGTGCTCCACAGCGGGAGAGGTCACAACAGTGAGAGCCCCGCGTACCGCAAAAAAAAAAAAAAGATACATTGACACAGGCTTAATATAGAAAAAAAAAGTCCCAGTGATATCAGAAAGTGTTGTATTCTCATAAGCTCCATAGGTGGTATGTTTATGTCACAACTGAGGAGTTTTAATTCTTACAGATCATGATGGAAAGAGTATAGAAGATACTCTGATTAAACACACACGTCCACAAAAGCATACAGCACAGAGAATGGAAAAATATCTGGGTATATTTTTAAAGTTCTGTGGAGAAGAGAAAGTTTGGAGATTTTAGAGGGTGGGGAATTAAAAAAAGTTTGGAGAGTTAAATAGTAAAATGAATATTATAAGTAAAATAAACAAAAGTATTAAATAGGACCCAATGCAGTTAACATCATACACAACCAGGATGTAAAACTAAATTTTTTGCTGAGTATTGAAGTCTGGTCAACACTAGAGCCGTCTGTGGCTCAGTCTGTGGCTCAGACTCTATCAATTTTATTGTTGGCTGATATTCCCAGACGCCCTGAACTTCCAGAACATCTCAAACTCACAGCACCCTGGGTACCACCCCCACAGCCGACACTCCAGACCTGTCCCCTTCTTGAAAACCACAGAGAAGCGGCCTCCTGTAGCTACAACAGCCCAGCAGGGAGCTGCCCTCTCTGGACTGCCTGGGTGACAGGGACCCCAACTGAGGTGTGTTCTGTTCTCAATGCCTGAAAGATGGTTTCTGTTATGAGTGTACTGTATCATTTTTTAAGGGTACACTGGTTGGGAGAATTTGCTGTGTTTTGATAACTATGTTTGGGCCAATTACCATTCGACACAGATAAAACTCAAGACCATGAGCATCATCACCTTCACCCACCTAACACAAAAGATTTCTTAAACATTTCAGAAGTGGAACGCATGGAGCTCAGTAAAAGTATCTGTATTTACTCTACCATCCTTGTAGAACCCAATGATGAGTATTATTGGGCTGTACTGAAAGAGACTTAGGCCAAACACTGTGACAAAACAGAGCGCTACAGTACTAAAAATGATGGTTTGTTTAAGATAAAAAATGACATGTGGACACAGATAAGGAAAAGGTACAAATATGTCTTTGGGAAGCACGGCAACAATGACAACTGGTTCTTTCCTCCACATCCCACTACATTTACTGTCATTGAAAATAAAGTATCTTCTGTTTACTAGGGATGCATCACAACCTTTCTATCTGAGCCACACTATAACATCTGGTGACCTTGAATATGTGACTATGGGAGAAGAAATTGTTTTAAGTATAGAGCTATGAAAAGACTTAACAGACTTCTGAATAAGTCTGAAAAGTGTGCAGATCAAAGTGTGATTTGGAAGTTATCTGAAGATAAGCAACTGGCAGTCTGCCTGAAATATGCAGGAGTTCTTGCAGAAAATGCAGAGGATTCCGAAGGAAGAACTCTATTTATAAATACAAAACTACTGCATGTCTTATTCAAGAGACAATGTCTAGTAACCCTCAGCAAGTAGCAGAAGCCTGCTGTTCAGATATGGCTATTACTTTTCATGGACTGACTCCCAAGAAGATGATAGTAATGATGGATGGTGTGTGCCAGCTCAGGGCATTTGGACATTATTTCAATGACACACTGATTTTCTTGCCTTCAAATGGTTCAGAAAATGACAGAGGGCTGGGAAATAATAGGACTGTGTTGTCCAGGAGTGCTTGAAATGTGGCTAGTCCAAATTGACATGTAGCATAAGTATAAAATACACACTCCATTCAATAATATTATTTGAAAACCTAGTATAAAAAGTATAAAAATCTCAGTAATTGTTCATACTGACTCAACAATGAAATGATAATATTTTGGATATGTTGCATTAAATAAAATACAACATTAAAATTAATGTCAACTGTTTCCTTTACAGTTTATTCATGTTATTAGAAATTTTTAGCATTCTTTTATTTATTTATTTATTTAGGCTGTGCCATGTGGCTTGTGGGATCTTAGTTCCTTGACCAGGGATTGAACCCGGACCCGGCAGTGAAAGTGCCAAGTCCTAAACATTGGACCGCCAGGGAATTCCCTATGGAAGATTTTTTTTTAATCTTTCTTTTATTTAATGGAGATTTCTTTTTAGCTTTATTTTATTTATTTAGGAAATTTGTTAATTACATGTGTCTTACTTTATATTTCTATTGGATAATAAAAATGTAAAACATTCCATTATCACCATATATGTCAATTTAACTTCCTGTCCACATGGCAGCATTTTTTAAAAGGAAGTTTACTGTAGGGATCTAGATTCTGGAAGAGGTTTCAAATATTTGGATATGTAAATAGATACTTCCCAAGTGCATTCTCTGGACATCATGTCACTTTTAATTTTTGTGAAGCTATTTCAAATGTTTAATAAGCAAGTATTGCTGTCTAAAAGCATTTTATTGAGTCATTGTTACAGACTGCAGCATTATGTCAAGCAGTTGGACAAGCATGGTGTCTCCTGTCTAGGATATTCCTTATCCAAAAAACTAACTGGCATGTACATGCCAACACCACATTCTTTCACTACTGACAATATGCTAATAATCATCACCTCTGCAAAGCAACTACATTGTGTTTTCAGGGGAACTTTTGCACTTGAGCAGCCTTAGCCTCAATTTTGAATATTTTTGAGATTGCCAGGAAAAACAGGCAAATTCACAAACAGATTGCTGCTCTGTAAAATTTTGCTAGTAAAAAAAAAAAGACTGACATACCTATTAGAATGGCCAAAATCCAGAACATTGACAACACCAAATGCTAGCAAGAATGTGGAGCAACAGGAACTCTCATTCATTGCTCATGGGAATGCAAAATGATATAGCCACTTTGGAAGACATTTTTATGGTTTCTTATAAAATTAAACATACTCTTACCATACTATCCAGCAAGTGTGCTCCTTGGTATTTACCCAAAGGAGTTGAAAACTTATGTTCACATAAAAACTTGCACACAGGGACATCCCTGGTGGTGCAGTGGTTAAGAATCCGCCTGCCAATGCAGGGGGCACGGGTTCGACCCCTGGTCCAGTAATATCCCACATGCCACGGAGCAACTAAGCCCATGTGCCACAACTACGGAGCCTGTGCTCTAGAGCCCACGAGCCACAACTACTGAGCCCACGTGCCACATCTACTGAAGCCCATGCACCTAGAGCCCATGCTCCACAACAAGAGAAGCCACTGCAATGAGAAGCCCGCGCACCCCAATGAAGAGTAGCCCCCACTTGCCTCAACTAGAGAAAGCCCAGGTGCAATGGAGACCCAATACAGCCAAAAATAAATAATTAATTAATTTAAAAAATATCTTTAAAAAAAAACTTGCACACAGATATTTATAGCAGTTTTATTCATAACTGCCAAAACTTGGAAGCCACCAAGATGGGTTTCCTTCAGTAGATGACTGGATAAACTTGTATATCCAGACAATGAAATATTATTTAGGGCTAAAAGCAAATAAGCTATTAAGCTATGAAAAGGCATGGAGGAAACTTAAGTACATATTATTAAGTGAAAGAAACTAATCTGAAAAGGCTACATAAAGTATGATTCCAACTATATAACATTCTGGAAAACTATGGAGACAATAAAGAGATCAGTGGTTGCCAGGGATTGGGGTGGGGGAGGGATGAATAAAAAGAGCACAGAAGCTTTTTAGGGCTGTGGAAATGCTCTGTATGATACCATAATGATGGATACATGTCATTATACATTGTCCAAGCCCATGCAATGTACAACAGCAAGAGTGAAACTATGAACTTGGGGAGACAATGATGTGTCTATGTAGGGTCAACAATTTGTAGCATGTACCATTCTGGTGGGGGATGTTAATAATAGGGAAGGCTATACATGTGTGGGGGCAGGGATTATATAAGAAATTTGTATCTTCCGCCCAATTTTTCTGTGAACCCTAAGCTGCTCTAAAAGGACAAAGTTTTAATAATAATAATTTTTAGAAAGATTTAATAGTTTCTCAAGAGGACCACTGTGATCTGAATGTTTGTGTCCCCCCAAAATTCACATGTTGGAATCGGAGTGCCCAATGTAATGGTGATTAAATCCTGAGGGTGGACCACTCATGAATGGGCTTTTATAACAGAGATCGCACAGAGCTCCTAGCCCCTTCTGCCAGGTGAAAATACAGGAAGTCTGCAACTCAGAAGAGGGACCTAACCTGATCTTGCTGGAATCCTGGTATCAGACTTCCAGCCTCCAGAACTGGGCGAAATAGATTTCTATTGTTTGCAAACTACAGAGTCTGTTGTATTTTGTTATAGCAACCCGAACAGACTAAGACAGAAAATTGGTACTGAGAGTGCAGTGCCTCTGTAACAAATATCTAAAAATGCAAAAGCAACTTTGGAACTGGGTAACAGATAGAGACTGGGAGAATTCTAAGGTGCATAGTAGAAAATATCTACATTGCCATGATCGAACCATTAAAAGCTATTCTGGTGAGAGCTCAGAAAGAGAACAGGAAAGCTATAGAGAAAGCCTCAATCTTCTTGGAGAGTGTACCTAAGGATTGTGAACAGAATGTTGGTAGAAATGATGGATGGTAAAGGCTCTTCTGTTAAAGTCTCAGACGGACATGAGGAACATGTTATTGGAAACTGGAGGAAAAGTGATCCTTGTTATAAAGTGGTAAAGAGCTTTGCTGAACTGTGTTCATGTCCTAGTGTTTTGTGGAAAGGAGAACTTATGAGTGATGAAATTGGATATATAGCTGAGGAAATTTCTAAGCCAAGTGTTTAAGGAGTGGCCTGTTTCTTTTTGAATGCTTATAGTAAAATGTGAAAAGAGAGAATGACTTAGAGGTGGAATTGTTAACCAAAGAGGATGCAGAAATGGAAAATTTTTGGCCTATCCATATTGAAAGAAATGAGAAAGCTTGTTCCAGAGAGAACAGGGTGTGGCCAAGCCACCTTGTGATTAAGAGATTAGTATGGGTTTGAACCACAGACTGAATCAGCCACCCCAGCAGGAAAACAGTCCGTTTGAACTGAAGAAGAAGGAATGAGGAAGGCTGTTGGACTTAGATTTTACAGGACAGGACTATATGGCTGTGAACATGGGCTATTCTTCAAGACAAGGAAAGAAGGACCATAAATGTAATTCAGAGATCATCAGGGCTCCACAGCTAACCAACATCGTTCTCAGTGGTGAAAAGCTGAAAGCATTCCCTCTAAGATCAGGAACAAGGCAAGGATGTCCATTGTCACCACTTTTATTCAACATAGCTTTGGAAGTCCTAGTCATGACAATCAGAAAAGAAAAACAAATAAAAGGAATCCAAATTGGAAAAGAAGAAGTAAAACTTTCACTGTTTGCAGATGACACGATACTGCACATAAAAAATCCTAAAGATGCTACCAGAAAACTACTAGAGCTCATCAATGAATTCGGTAAAGTTGCAGGATATAAAATTAATACACAGAAATCTCTTGCATTTGTAAACACTAACAATGAATGATCAGAAAGAGAAATCAAGGAAAATCACATCAAAAAGAATAAAATACGTAGGAATAAACCTACCTAAGGAGACAAAAGACCTCTACTCTGAAAACTATAAGATGCTGATGAAAGAAATCAGAGATGACACAAACAGATGGAAGGATATACCATGTTCTTGGATTAGAAGAATCAATATTGTCAAAATAACCATACTACCCAAAGCAATCTACAGATTCAATGTAATCCCTATCAAATTACCAATGGCATTTTTCACAGAACTAGGACAAAAATTCTAAACTTTATATAGAAACACAAAAAACCCTGAATAGCCAAAGCAACCCTGAGAAAGAAAAACAGAGCTGAAGGAATCACACTCCCTGACTTCAGACTACACTACAAGGCTACAGTAATCAAAACAGTATGTTACTGGCACAAAAACAGACACATAGATCAATGATACAGGACAGAAAGCCCAGAAATGAACTCACACACCTATGGTCAATTAATCTCTGACAAAGGAAGCAAGAGTGTACAATGGAGAAAAAAACAGTCTCTTCAATAAGTGGTGCTGGGAAAACTGGACAGCTACATGTAAAAAATGAAATTAGAACACTCTCTAACACCATACACAAAAGTAAACTCAATGAGCCACAATTACTGACCCTGCACTCTAGAGCCCGCGAGCCTGCGTTCTAGAGCCTGCGAGCCACAACTACTGAGCCCGCATGCTACAACTACTGAAGCCCACATGCCTAGAGCCCATGCTCTACAACAAGAGAAGCCACTGCAATGAGAAGCCCACACACCACAACAAAGAGTAGCCCTCTCTCTCCGCAACTAGAGAAAGCCCGAGTGCAGCAATGAAGACCCAACGCAGCCAAAAATAAATAAATTAATTAATTATTTAAAAAGAAAAAGTAAACTCGAAATGGATCAAAGACCTAAATGTAAGGTCAGACACTATAAAACTCTTAGAGGAAAACACAGGCAGAATACTCTTTGACATTAATCACAGCAATATCTTTTTTGATCCACCTCCTACAGTAATGAAAATTATAACAAAAATAGGGGCTTCTCTGGTGGCTCAGTGGTTAAGAACCCACCTGCCAATGCAGGGGACACAGTTTGTTTTTTTTTGCCATATGCAGGCCTCTCACTGTTGTGGTCTCTCCTGTTGCGGAGCACAGGCTCTGGATGCGCAGGCTCAGCGGCCATGGCTCATGGGCCTAGCCGCTCCGTGGCATGTGGGATCTTCCTGGATCGGGGCACGAACCCGTGTCCCCTGCATCGGCAGGCGGACTCTCAATCACTGTGCCACCAGGGAAGCCCGGGGGACACAGTTTTGAGCCCTGGTCCAGGAAGATCCCACATGCCACTGAGCAACTAAGCCTCTGTGCCACAACTACTGAGCCTGTGCTCTAGAGCCCGTGAGTCACAACTACTGAGCCTGTGCTCTAGAGCCCGCGAGCCACGACTACTGAGCCTGCGTGCCACAACTACTGAATCCTGCACACCTAGAGCCCGTGCTCCGCAACAAGAGAAGCCACCGCAGTGAGAAGCCCGCACACCGCAACGAAGAGTAGCCCCCCTCGCTGCAACTAGAGAAAGCTCGCATGCAGCAACGAAGACCCAACACAGTCAAAAATAAATAAAATAAATTTAAAGAATAAAATAAACAAATGGGACCTAAGTAAAAGCTTCTGCACAGCAAAGGAAACCATAAACAAAATGAAAAGACAACCCACAGAATGGGAAAAAAAATTTGCAAAGGGAGCAACTGACAAGGAATTAATCTCCAAAATATACAAATAGCTTGTGCAGCTCTATGTCAAAAAAACGAACAACACAATCAAAAAATGGGCAGAAGATCTAAATAGACATTTCTCCAAAGAAGACATACAGATGGCCAAAAAGCACATTAAAAGATGCTCAACATCACTCATCATCAGAGAAATGCGAATCAAAACTACAATGAGGTATCACCTCACACAGGTCAGAACAGCCACCATCATAAAGTCTACAAACAATAAATGCTGGAGAGGGTGTGGAGAAAAGGGAACCCTCTTGCACTGTTGGTAGGAATGTAAATTGATATAACCACTATGGAGAACAGTATGGAGGTTCCTTAAAAAACTAAAAATAGAACTACCACATGATCCAGCAATCCCACTATTGGGCATACATCTGGAGAAAACCATAATCCAAAAGGATACACGCACCCCGATGTTCATTGTAGCACTGTTTACAATAGCCAAGAAAGACATGGAAGCAACCTAAGTGTCCATCAACAGAGGAATGGGTAAAGAAGATGTGGTACATACAATGGAATATTACCCAGCCATAAAAAGAATGAAATAATGCCATTTGCAGCAACATGGATGGACCTAGAGATTATCATACTAAGTGAAGCAAGTCAGAGAAAGACAAATATCATATGATATCGCTTATATGTAGAATCTAAAAAAAGGTACAAATGAACTAATTTACAAAGTATAAAGAGTCACAGAGGTAGAAAACAAACTTATGGTTACCAGGGAGCAAAGGGGAGAGGGATAAACTGGGAGATTGGGATTGACATATACACACTACTATATATAAAATAGATAACTAATAAGGACCTATTGTATAGCACAGGGAACTCTACTCAATACTCTGTAATGACCTATATGGGAAAAGAATCTTAAAAAGAGTGGATATATGTATATGTATAACTGATTCACTTTGCTGTACAGCAGAAACTAACACAGCATTAGAAATCAACTATACTCCAATAAAAATTAAAAAAAAAAAAGGAGAGAGAGATCATTAGGGCTGCCTCCTCAGTTTCAAAACGTGGTAGATGGATGGGGTTATTGCCTGGGTTTCAACAGGCCAGATGACTGACCTCTGCCTAAATCAAAGTGGTACTGCCCAAAGCTATGGGGGCTCTATCCTGCCCAGCAGAGCCATGGGGGCACGGCTACCTTCACCTAGATTTAGAAAGATGAAGCAACCTGGAGCCATGGGCCCACAACCCAAGCAGAGGGTCACTTGAGGGCAAGGTCGCTGAAGGGAGCCACTACCAGGGCAGTGCCAGTGAAGCCATCAGGCCACCCTTGGGGCCCCAGACTGGTAGAACCACCAGCATGCAATTGCAACCCATGAGAGCTGCTGTGTGGCTACACCCAATAAAACCATGGGAGGCGAGCATATCCCAGTGTGTCCAGAGGGTGAGACCACCCCCACTCCATGCCTCAGGTGGGTCTGGAAGGTAAGACCTTTGTCCCACAGAGCAGAACATCTAATTAAAGAAGATTGTTCTCAAGCTTTAAGATTTAATGTTGCTTGTCTTCTGGGGTTTTGGATTTGCTTGGAATCTGTTACCCCTTCTTTCTCCCTTTTGGAATGAAATGTCTGTTCTATACCTGTACCATCATTGTATTTTGGAAGCACATAATTTGTTTGATTTCACAGGATCACAGCTGGGGGGAATTTTCTTAGAATGAATCATACCTTGAGTCTCATCCATATCTGATTAAGATGGTATTTAGAATTAGGAGTTTGAGATTAACAGATGCACACTACTATATATAAAACAGATAAAAAAACAAGGACCCACTGGATAGCACAGGGAACTATATTCAATATCTTGTAATAACCTACAGTGGAAAAGAATCTGAAAAAGAATATATATGTGTGTGTGTGTGTGTGTGTGTTGTGTATGTGTGTGTATGTGTATATAGATATATATATATATATATCTGAATCACTTTGCTGTAACACCTGAAATTAACACAACATTGTAAATCAACTATACTTCAATTTTTAAAAAAATGGTATTTATATGAAATTTTATTCTTTAGACTTTTTTTGTTTGTGTTCCCCCCCAAAAATGGTATTTATATGAAATTTTATTCTTTAGACTTTTTTTGTTTGTGTCCCCATTGTTTCACATGTTGGAATTCTAACACCCAAAATGATGGTGTTAGAAGGTGGGACCTTTGGAAGGTCACTGGGTCATGAGAGCGGGGCCCTCACAAATGAGGTTAGTGCCCTAGATCCCACAGAGCTCTCTGAGTCCTTCTACCGAGTGAGGATATAATGATAAGTCTGCAAGCCAGGAAAGTACCCTCACCCAATGTTGCTGGTGCCCTGATCTCAGATTTCCAGCCTCCAGAACTGTGAGAAATAAATTTCTGTTGTTTATGAGCACACAGTTTGTGACACTTTGTTATAGCAGCCTGAATGGACTAAGACAAGGACTATACAAATACCTTGTCAGATTTCTCTTTCTGAAGTGTTTGCTTTCTAGCAATAACAGTGAGGGCAGAAGCCTTGTCTGTCTGCCTCACTGTTACATACCCTAATACAGCTCTTTATACATAATAGGTATTCAATGTATTATAAATTATTGAATGAAATGACATCTGTAAAGCACTATGCCTGTATGAAGGATAGCAGCATTATTTTTACCACTGTCAAATAACTTTTTTTTCTGTTCCTATGGCATTTACTTTCTACCTTGTACTATTTTCAAAACTATACTGTAAGTTGCTTGAAGACATATTTCATGTGTGAGTACCCTTTATATCCTCTGTAACACCATATTTTTGCACATACCAGTCACTCAGTAAAATTCTAAAAGCTTGCCAGCAAGAAATAACCTTACAAAAAATGATTTTTTCCATTATAAAAAGCATTGCACACACACAGCATTTCATAGGACTTGGTATATAAGGTTACAAATAAACTGAATTTGCTGGACGTGAAAATTATATGGATATGTGAATACAGTGAGTTAATTAAAAGCATATGTCTAAAAAGTATTTTTGCTTTTTTAATTTAAAAGGGGTAGTCCTTGAAATATTAATATAGGGAAAAGTGGAAAGAGCACTGAACTTGGAGGCAGGAAGGCCTAAATCAGAATCCAGATTTCACTACTTCTAAGCTGTGTAATGATGGGTAAGACATTTACCTTCCTGAGTCTGCATTCCTTACCTGTAAAGTGAGATAACACTTATCTCATACTATTTATGTGACGATTAAACAGGAAAGTGTCCAGCATAGTATCTAATACTTAATGGGTGTTCAATGAATATTTATACAGAAAAATTTAAAGCTGTGTATTTCTACCACATGTATTACTTTTATGAATAACTTTAAGTTAGCAAGGTTTAGTTGAAAATGAACTAACTATAGATTTAAGACACTGGGTTCTAGTTCTAATTCTACTATTTACCAACAATTTGGCATTGGGCTCTAAAATTCTTCTTAATTCCCTATTAAAATAGGGATAATGTAACCTATTCTACCTACCTAACAGGAAGTTATGAGGATAAAAAACAAAAAAAATGTAAAAGTGATGTGAAAGAGCTGTTGGTGTTTCATTAATTAGAAATACATGGTAGCAGTTGTGGTGTTATAATTTGAATGATAAAAATAAAAGCCATGGGCTTCCCTGGTGGCGCAGTGGTTGGGAGTCCGCCTGCCGATGCAGGGGACACGGGTTCGTGCCCCGGTCCGGGAAGATCCCACATGCCGCGGAGCGGCTGGGCCCGTGAACCATGGCTGCTGAGCCTGCGCGTCCGGAGCCTGTGCTCCGCAACGGGAGAGGCCACAG
>NW_020837956.1:8508161-8518545 GCF_003676395.1 Aethalodelphis obliquidens
ATGTGTACCTGGGGTCCATTATAATATTCTGCTCACTTTTGTATGTTTGAAAACTTCTTTAATAAAAAGTTTTTAAAAATATGTAAATGACATACTGAAAGACACATGTAAATGAAATGTAGTATGATTGAATAATATATGTAAATATATGCTAGTTAAGAGGTCATTAGTGACTTTCATGAGTTCAGCTGTAATGTGAGGAAGCAAGGACACAAGTTGGAATGCAAGAGTCTGAGTGAATTAAAGTGACTGATTAGGGTTAGACAGCCACCCAAAATGGCCACCATCAATTCCTTTCCTCCCTGTAAGTACATGTCACTTCTCTCACTGAGAGATGAGGTCTCCTGTCCCTTTTCTTGACTCTGTGATGGCTTTGTGACCTGCCTTAACACACAGAATGCAGTGGAAGTGACATCGTGCCATTTTGGGTCTAGCCTTTAAAACATATTTATACTTATATTTTTTCTTTTTATGAAAACACATTTATATATATTACAAATTAAAAGTCTGCTACTGTTGCAAAGCCATGGCAGACTCAGGAGTTGCTGAGGGCTAAATTATTCTCCAAGGTGAAAGATTTCCTTCAGTTGTATTAATATTTCTACCCAAAATGTGATTCCATCACACCCTATCCCAACGTATCCCCACACCACTTCAGGCTTTCAAAGTAGGCAGTTTCATGATTATGTTGGAAAAACCACTAGTTCTCTTTAGGAAAGATGGGGCAATTGAAGTCTTTCTGGTTGCCTGACATTCTCCCATTTTATGGCTTATACTGGACTTACACATTTAACATCTTCTAGCATCTTCAATGCTAAATAATTACCTAAATTCCAAGAGCTTGACTGAAAGCTTAAATTGAAGGTGCTGTTTTTTAAGTTCTAGAAAATGCTCATTCTCTAAAGAGTGCTCTCTAAAGAAAAATCAGTGCTGGCCATCCTAACAGTTTCAGCAGTTCCTGTTTTGATGCTCAGCTCTCCATTGCTATTTGTTTCCATCCTTTCCTTCACCAACTCCCTACCACATTGCCACCTTATATAGAGTTTTTTTTTTTTTTGTAATTATCACCACCTCCCTAATGTTTCCTTGATACATTCTGTTTCAAGTTTTATTGTTACAATATAAAGTATTTTTGCTGGCCTTTTTTTAAAAAAGAGTTAAGGACAATCACTTAAAAGAACAGAAATTCAGTCCATAGCTTCCAAAGCATCAGAGAGGAAAAAAAGCATGGGAACAGGGAGATAATGAAAACTTCATCAATATGATATATAGAAATAATACATTTATTGTGATTTCAGATACATTTAAAGAAGCCATACGTTAGGTGATAAAATCAGTCTTAATAAATTTAAGAGGGTTGAAATCCCATCAAGCATCTCTTCTGACCACAATAATATGAAAACAGAAATTGACTACATGAAGACTGAAAAAATTCACAAATATGTGGAGATTAAACAACATGCTACTGAAAACCAAATGGGCCAAAGAAAAAAAATTAAAAGAGAAATAAAAAAATACCTGGAGTAAATGAAAATGGACATGTAACATACCAAAATCCATGGGATGCCACAAAAGCAATTCTACGAGGGTTGTTCACAGCAATAAATGTCTACTTCAATAAACAAGAAAAGTCTCAAATAAACAACCTACACCTCAAGGAACTAGAAAAAGAGGAACAAACAAAGTCCAAAGTTAATAAAAGGAAAGAAAACACTGCTAATTATTAGAGAAATGCAAATCAAAACCATAATGAGTTATCACCAGTCAGAATGGCTATCATCAAAAACCCTACAAATAAATGCTGGAGAGGGTGTAGAGAAGAGGGAACCCTCCTACACTGTTCATGGGAATGTAAATTGGTACAACCACTATGGAAAACAGTATGGAGATTCCTTAAAAAACTAAAAATAGAGCTACCATATGATCCAGCAATCCCACTCCTGGACATATATCTGGAAAAGATGAAAACTCTAATCTGAAAAGATACATGTATCCCAATGTTCACTGAAGCACTATTTACAATAGCCAAGATATGGAAGCAACCTAAGTGTTCATCAACAGATGAATGGATAAAGACGACGTGGGCTGTGTGTGTGTGTGTGTGTGTGTGTGTGTGTATGTGTGTATGTATACACACATACACACACACACACATATATATATAGGAACATTACTCAGCTATAAAAATAGAATGAAGTATTGCCATTTGCAGCAATATGGATGGACCTAGAGATTATCATACTAAGTGAAGTCAGAGAAAGACAAATATTATGATAGCACTTACATGTGGAATCTAAAAACTAATACAAATGAATCTATTTACAAAACAGAAACAGACACACAGACAGAGAAAACAAACTTATGGTTACCAAAGGGGAAAGGGAATGGGGGGGAGATAAATCAGGACTATGGGATTAACAGATAGACACTACTATATATAAAATAGATAAGCAACAAGGATTTACTGTATGACACAGCGAACAATATTCAATATTTGTAATAACCTATAATGGAAAAGAATCTGAAAAAGAATATATATATATATATATATATTCTGTATATACATACACAGACACACACATATATATATAACAGAAGCACTTTGCTGCACACCTGAAACTAACACAATATTGTAAATCAACTATACTTCAAAACAAAACAAAACAAACCCAAAGTATATAACCCAGAAGGTTTGATTCTTTTTGATATACTCTGAAAACACAAAATAAATTATTTTGTTTAGAAAGTGATTTCCATGGAAACATCCTATTAAGAAGATCTCCTTCCAAAAGACTGAATAAGTCCATCTATTTCACAATTTGATTTTTGTTCTTTTTATGTTGATCAAAGCCATAAATACACATTGTGTCAACCAGTTTCATAAGATTTTTTAATAAAATAATTGTACTCTTTTGGTCAATGCTCTTATTATTTCCTTAAGTGTTCTAAATAACATGCTTCTATTTCTGTTGACTTCTTCAGTTTAGTGATTTCCTACTTACTTCCTGCATGGAGAATGAAGATTTAGCTCTTTGATCTCCTTGCCATCAACACAGGTACACTCCCGTTCTTCCAATACGTTTATATCTTACCCTTGGTTAAATTGCTGTTCTTCATTAGTATTATTGTGACTATGTATGATAGTCAAAGAGGAACCATGTAGTACACTATGGTTACTTTTTCCTTTGCTACATAACGTTTTTCCCTAGTGTCTTGTTCTTTTATTTACTTAGCTTTCTATGAACTTAATAGTTCAACTCCAAATTCACACCACTGTCTAAATCATCTCTCAGGATGCTCATTCACATCTAATTTTCCACCAATTTCATCTTCCTGAAGCAGCTCCTAAAGCCTCTGACCTGTGTCAATACAGACTGGCTCCTCTTTCTGCCTGGGCACTGCTGTCTTCTTGGGAAGGCCCTTCAACTTCCTCCCACATTGAATCTCCTATTTACTATATCTTATGCCTTCCTCTTTTTTGGTTTACTTCTTCCTTTTAATGGAGCATATCCTTCTGGAGATTCCTCAGAAAGGTTACCAGACCCTGCATGTCTTAAAAATCTCTTTATTCTACCTTCAGATAAAATTCATAACTGGCCTCAGTACAGAATTCTGAGTTTGATGTCACTTTCCTTCAGAATTTTGAATGCATTTTTTCATTATCTCCTAACTTCTAGCGTTGCTTTTGAAAAGTCCAAGCCATTCTAATTCCTGATCCTTTGTATGTGACATGTTTTTTCTCTTGGAAGGCTTGCAGAATCTTTTCTTTGGTCTATATATTCTGAACTTTCATGATGATGTGCCTTGGGGTGGAACTATTTTTATCTGTTGCGCAAGGCACTTGGTAGACCCTCTCAATCTGGAATCTTGCATCCTTCAATCCTGGGAAACCTCCGTTCATCATTTCACTGATATTCTCCCCTCTAGATTTCCTTTATCCAGAGCTTGGACATAGTGGACTGGTCCTCTAAATTTCTCTTTTCTCTCCTGTGTTCCATCTCTTCAACATCTTTCTCTACTTCCCAGGAACTTACCTTAAGTTTATATCCCAAACTCTTTATTAAATTGACTATTTCTTCTATCATGATTTTAATTTTTTGAGGGTTCTTTTTATTTCCTGAATATTCCTTGTTTCATGAATGCAATACCTTTTCTCTCTGGGAATATTAAATGATAGGATTTTATTTGTTTTGTTTCTTTTTTCCCTGCATAGGCGATATTGGTTTTTTCTGATTGGTTGTTCTCTATCTTCCATGTTAGAGGCCTTCATCAGATGTCTGGTCATTCATGAGATGCCCACTGATGTTTAAAGGTAAGGAACTAAAAAGCTGACTAGAAGCTTTTACACATATATGGGGCTTGCTGATCATGAACTTTAGTATTAGGTGATCTGACTAGACTTTCTGTTGAAGAACCACTGATGTCAGCATTATTACCTCTTTCCACCTGGGCTGATAAGATTGCCCAAAGACTTTCAATCTCCTCCTGTAGAATTGGCTGTCAGCATTTTAGGAACCATGTAGGAGAAGAAGGCTGGGAGGGGAGGACAAGTTCACCATTAAATATACATATTTCACTTAATTCTCTTGTTTATGGTGAAGCAGAGTGACAGAAACCACAGCCTAGAATAAAGATTGGAGGGTCCTGAACTTCTCCCCTGGGAGCTGAATGCCCTGCACAACCCTGTAAAGACCTACAAGGGGAAGTGAGTGTGGGGCTGGGAATAGTGGGTATTAATGGAAAACACGTGGCCCTTAGAGTCAACTAACTCCCTGAAACCTTCTCACTTATCCCCGTGTGCCGAATGTGCAGCAGCTAAGCATTTACTTCCTGTTAAAAAACTGAAATGTTCTTCTCTTATAATGCTGAATAAATTACTTGGAGGGCTCTAGTCCAACAACTGTGGCATTTATGGGCTCATGGTGTAATAAGCAGTCTCCCACCCACTCATTCTAAAGCAAACATTGACAGTTGACCAGCACTGACTATTTATACACAATTGTTGGTCAGCTTTCCAGATATCTCATTCTTAAATATAAATGGACCACCAAAGATCATCAGACATTTGAGAAAAGCTTGCAACCTGAAAACAAACAAACAAACAAACATAAAAGTGGAAAATAATCTCAGAGGAAAGAAAAATAATTCAGGGAAGAGAACTTTTAAAAAATTAGAATGTGTTCAGGAACCAGGAATTTTCAAATACATTATTTCACAGTCACGTCATAAGACAGAAATCATTATTCCCATTATAAAGACAGTGACATGGCTGGGATGTGAGTCTTCACGTTCAGATTCCCTACTGCTCTTTTAGTTGAACCACAGCAGCTTTGGTATTTATAAACTCCACACACAGCGTATAGCTCTACAGAACCATATGAAGATCAGTCCCAAATACGTGAAACCACAAAATCTTTGGCTGGAAAGCATTTGTCTTTATTTTTGTCCCTTGTATGCTATTCTTTTGGCCTAGGAATCTTTTATTGGTAACTTAAAATCATTAACATTCATAATAGGAACAACTTTAAGTTGCATGTTCTCAAGAAACCTATTGCAGAAGGAAACACAGGAACACAGGTATGACCAAGAGAGGCTAAATTTAGAATTTGAGATTCTAACCAAATTCTACCTAAGTAGTCTCTCCCCAGATTTGGGGTTTATTATTTACTTACGTAACATTGGTTGTGGCAGGGATCACGAATGCCCCATAACAGAAACTCAATAAATGTGTGTTGAACAAATAAAAGAAAGGAAAAAATAATGAATGAATGGATGAAGGTTTCAACTCTTTCCAAATAATTATTTAAAAGCAAAGATACATTTTGATAAAACAAAATCACTAAATTTTCACAATCTATGTTAAACATCATAAATACCAAACATTTCACACTGCATAAATGTAAATACACATTAAGTATATCCAATAAAGTTTAGAACACTTTAAAATCAGTTTAGGGACTTCCCTGGTGGCACAGTGGTTAAGAATCCGCCTGCCAATGCAGGGGCCACAGGTTCAATCCCTGGTCCAGGAAGATTCCACATGCCGCAGAGCAACTAAGCCCATGTGCCACAACTACTAAGCCTGCACTCTAGAGCCTGCGAGCCACAACTACTGAGCCCACGTGCCTAGAGCCTGTGCTCTGCAACAAGAGAAGTCACCTCAATGAGAAGCCCACACACCGCAACAAAAGAGTAGCCCCCGCTCACCACAACGAGAAAGTCCGTGCACAGCAACAAAAACCCAATGCGGCCAAAAATAAATTAATTTAAAAAAATCAGTTTAAATATAAGCATAGGATGAAAAGCAATACTTTGTTTTTCGAGTGATTGTTTTTATAATCATTCAAACTGGGCAATAACTTTGCAAAATACTAAAAGTGAAAAAAAAGCAATGCGGGAAATACCCATTAAGTTTTTACTTTCACAATGTAGACTGTAATGTAAAGCTTGGGTCAATTCCACAGCCAATCCATACTAAGTCAGTAAAAGAAACCTGAAATGATCCATATCAGGCTTTGGACAAAAATAAGTCTTTTATGAACAGGCCACTAATACAATAATAAAATGAAGAAGCAAATTCTAAGCCTGGTGCTTTGATTTACCAGAGTGAAAGTGCCCTCTGTAGCCAGTGTGAACACAGCAGCAAGTGGCAGAGGGAAATCTGCCACTGGTCCAGATTTTACACACACACACACACACACAGAAACACATACATACATAACACCACCATACATAACACTCAGTGATCTCATTGTTCCATGCATTGTATACAGATAAACTTATTTAATGAATTGGTTACTACAGGCAGAATACTTTAGAACCTTCAAACTCATTGATGTGGACAGAAATTCCTCATTAAGTATCTCTCTTCTTGACTTTTCCCCATAGAACCCATGAAAGACGTTATAACCATTTAAAAATTTTGTTATTAAAAATAATATCCTCAGTCAATAGCCCAAAAATGAAATTTAAATTAGCCTGAAAAATCTCATTATTAGTATATGTATAATTTTCACTGGGCACTGTGAAATATTAGGTGGGGCAAAAGAGTAACAGGGCATGTGTGGTTTAAATAGGGCAATCACAGTGGTGACTGGACTGTTACATGAAAGCAAATACAATGCTATCCAGATACTCCTTATTCTTAGACGAGAATCCTAGACCACCTCAGGGGAATCATATTCACAAGAGGAAGGTCAAGTGGCAGGAACTGCCAGACAGAAATGCTGTATCAGGTAAAGGCAGCATTAGGTTATGTGGTCCATGCTGATGCCCAAAGGGAAAATTCATATTTTTCACCTTTTCCTTTTCACTGAAAATCTAACCTGTAGGAAATAACATTCACTTCAACTGAAAAAGAAACTTTCCCTTTCCCTCCCTGACTCCAAAAATGAACTAGTAATACGGTAAAGTAGGAAAATTACTTAAATCTCAGCTTCTCTAAAGCGTTTATGTTTGGCATACTAGAGATATTTCCAACACCATTCCTTAAATTCCTCTAAAGACCTCTCCCACTTACAGCAGGACCTGCCCAAGACTTCAATAAGGCCTTTTTCTTCACAAGCTTCAATATTTGAAGTTACTTGGAAATTGTAATGGAAAAAACAAATAGGTGAAAAAAATAGTTTTAAAAAAATCCCATGTATTCTCCTAATCCATCTCCAAAACTATACAATGTATATATGATTGAAATCCATCTTGAATTATAAAAACACTCTGAGATCCTCTCATACATTTTTCCTAAAAAAATTCAGAAAGATGTCTCCCATCAATCTATAATTACATTAGTTTAAGTCATCTCCTTGTACACTTAACCAGTGTGTCCAATCAGAAGGATACAGGAAAATAATAATGAGTTACTTCTATGTGCCATGCACTCTTTTAGCTGCATCACAAAAAAAGCATGAAAGATCTAAGGTTTCATGCCAACTCTGCTATTTGCTAGCTGTGTAATATTGGGCCTACTACTCAAATGCTCTCAGTCTTAATGTCAGCATCTGTAGATTGTGGGTAATAATAGTTATGTCATAGAGTTACTGTAGGGTTGAAACTAGCTAATGGTTGTAGTCAAGGCTTAGGAACCATAGTTAAGCACCTAGTGTTAGATGCCTCAAATCAGTGCCAAGAAAACAGAACTAAGAACAAGAACTGTAGCAGAAAGGAAAAGTTGGACAGAATTTCTGGCAAAGAGCTGAGGAATCAAATTAATATTCCCTCAAGAATCTTCAGACTTAGGCCTGCAACCATCTGGAGGGAAGGTATGGAGAACTATTAGGAAGAAGCCTCAGGGCAGACTGGTTCTCACACAAAACTAAAGGTTACAGATGGGACCAGACTATCCTCTAGAACGCAACAAGTGACTCAAGTCGTGTTGGCACGCAGAAGCAATGCAAGAGGGTTTGCTTTGAAAAATACGTAATATTATGTAAACTGTTATTACTACATCCATAAATGCATCCTAACTTATGCAGACGTGTGCTGCCAAGCAGAGATGGAGTTACATGCTGTGTGGCTGAACAGAGAAGACAGAATAGGTGAGTAGGTAAGAATATCAGAGAAAGCAAAGAATGTGGTAACAAAACTGTATTAGAGATGCCATATAGGGTGACAGATAAGCATTCAAGCTCTAAAAACAAAATGCCTATTTTCAAATCTTGGCTCCACCACTTACATTTCAGCATGAACTCAGGCAAGGTAAATAAATAACTTTTATGTGCCTTAGTTTCCTCCTGTGTAAATATGAATAATATTAATAGCTACCTCATAGGGCTGTTATAAGGATTAAAAAGTTAATATATGGGCTTCCCTGGTGGCGCAGTGGTTAAGAATCCGCCTGCCAATGCAGGGGACACGGGTTCGAGCCCTGGTCCGGGAAGATCCCACATGCCGCGGACCAACTAAGCCCGCACGCCACACCTACTGAGCCTGCACTCTAGAGCCCAAGCCACAAATACTGAGCCCACATGCCACAACTACTGAAGCCCACGTGCCTAGAGCCTGTGCTCCGCAATGAGAGAAGCCACCACAATGAGAAGCCCGCACACTGCAATGAAGAGGCAACTAGAGAAAACCTGCGGACAGCACTGAAGACCCAACACAGCCAAAAATAATTAAAAAAAAAAAGTTGATATACATAAAGCACTTAGAACATTGCCTGGCACATGGTAAGCATCATTTTCCTAATCTGTAAAATGGGAACAATAAAACTTATTAATTCATAGATTGTTATAAGAGCTAAATAAATCATATCTGTAAAGTGCTTAGTACATAATAAATCAATATTTGGTATTTTTATTAAAACATGGGTGGGTACCAAAAATAATTTTTAATCCAGAGAAAAATATTTCATAGTGGAAAATAACAGAAAATATCATGAAAAGTGTTATTCCCATTTTGGTGTTGACTTTATTTACTGGGAAACCATGAGTAAATTTGGCATGCTTATCCTCTTTCCACTGTATGAAACACATCTGAATCATTCCATCTCTGAGATCTGTCAAAGGATTTAAGACAGATACAAATTATGGAAGACAAAAAAGAAGAAGAAGAAGAAGGAGGAGAAGGAGAAGGAGAATAAGAAACCACAAATAAAACAGCAATTCTGAAATAATATTCCTCTGTGAATTCCTCTATAATTCCTCTGTGAATATTCATTCACTGACAAAAAAGAAAACTTAATAACATAAATTAATCACCAAAAAACTATTTACAATTTTACTTACAGAGAAAACGACACTTTTAAAATTTACAAAATAGGCACTCAAAGAAATTTCTTACGATAAGCCTTCTGAAGAACAAAACAAATGTTGGCATTAAATTAAGAATTTAAAGGTCAATTAATTGGAACCCAAATAGGCATAACTTCTTACAATGTCCATAATGAAACCAAGAGAGTAAGTAGTCAACGGAACCAAGAAAATTTTGAGGAGGCTGTGGTCAACAGCGGGCCAACTGTTGAGAGGCTAAGGCACCTGGGATACCTAGGAAGTGTCCAGTGAGGTTTAGAGGCAAGGTTATAATTGGTGATATTGACAAAATCATTGCATACGGGATTGGGATTGTGGAAAATACCAGATAAATCACAGTACAACCCAGGAAATGATTTTTTTCTCTTCTTTTTTTTTTTTAAAATCATGAAACAGCTTTATTGAGAGGTAGGCATCATGTAACCTAAGGATTTGTGCCTATCTATCTATATATATATTTTTAACATCTTTATTGGAGTATAATTGCTTTACAATGGTGTTTTAGTTTCTGCTTTATAACAGAGTGAATCCCCTATACATATACATATATCCCCATATCTCCTCCCTCTTGTATCTCCCTCCCACCCTCCCTATCCCACCCCTCTAGGTGGTCACAAAGCACCGAGCTGATCTCCCTG
>NW_020837956.1:8518555-8531971 GCF_003676395.1 Aethalodelphis obliquidens
GATGAATGGATAAAGAAGATGTGGCACATATATACAATGGAATATTACTCAGCCATAAAAAGAAACGAAATTGAGTTATTTGTAGTGAGGTGGATGGACCTAGAGTCTGTCATACAGAGTGAAGTAAGTCAGAAAGAGAAAAACAAATACCATATGCTAACATATATATATGGAATCCTAAAAAAAAAAAAAAAAGGTACTGATGAACCTAGTTGCAGGGCAGCAATAAAGATGCAGACATAGAGAATGGGCTTGAGGACACGGGGTGGGAGGCGGAAGCTGGGGCCAAGTGAGAGTTGCATCAACATATATACACTACCAAATGTAAAATAGATAGCTAGTGGGAAGCAGCAGCATAGCACAGGGAGATCAGCTTGGTGCTCTGTGATGACCTAGAGGGGTGGCATAGGGAGGATGGGAGGGAGGCTCAAGAGGGAGGGGATATGGGTCATATGTATGTACATGGCTGATTCACTTTGATGTACAACAGAAACTAACAGTATTGTGAAGCAATTATACTTCAATAAAGATCTAAAAAAATAAAATAAAACTGGCAAAAGAATATGTCAAATATAGCTTCAGATTCCTGACAAAACGTTAAATTATATTCATTATTTTTAAAATGCTTTCCCTAGCCTAAAGTACTGAGATTATTTAATATAAATGAAATGGGCCCCAAATAGCTGACGTTTACTAACAAAGGTGAGGGAGAAAAGCTTACCTTCTCTGCTAAGAGCTCTCGTATCTTGCTCGCTTGAACTCTAAATTTCATGAGTTGGGACTCCAGGGCTATACATCGTTCTTTCCAATCTACTGGTCCTTCTGTCTCAGAAAGCTCTGCCATATTTATTCTAGGAAGGAAAGAAAGCATTCATATGGCATAATATCAGTTAGCATTCAGGATAATTCATTAAATCATTGAACACACATATTCTAGTCACCATCTAACGATATCTAGACGTAAGTTTTGAATTCTAAGATAAATTCCAGAACTGGTGATAGCTCATGGAAAGAACTTAGGGGAGACAAGAGGCCAGGGTTGGAGGCCCAACTGGGTTACATAAACTTTCTGTTTAACTTAATTAAACTTTCCGTGTCTCAGCTTATCCAATCTAGAAAAAAGGGGGAATGTGGCAATAACAAACCATTCGTCTCATGGGTAGGTTGTAAGGAACAAATTAAATACTGCTGTTCTTAACAATACCTTGGACAATATAACAGCACCACACAAACAGAGTACTGTCATTATTTTAGCTCTGCCCAACAGCTGAGGTAAGATTTTTTACATCTGTCGGTTCATAATTTTACCATGTTCTTAAACTTATAGAATTATTACAGTTTTGATTCAATTGGTAGCATCATAGAATAACCTAAAGAAACTTCATATCAGTGCTACAATTACGGCTTAGACTTATAATTATTACTTACCACCACCCTATATTTGTCCAGGTCCAGGCTGTCTTTCTTTTTTTTTTTTTTTCATCTTTATTGGAGTACAATTGCTTTACAATGGTGTGTTAGTTTCTGCTTTATAACAAAGTGAATCAGTTATACATATACATATGTCCCCATATCTCTTCCCTAAGGCTGTCTTTCAAACCAAAAATCCTTTGGCATATTTAACTGGGCAAAGTATTATGACCCTAGACGAGTTTAGATAATTTTTATTTGGTGTAAGAAGAGAAAACATATAAACATGAAATTTAGAATCACCTACATTAAGTAAGTCTGGATCAGTGTTTTCCAAGATGCTAACCTTCCTTTTGGAGGAGATTAATCCTAAGGAGAAGCACGGTTAAGGGGAAGCCAAGAGGCAGGGGAACTGGTTTTGAAATTCTAAAGTGCAAAAAACTATTGCTTGACTTTGGAAGCACAATTATTTTTAGCTCTGGGATTCATAAAAGTAGTTTTAAATGTCTGTTAATGTTTCATCAGACCATTTTCATAAATGGCTTGATAATGTATTTCTGAATTGCCTTTGCTATGAACTGACAAAATCTGCATTAGAAATGGCTCTTCAGGAGAAGCCAAGTCCTAATCATAGCATATATGTGACAGCAAACTCTCAGAACCCCAGGATAGAACTGCAGTAGAAGCGTATTATTCTGTTCTTCTGTTTTACAAAAACATGTCTCCCTCACAAATTAAGCAAGTTTATTTTCCCAATATTTAGTGTAATATAACCCCTTCTTAAATCTATACCAGTTTTTTAAATCTGCAAAAGATTATTTTCCTAGCATAAATATTGATTCGTGCTTAGATCAGCTTTCACATTAATACTTACATTATCACTCAATAATTTAGAAATAAATATAAGCAAAGTTATTCTACAAAGGCTACAACTTTATTAAGAGTTCCCCAACCATCTCAAAGCCTCCAGATGCTCCTAAATTCTAGCCATAATTTAAGGGAAACTTATTGTAGAGCTAAAAATTGTTCTCTTCATTTCTTCGTTTTCACAGAAGCCCCACCCCACTGTTTTATGAGTTTTTCCTAAGGATATTAGCCTTGTTAATGACCTTTTTTTCATTACCTCACATCAGCATTTTCTATTAATGATTTAGAAGTAAATAAGGTAGTTTGTCAGTCACAAACTTTTTCTCAATTCTACTGCTATTTCATTTCTTTCCTCATTAGCTTTAGAGTGGACAAGGAATAAAATACAGATGAAATATTAAAAATAAAAAGCAGTCCTGAAATGGACATCCTTAAGTCTTGAACCATTCATATCACTGCACAGAAATATAGGGACACTCCTCTATCTTAAGCAACAAGAAGAGTCTATTTCATGTTGGTTAATTTTTGAACTACATTTAAAATAACCTGTTTATGTTCTACTGTAAAATTTCTACAGTTTTAAAAATAACAAACATATTTTTCAACAAATGAAAATCAATGTAATGAAACATATGAACAGAATAAAAAACAAAAACCATATGATCATTTCAACAGACGCAGAAAAAAACATTCAACAAAATCTAACACCCTTTTATGATAAAAACATTCAACAAACTAGCAATAGGAATGAACTTCCTCAGCCTGATAAAGAGCATCCATGAAAGCCCACAGTTTATATCACACTTAATGGTAAATGACTGATCCGCCTAAGATCAGAAACAACATAAGGATGTCTGCTCTCGCCACTTCTATTCAATGTCATACTGGAGGGTCTGGCCAGTGCCAGAAAATAAAATAGAAAGCGCACAGATTGGAAAGGAAAAACTAAAACTATTTCTATTTTAAGATGTCATGGTCTTATTCATAGGAAATTCTAAGGAATCCATTAAAAAAAACTATTAGAACTATTTAAGTTCAGCAAAGTTTCAGGAAACCAGATCAATATACAAAAATCAATTGTTTTACTTTATACTTGCAAGGAAACTCCAGAAATGAAATCAAGAATATATTCCATTTACAATAGCATCAAAAAGAATTAAATACTTAGGAGTAAATTTAACAAAAGAAGTATAAGATTTGTACTCTGAAAACTACAAAACATCATTGATCAAGATGAAAAAAAATAATTACAAAACATCATTGAAAGAAATTAAAGAAGACCTAAATAAATGGAAGACATCGCACATTCATGGATTAAAAGACTTAATACTGTGAGGATGGCAACACTTGCAAATGGATATACACATTTAATACAATCCCTATCAAAATTCCAACTGCATTTTTTTGCAGAAACGGACAAGCTGATCCAATAATTCATATGGAAATTCAGGGAACCCAGAATAGCCAAAACAATCTTAAAAAGTTTTATGACTCACACACTCAATTTCAAAAATTACTACGAAGGTACAGTAATCAAGACTGTGTGGTACTGGCATAAAGATAGACATATATATAGATCAGTGGAATAAAATTACGAGTACAGAAATAAGGAAATAAGAAATAAGGATGGGGGGCAAAATAGGTGAAGGGGATCCAGTGGTACAAACCTCTTATATAATAAATAAGTCACAGGGATGTAATATACAGTATAAGGAATATGGTCAATGTACTAATTTTGTACGGGGACAGATGGTCACTAGACTTATCGTGGTGATCATTTCATAATGTATGCAAACATTAAATCATTATGTAGTATACCTGAAATTAACATAACATTGTACATCAACTATATTTCACTTAAAAATATCTGTAACAACCCTACTTCCAAATAAGATCACATTTTGAGATACTAGGGGTTAGGACTGCAATACATCCTTTTTGGTGGCGGGCGGGGGAGCTATTCAATCCATTAAAAAAAGTACATAAATAAAACCTCACATTTAGAGAGAACTGATTTTTGACAAGGTGAAATGAATAGTTTTTTTAAAATAAATGGTGCTAGACAACTAGATATCCACACGCAAAAGAATGAATTTGGACCCTGGCTGCATACCATACACAAAAATTAACCCCAAATGGATCAAAGACCTAGACGTAAGAGCCTAAGCTCTAAACTCATAGTAGATTAAATCGGCATAAGTCTTTGTGACCTTGAATAGACAATAGTTTCTTAGATATGACATCTAAAGCATAAGTAATCAAAGAAAAAATAGGTAAATTTAACCTAAAAAGAAAAACTTTTGTGCTTCAAAGGACACAATCAAGAAAGTGAAAAGATAACACACAGAATGGGAAGAAATATTAACCAATCACATTATCTGATAAGGGACATGTATCCAGATTACATAAAGGACTCTTACAACTCATCAATAAAAAATCCAGTTAAAAAGTAGGCAAAGGAGGGCTTCCCTGGTGGTGCAGTGGTTGGGAGTCCGCCTGCCAATGCAGGGGACGCGGGTTCGTGCCCCGGTCCGGGAAGATCCCACATGCCGCGGAGCGGCTAGGCCCGTGAGCCATGGCCGCTGGGCCTGCGCGACCGGAGCCTGTGCTCCGCAACGGGAGAGGCCACAACAGTGAGAGGCCCGCGTACCGCAAAAAAAAAAAAGTAGGCAAAGGATCTAAAGAGACATTTCTTTAAAGAAGATATACAAATGGACAATAAGCACAAGAAAAAATGCTCAACATCATTAGCTATAAGGGAAAATGAAAATCAAAACCACAATGACTTCCCACTGCATACTAAATAGGATGGTTATAATAAAAAAGACATGTAATAACAAGCGTTGGTGAGGACGCAGAGAAATCTGAACTCTTATGCACTGCTGTTGAGAATGTAAAAATAGTACAGCTGCTTTGGAAAGTAGTTTAACAGCTCCTCAAAAGTTTTAACATAAAGTTACCATATGACCCAGCAACTCCAATGTTAAGTATATACCCAAGAGAACAGCATACCTAAGTCCACACCAAAACTTGTACACAAATGTTAACAGCATTATTATTCAAACAGCCAAAAAGTGGAAACAAACCAAGTGTTCATCATCAGATGAATGGATAAACAAAATGTGGTATATCCACACAATGGAATCTTATTCAGCCACAAAAAAAGGAATAAAGCACTAATACATGCTACAACAATGGATGAACCTGGAAAACATTACCCTAAGTGCCTAGTGAAAGAAGCCAGACACAAAAGGCAACATACTGTATGATTCCATTTATATAAAACAGGCAAATCCCAAGAGACAGAAAGTAGCTTAGTGGTTGCCAACAACTGTGAAGAGAGGGCAATGGTGATCAACTACTAATGGGTTTGGGGTTTCTTTCTTAAGTGATGAAAATATTCTAGAATTAGTGCTGTTGGTTGCACAATCTTGTGAATATATCAAAACCCACTACACTGTACACTTTAAAAAGGTAACTTTCATTTGTGAATTATACCTTAATTATAAAGAGCATATATTTACAAATGAGTCAAGAAAAAGTAACAGTTTAAGTGGATGTATATTAATAATCTATTGTTTGTGGTTATCCCTGCTGAGAATTCCACCATTAACTCGAACAATTTAGAGTTAATTGTTAATCTCAAATATGACAAGTATCAGACATATATTTTACCAAGAGTACTGTGCTATGAAAATGACACATCAAATAAATTCTGTTAAACACACCTATTCATTTCTATAGTTATACTAATTACATATTTTTACAGTGAAGTAGCAAAACCTTAAGAACATTATTGGCATTTAATGTCTGCATTCCCAGTTACTAGAGTCATAATTTTAAAAATTCAAAACTACAGATTGGTTAGCTAATGGTCTATCCTGAGGTCTAGACACCTGATTTCCTCATTTCATTCTGTAATTTCAGTTAATATAAAGTAACTGCTGTGTTAATGCATCATCTTGAGTAAAGCTTCTAATTTTGAACAATATCCACCATCCTTTTCCATTACCACTGATTTTATAGAGCCTAATGATATAGCTTTGGGAGCTATACCACTTGCTAAATAAACAGCATTTCTACATTTTGAATTTGAAAGTAATCTAATTTTACTGCAGCCGACAGGAAAAAGTCTTGGTTTCCCAAATACCCCAATGACTTTGGGAAACATTTACTGACACGATTGTGGAATGAATACTCTTTTCTCTGAATCTTTGACTTCCTGTTTCTCTTCCAAATCCCTAAAGGGAAAGAAAAAGAATAGAAAGAGTTCATCTACTTAGGCTTCCCCTGATGAAGCCCAAGGTAGCCACTCATACTCTTTAATTCTCTCCTCTTAAGGGACAGCTTAACTTGGCCCGGTGAGAGAGAGAGAGAGACAGAGACAGAGACAGAGACAGAGAGACAGAGAGACAGACAGAGAGAGAGAGAGAGGTGTGTGTTTCTAAAGCAGAGAAGATGTCTTTCTTGACCACACTGAGGCTTGCCTTGTTTAAGCAACCTCCCGACCACCACCCAGCACCACTTGGGCAAAGCCTGCCCTTCAGTAGCACTGCTCAGAACCCGTGCTCCTCACTCCAGAGCTCCTCAGGAACACACACAGCTGTGTGGTCGAGGCTTGCGACTGGCATTTTCACAAAGAAAGCAGTGACCTGCAGGTAGCACAGCACTAGGACTTTTCCAGCGTTATTGTTTCAACCTCTCTTTCCACTGCGTTTCGCACGTCAAAAATTTTGGCTGAAATGTTCCATCTTTTAAAAAGTGGCCGAATAACTTGAGGGACAGCGCAGTTTCATGGTAGGTCACCTAAGGGCACTTTGACATTCTGGCAACTCAAGGTGTAGAAAATGGTTCTTTAAAGTTTTGAGAAGTTTCGCCCCCGAGATCAGAGTGGGGCTCCCAAGAAGCGGAGGCCGAGCCGCAGCATCCCTAACTGCGTGGGCCACTCAGCACGGGGACGCGCAGCAGCCTTGTGTGCCCCCCTGACTGCCCGCGCCGCGCCACAAACCCGGGCCCCGACTTTTCAAACAAAATGTCACGGGAGACCAGTGGGCTAGGAGCCGCCGGCCACCGCTCCCAGACGAGACCCCAGTCCTGCTAGCAGCAAGGGGAGCGACGTGGAGTGCGGAGGCTGCGGCGGGAGGCGCGGAGTTGAGTCCGGTGCCAGCCCGCTCCATCCCCGGGTCCCGGCCCTCCGGATCAGCCCGCCGCCCCCATCCTCCGCGCGACGCGCCCACCCGGGACGGCGCGCTCTAGAGGGGGCGGGGATCCCCGGGCACCGGAGTCTCTGGGGTCGCCCTTCGGCTCCCGGCCAGTCTCATCTGCCTACCTCTGCGCTGGCACCCGGGGGCAGCGCCCGTTGTCCTGGGTGCGTCTGGTGCGGGTTTCCTGGGGCTCTCAGCCTGCGCCCGCTTCACACCAAGCCCGGAGCGGGCGGGGGACAGGGTACCGCCTCCTCCCCGGACTGGCGGCCGTTGTAGCCAATCAGAGACCTCAGTCGATCTCCTGACGTCACCTGGGGGTGTGGGTGTTGACTACTCCTAGTCCCTATCCCAGGAGGGAGTTCTGTCCAGGAGTCTCTATCCCTGGCCTTTGGCACACTTAGAGCTCAGAGCCTGTTGTAGCGCTCACCTCCTTTCCATTCCCTCTGCCTCGACTCGGCATCCTCCTGTTTGGTCTCCCAGCCTGAAGTGTCTCCTCTTACCAGTCTATCCTTCAACCTCTCTCCAGGTTAACTGTCCTTAAGTGCGGTTTTGATGTACACCCTGACAAAGACCTTCATTGGCTTCCTTTTGCTTAAGTTACCAAGAACAGATCCCTTAGTGTAGCATTCATAGCTTCCAACCTACTTTTGTCAGGTTTATTATTTACAGCTGCCCTTCACACACCTGAGACTGTTGCTGTGCACTTCCCCACCCCAGGGAAGTCCATTTGGAACATTTACCTACTATTTCCTATGTCCACCTTTAAAAGTTCTAACTATCCTCTAAGACACAGCTCAAATCATCTGCTTGTAACCATGCTTGTCGCCCCACCTAGCAGTAATCCCTTCTCTTGTTTCTGCTCCCTGAGCATTTACGTTTTTTTCTCCTCTTGGCACTTAGCTCATTCTGCCTTGTGTACCATTCCTTATCTCCCCATTAGACTGTGAGCTCTTTGAAACCAGGGATTTGTTTTCTTTCTTTTCGTATCCTCCTCAGCACCTAGCACAGCGCATTGCATGAGTAAGTAAGTGATAATTTTAACATAATTGGATTTTACATCCCAAGATGGGGTCTGGAGAGGCCAATCCCAGGGTTAAAAAAAAGAGAGAGAGAGAGAATTCTGAATGTTATGGGTAATCCTTCCCCAGGTCACAAAGCTAGGTCAGACAAATTACTCCCATTGGTTCACAGTTGGCCAATAGAAAGTGCAGGAGGCTTTTTTCAGTACAATCTTTTTTTTTTTTCCCTTAAGCTTATCTCACCTTATATAGAAAAAGCACAAAGCAGATAAAGATTTACAAAGTTCCACAGAAGGAAGGCAATAAACGAATAAGACTAAAAGGCCAGCAAGTGAGTATCAGGCTTCCATGTTTCTTCCAGATGAGCACTAGTTTTGGACTGGATCCCAGACTACCCCCACACATCAAATTCCTTTTGCCTTCTGTGGGAGCTGATGATGCATAGCATATGAAAATCTGTCTCCAAACAGCTTTGGCAAACAAGCAGGCTGGACTGGGCTTATTTTATAGAGCACACAGGAGTTAAATAAACAAAGTTTAAATAACTTGCAAAATTTAACACAGCAAGTCAGTAGAGACCAAAGAGCTTAGTTCAGGAGAAAGAGAAAGAATGCCAAAATAGAATCACTTCCGTTTGTGAGTCAGAATACTAAATAGACTAAGAGAGCTGAGTGAATAAAGTCACTCATGGAAAGAAGCTTTCTAAACACGGCTGACACTCTTGTAAGGCTCTGCCAACATTTGCTTACTGTCACCTTTTTCTAGAAACATGACAAACTGAATTTGGCTCTGGAGAACACAGTGGAACGGTATCCTGTTTCTGGTTGTGCTAAGAAAAATACATGAACAGTGGAATATTATTTAGCAATAAAAAGAAAAGTACCTTTAAATGCTACAACATGGATAAACCTTGAAAACATTATGCCAAGTGAAAGAAACCAGTCACAAAAGACCACGTTTTGTGGAATCCCATTTACATGAAATGTGCAGAATAGGCAAATTTATAGAGACAGAAAGTAGATTAGTGGTTATGAGGGGCTGGGGAGGATAGGAGTGATGGCCAAGGAGAGAGGGGTTTCTTTGGGGGAAATGAAAACATTCTAAAATTTGTGGTGATGATTGTGCAACTCTGTGAATATACTAGAGACTATCGACGGGTACAGTTTAAATGAGTGAATTGTATGTTATGTGAATTATATCTCAATAGAGCTGCTCTTTAAAAAATACATGCTGAATTTTATGTTTTCATATTAAGTAGGGGCAGTTGGAAAATATCTCTGACCAGCCCTCATGAATGTTCATGGCACTATATACCTTTGTCGCATAGTATTTACCTTAGTTGTATTTACCTTAAGGTAGTATTTATCTTAGTTGACAGTTGAGCTCAGGTGTGAAGCCAGGCAAGAGCAAAGAGATAATGAGAAGAGCATCCCAAGTCATGGGAGCCACAGGTGCCAGGCCCTGCAATGAGGAGGAGCCTGAGACATTGAAAAGACTGAATGAAGGCCAGTGAGGCAGGGGCACAGTGAGGCATACGGAGCAAGGGGACGAGTAGAGCAGGACGAGGCTGCAGAAGAAAGAGGGTCAGACCGTGTGGGCCCTTGAAGAAACAGAGCTTCTCAAACTTCAGTGGGGATCTTGTTAAAACGCATGTTCAGACTCAATAAGCCTGGGCTGGGGACCAAGAGTCTGCATTTCTCATAAGTCCCAGGGACGTGCTTTGAGTAGCAAGGCTGTGACGACATTATTCCAAGAGCCCTAAGAATCCACTCAAGTTTTTTAAACAGGGACGTGATAAGATCAGATGTGGCAAGTTACGGAGAGTGAATTAGAAAAGAGCAAGAGTGGATTCAATGTATTTCAGTTAGCCCGGTGAGAAGTGGTGGCAGCTGGGGAGTGGTGGTGATGGAAAAAAGCAATGGGGGACCAAAGCTGTGCTTTAGGAAGCTCTATCTAGTGTGCTGGAGAGAATACCTAGAAGGAGGAACAATTAGGAGGCTAAGAGAACAGTTCAATGAACATCTGAAGTAGGGTGCTCATGGTGAGATTGAAATGCAGGCCATGGTGGGAATTAGATTCTGGGTAGAACAGATAAAAATAGTAAACAAATATGTGGCACTTACAATGCATAGGGAGCTGTTCCAAGTGCTTTAGAATATATAATCTAAGGAGAGTCCTATGATATAGGTACAATTGTTATTCCCATCTGACAGATGGGGCAATCGAGGTACACAGTTAAAATAACTGTCACAAGGTTGTACAGACATTAAGTAGCAGGACTGGGAATTCTGGCTTCACAGTCATCTCTACTGCACCTCAATTTCTTTCAAGAAATTGAATCTTCAAGTTCTGAAATCTGATTAGAGCATAGGGACGTGAGGCTCTGGGAGGCTCTGAGTAACTGGGAAATGATGGTCCCACTAACCAAAGTAGAGAAGCAAGGAGAAGAAGGAATTAGTTTAGGGGAAGAAGAATGAGATCTGGCTTGGATGAGCTGAGTGCAACCTGAAGTGCCTTTGAAATATCCAGGAGGAGAGAGCCAGCAGGAAATTAGTCAGACTGAGTTGAGGACAAAGGCTTGGGTTTGAGTATACATTTCAAGGTAATCTGCACAGAGGGGAGATTTTTGTAAATTGCAGAATGATTGCTGACCATATAGCCACTTGGCATACTGGGAACAGGAGCAGAGAGGTTGAAGGAAGCAGGGATAAGGGAGCTGGGTAAATACTAGGAAAGAAGAGTCTGGCTCTTTAATCCAAATGCCATAAAATCCAAAAAGAAACAAGGGGAAAGGAGACACTGGCCCCACTAGAATGAGCATATGGCTTCTGGAACAGAGATATTGGAAACCCCAGTTCAGAAAGTACATGTCCCAGCACTTGGGGAAATATAACAAAGACAAGGAGAAGAAGATTGCGAAAAAGAAATAGGGCTTGTAGGATCAAGCTCTTACTGGCTGACTAGAGTACAAAGTGGGGTATAGGCCCAGGCACCCCAAGCTGTTTACCTGCAACTCAGGAGACCAGCAAACTCTGGACACCAAAGTGTCCCTAGAACCAGGGAGACAGACAAACAACCTGGCCCTCCTAGAGGGGTGGACAGGAAGATGACCTGTCTGGTGTGTCCCCAGTGCCCAGGGCATAACAGCCTGTTCAGTCCTTTGGGGCTGAATGAAGGCAGCCTCACCAGGTGAGCTGGGCCCCCTCTATCACAGACTGGTGTGGGCAGCAGGTTGTAGGTGAGGCCAGGCCAAGGCCAAGACTGGTGGAGGTGAGAGTTTAATGGGCACTGGTAAGGCCACAGAGACAACAAGCATGCACAGAGGAAAAAGAAAAGAGCTAGGGCAGAGCTTTGCGGATCACTTATTTTAAGGCAAGTGAAAGGAGAAGCAGACCATTGAAACAGATTGAGGGGGATAGTCAGCAATGAGTTGGTCAGGACCCATGAAGTTTAAAAAAAAAAAGAAAAAGATACCACACATGAGAGTCACACAGGAAAACAGTGACCCAAACCATATAAAAAAACATTAAATGTGAACAGAGGATTTACTGTATTTGGGCTCATTACCTACCAGGTAGAGGCAGCTATTCTGGTCCAGATCCTCACTACAGCTAATAACTAAAACTTTTCCCTCTCTTTTTACAGTGCATAAAGGGACAGCTTAAGCCAGAAGTAAAGGAACAGAAAACACAGCAAAACTGACCACAACATCCCCTGACAATGACAATTAAAGACACATTATAAGGACATTATTATGTGCCTTGGGATAACTGTAAAATCATTGCCTATGGAATATAGTATGGATGTTTCAGAAAACCTGGCAGGGTGACTGAACAGGTATTTGATTGCCACTGAATGAAGTACAAGCCTAATGTGTGTGATGGGTATTGGAAGCTTGCATGGAGCATTTATTTGAAGGATAGCAGATACATAGCAGGAAAATCCTAAGAGTTGAGGTGAGAAGGAGTGGGCAGATGGAGCAAGGGAAATGTAAAAATGAGAGAGGGCTATATGTAGAAACAGAAGAGAGGCAGTGTCTCACTGAATTCAAGAGGTGGGTTCGCTTTGAGCCTAGCTGAAATAATGTGAGATGGCTTGGCAACAGCATTTTGAACCAACAATTGAATCAAAGTAATTACCTGCATTCTTGTTTTCAATAAGTCTTTTCCTTTACTTAACCGAATTCATATGGTGGACCGGGACTTTGATCTTTAGTGCTGTGTTACCCTGTTACTTATGCAAATCAATACAGAAACTTTTTTTAAAAAGTTCCCCATAGTCACTTTTGTCTTATACTGTTTCCTGATTATAAAAGCAACATAAATTAATTTTCTTTGGAAAATATAAAAAGATATAAAAAAGAAAACTAAAATTACCCACCATCCATCATCAGTCTTTTTCTTTTTTTCTCTCATCATCAAACTTTTCCTGTAATGATAGTCCCTTATAAGATTATGCTGAATTTATACTTTTAAATCTTTTACACTTAAGATTTTGTGAGTATTTTATCTTTTTTAAAATTCTTATTTTATATTGGAGTATAGTTGATTTTAAATGTTGTGTTAGTTTCAGGTATACAGCAAAGTGATTCAGTTGTACATATACATATATCTATTCTTTTGTGAGCATTTTCTTTGTCATTATGTATTATTTGAAAACATTTTTAAGTACTGGTTAATGCTCTACCATAAGATTTTACCCCAATTTATTTAACCATTCTCTTATTATTATACAATTAGCTTAGTTCCAATTTTTCACTAGTATAAAAAACAACATAACTGTTTCAATATTTTCCCTAATATAATAACCTTTTGGAAGACTTTATTTATTTTTTATTTATTTATTTATTTATTTATTTATTTTTCTTTTTGGCGGTACGCGGGCCTCTTACTGTCGTGGCCTCTCCCATTGCGGAG